>NC_133656.1:25331256-25682509 GCF_009905375.1 Apium graveolens | reverse complement strand
ACGAACTCTATTGCATCCTGATGAATAGTTGGCCAGTAGTATCCTTGCCTTATGATCTTATAAGCTAGGGCCTTTACAAACATGTGGTCTCCGCATATCCCTTCATGCACTTCTGCCAAACAGTACTTTGCTTCTTCCGGGCCAATGCATTTCAGGATAGGAGATGAGAAGGTCATGCGGTAAAGTACTCCTTCTTCGAGGAAGAACTTGGCTGCTTTTGCTTTCGGTCTTTGAGATTTTCCTTTGTCTTCTGGGAGTTCTCCTTTCTCCAAGTAGTTGATGAAGGGAATCATCCAGCTGTGGTTGCTTTCGATCTCCAATACCTCTTCAGATTCAATAGATGGTTTGAGGAGTTCTTCGAAATAAACTGAGTAGTCTAAATCTGATGAGTTCCGGACTAGTTTGGATAGGATATCCGCTTCTTCATTTTCTTCTCTATATATCTGAATGACTTGATGGCTTGGTATTGAAGCTAAGTAGCTCTGAACCAGTGCTTGGCACTTCACCAGAGTAGGGTCCTTTGCTATGTATTCTCCATTTGTTTGCTTGACCACTATCTAGGAGTCGCTATAGATTTTTAAGTCATGGACCCTTAGAGTCCTGGATAGTTTTAGTCCTGCTATCAATGCCTCATATTCTGCTTGATTGTTTGTTGCGGGGAAGCCGAAAGATATAGCTGTCTGAATCTTGAATCCTTCTGGACTTTTGAGTATGAGTCCGGCTCCCGACCTCTCGCTTGTTTAAGAACCATCTACCTTTAAGGTCCAGGCTCCAAGACTTGTATCCTTTTTTGGCTCCTGATCCATGTCCATTGGTTCCGGTTCTTCTTCTGGGAAGTTGCACTCGATTATGAAATATGCAAGTGCTTGAGCTTTGATGGCGGTCCTGGGAATGAAGGTCAGATTGAACTGGCTCAACTCCACTGCTCAATTGACAAGTCTTCCCGAGACATCTGGTTTGTGAATTATCTTCCTTAGTGGTTGATTTGTCACTACTCTGATTTCTCTCCCTTGGAAGTAGTGCCTGAGTTTTCTTGAAATTGTGACTAAGGCAAAAGCAAATTTCTCCAATCTTGGATATCTTATTTCTGCATCTTTTAGGACTTGGCTTACATAGTAGACTGGTTGTTGTTTTCCGTTTTCTTCCCTGATTAGGGTAGCTCCTACGGCTTGTGCTCCTGCTGACAAGTACAAGTAGAGAGGCTCTCCTGGTTGAGGTTTAGTTAGGACTGGTGGCTGAGAGAGGTAGGACTTGATTTCCTCGAATGCCTTTTGGCACTTTGGACTCCAGTTCACCTTTTTCTTGTTTGTTGCTCCTTCCAGTAAATCAAAGAATGGTATGCACTTCTCTGCTAGTTTTGAGACAAATCTCCTGAGTGCTGCTAGGGATCCTGCTAGCTTCTGCACATCTTTTTGGGTCCTAGGAGCTTTCATCTCCTTGATTGCTTTTATTTTCTTCGGATTGGCTTCTATGCCTCTGTTGCTGATCATGAATCCTAGGAACTTGCCTGCTCCTACTCCAAAGGTGCATTTCTTCGGATTCAGCTTGAATTGGTTCTTCCTTAGGTTGTCAAAGTATTCCTTCAGATCTTCCACATGCCCTGGTATGGTTATTGATTTTTAAATCATGTCGTCGACATAGCACTCCAAGTTCCTCCCAATCTGGGACTTGAATATCTTGTTCATTGCTCTTTGGTAAGTGGATCCTGCGCTTGTAAGTCCGAAGGGTAGCATCACATAAGCATAGACTGCTCTGTGAGTTATGAATGATGTCTTAGGAATTTCCTTTGGGTACATCTTTATCTGGTTATATCCGGAGAAGGCAACCATGAAACTTAGCATGATGTGTCCGGAGGTGGCATCTATCAGTTGATCAATATTTGGGAGAGGGTATGGGTCCTTCGGGCATGCATCGTTCAGATCAGTGTAGTCCACACATATTCTCCATTTTCTGTTGGCTTTCTTCACCATGACCACATTAGCTAGCCACTCAGGGTATTTGATTTCTTTGATGATTCTTGCTTTGAGTAGCTTTTATACTTCTTCGTCAATGGCTCTTTGCCTCTCCGGGGCAAAGTTTCTTCACTTCCGTTTGACTGGTTTTCTGTTGGGGTTGACATCCAAGCTGTGCATTACTATGGACTCGTGTAGTCCTGGCATGTCTCTTGGACTCCAGGAAAAAACATCTCTGTACTCTTGGAGCAAGGACACTAATCTCTCCTTGGAGGACTCCTCGCGTCCTGACCCAACTTTCACTTTTTTGCTAGAATTGCGTTCATCTACCTGGACTTCTTCTGTTTCGACTGCAGCTTCAACTTTTGCTTGCTCTTTATTTGAAACCATTTGATTAATTCGGGCTTCAGAGTTCTTCTTCAGATAGAGGTTTTCTTGTTCAGATTCCTTGGTTGCTTGCATGGTAGGACTGGCTTGGTCTAGGACTTGATTTGCCTTGTCCACTACCATGACTTGGTTGCTTGCCAGTCCTTCTGGACTTGTTTTGTTTGCTTCTTCCCTTGTCCGGGGTCGGTGCTTCTTCATGCTTTGTTGCTTGCGAAGGACTTTGGCCTTCCTTTTGTTATCTTGATGGGTTTCTGCCATAACTAACCCCTGGTGGTAGCATGTTTTAGCAACTCCATAATCTCCTTTTATCTCCCCGACTCCTTTCGGGGTTGGGAACTTGATCTTGAGATGGGAGATTGAAGTTATTGCTTGCATCATGGTTAGAGCTGATCTGCCAATGATTCCGTTGTATAAAGAAGGAGCGTTGATCACATAAAACTTGATGACATGAGTCACTTGGTTAGGAGTAGATCCAAAAATGACTGGCAGATATAAAGTTCCTTAGATCGGGAGTAAGTTGTGGCCGAAACCATAGAGTGGGTCCTCCCGGCACTAATTTGAGCGGACGCTCCCTAACTGCATTCTATCCACTGTGTGGTTGAAGAGAATATTTACTGAGGAACCATTGTCTCTGAGCATTCTTCTTACTTCATTATCAAAGATGTCTAGAGTGACAACCAAAGCTGCATTGTGATGAGGGTTGACTCCTTCGTAGTCCTTGCTGCTGAAGGATATCACCAGGTCTGGGAGTGATTGGATTGCGAGCACTTCTTCGCCAAAGTCCGGGCTCCGGGGTGGGGAGTAGGATCCACCTAGGACCACATTGACTACATTCTTCCCTCTCTTCTGCACTTCCCCTCTGTTGTCCCGGACTAAGTATTTGTTCATGTTCCCCTTCTTCACTTGGTCCTCAATGAAGTACTTGAGAGATAAGCAGTTCTCGGTCTTGTGGCCATGGGTCTCGTGGTAATCACACTGCCTGTTGTAAGGCCTGCTCTCCGGAGGAGTTTGCATTAGTTTAAGAGGATAATAAAAAGGCTTGTCTTTTACCTCTTTCAAGATTTCCTCCCGGGTTATGTTGAGAGGAGTCCAGTCCGGCTCCTGCTTCGGCTCCCGAGGTTGCTTCGCGGGTCCTGGATCACTGTTTGACTCCTGCTTAGGACCAAGTCTCTGGAAAACTGGAGTAGTTTGCTTTTCTTGGCTTTGGTTGCTTTGCTTGAACTTCTTATCCTGATGGTAACCCCCTTTCGGTCGGTCATCAGTGTTTTTACTCCTGGACCCCCCATTCCGGGTCATCCTCATTGCCAGGAGCACATCTGTTTCCTTAATGAATCTGGAAGCCATGGAATAAGCTACTACTAGACTTTGCGGCTCCTTGTTGATTAGCTCCACTATATACCTTTCATTGTGCTCTGGGTCTAGATTTCTCCTGAAAATTCATAAAGCTTCCCTCTCATCCAAACTTGAAACTTTATTGATTGCTTCTTGGAACTGGCACATGTATACAGAGAGGGACTCATTGTCATGCTGCCAAATTTTCTCCAGGTGACACATGTGCATTTCGTGCATTTTATTTGACCGAAATCTCCGAAGGAAGGAGGCTCGGAATTCCTTCCAAGAGTGGATGCTGCGAGAGAGGATTCTGCTGAACCATCTTTGAGCCCCTCCCTTAAGAGTTGAAGCAAAGAACCTTGATTTCGTTAAGTCGTACTAATATATTTGTGCTATTTGCTCAAAGTAGTTCAGGTGTTCCTCCGGGTCTCCTAGACCATCAAAGGAGTCAAAGTTGTAATGCTTCGAGTTTCGCTACCGGGGAATGGCTTCCAAGGAGTGACTGAAGGAGTTAATGTTTCTCCAATCTCTACTCCTGAGTCTCTGTCCATCTTTCTCTGCAATTTATAGATCATATCTTTTAGGTCTTTCTGCCTCTCTTCTTCTTTATCATCAGAGATCAGCTCCGGAGTAGGGTCTCTCCGGGTTCTCTTGCTCCTGGACTTGGCCAGTAGCTTTTCTTCTTCTAGCTGCATTCTTTTTTGGATCTTTAGCTCAAGCTTTGCTTCTTCTTCTTTCCTGATTTGCTCCCGGACCTCTTCCAACTTTCTCTGCTTAGCAGCTTCTGTTTCTTTCTTGCTCTGATCCTTTTTGCTTTTCTTTCCCTTGGCTCCAATTCGGTCAAACACATATCTCTTTGATTGTTGGGAGTCCCCGGAATCCTCTGGTTCCTCCTCGAGTTCGGCTTCTTCTTGGAGCCGGATCTGCTCCTTCCTGTATAGTCTGATTACTTCTTCTAGTTCATCGTTTGTAAGGTTGGCCATGTGTTCTTCGGCTACTGGAACATTTGTGTACTTGTACCGATTGAGCTCTATGAGGGTCCTGGCATCCCTGGTGTTTACAATTCTCTCCACTACGGGAGTGTGTAGTGGTTTCTCCTGGAATGTTTCTCTCTAGGCTCCTGGGTCAAGGGCCTAGGAGTGGTTCGTCTCCTGGACCTGAGCACTAGCAGATGGTCTTCCAGAAGTATGTTTACGTGGTCTTGCCATTTCTCAACAATACCGACAAAAACTAAAAGCAATATGCTACACAAAGTATTAATCTAAGGTTGCTTTATGAAACTTGCAAAAACTACCCAGAATAACAACAAATACCAACAAATAGCTTCCTGGGAGCAGTTTAAACAGTTTCCTGGGACTACTCAACAATGTGTAGAACGCAAATGCCATAATCAAGCTAGAGCAAAAATGATTAAAACTAATGATAGCTCACACAAACGTGGCTTAAATCAACAAAATGAGCTCACACAAATGTGGCTTAAATACACAACATTCATGCTTATGGAAGAGGTTGGTTTCTTGGGTTCTTACAAGTTTGAATAAATGGACTCTTTGAAGAGCTTGTTGATGAAGGTGAATCCAGGGGCACCGAGACCCAAGGATGGAGAGCCCCTCCTTCTAGCGCCAAATGATAACTCCTGGTGGCGGGGTCGCTCCATCGACGCCGTGCCTGGATCCTTCGCCGCTGTGGAGGTGTTGCTGTGGTGGGGTTCCTACAAAACAACACCGGAAGGGGGGTTTGGTCCCGCGGCGCCTCCGGCGTGAGAGTAAGAACTCGCTTTTGGGGAAGATGAAGATAGATATGAATGAAGGGTGGCTATGTGTGTATATGAGTGTGAGAGAGTGATTAACCCCAAAACCTCACCTTCCTGGGCTATTTATAACCCAAGGGTAGGGTTTTGGGGTTGGTACCCTTAAATCGTAGCCATTGTTTCTGGGAGCGGAGGACACCTGGCTGGAGTGGATGCTTTACACGTGTCAGTGCGGGACTGGCTGAGGAATATTTTAAGGATCCTCTGACATGTGCCATGATTATTCCCATAATTGATGTGTGACAGTTGTCCCCATCATGTGCTTGGGCCAAGTCTCACGTGCTGGGATTTATCAAGGTTAGGCTTGCGGGACTGAGATGGTTAGGACTGGTAGTGTACAGGACTACTCTTTTCAGGAGCCATGTGGAGTTAGGAGTCTAGGAGTAGTCCTCCCATGAGCTATATGGAGTTAGGAGCCTAGGAGTAGTCCTTCTAGGAGCTGTATGGAGTTAGGAGTTCTTCCAGGAGCTGTATGGAGTTAGGAGTTCTTCCAGGAGCTATATGTACTATCAGCAGTTGTGTGGAATTGAAACCTTGTGAAAAACACATCAAACAGACGTGTTTGTGGCCTGATTTTGACTCGCCGGAATCCTGGCCGGTGGCCGGATTCCGGAAAATTTCCGGTCATATTCTTCATGACCCGGAAATTAACCCGGTTGACCCGTTTGTTGACCCGGTTTTGATCTGATTTGTCAGATGTCCGGTTTCTGACAAATGTTTCTGGATTTTTAATGTTTATTTTATTTTTGTTAATTTTAAAAATCAGTTTTATTTATTTTATAAATTAATTAATTAATTAATTAATTTATATTGTAAATAATTCTGAAATATTTTCTAAAAATCAGATTTAGTTATTTTCTTAATTATTTATTATTGATTTATTATTTATTAATTATTTAAAAATGATTAATTATTTTGATAATTAATTAAATAAATTTCAATAAATCATAATAAATACATTTTAATTCCAAAAATTATATAAAAATCATTTTTAATTCTAATTTTTCTTAAATAATTATTTAAAAATTATTTTAGGGTTTAAAAATTAGTAATAATTATTTATATTGAATATTAAATTGAATTATCCGTGTTTAATTGCTATTAATTAGACCGCTCGTCCGATTCGAGCGAAACGAAAGCCCTTTGACTCAGAAAAATGAATTCTTTTAATTAAAAATTAAAGCCTAATTTCTTCTAGAAATTTGTTGACTTTATTATTTATTTGATTATTAGTCGAATTGCGTGCCGAGACGAGTCCGAAAAAATTCCGAAAAATAGGAAACGAGTCAGATAATGATTAGTTGGGGGATCAGCGAATCGATTTTGATTCTAAAAATTATTTTAACTATTAAAAATGATTATGTGCTTATGTGTTTATGTGTATTATGTGGTTAATCGAGTCTTACTTGCTAATATGTAATATACGAGTCAGTTATAAGCGTATGGGTAGACAATAGGAACGATGTGAAGTTGATTCAAGATGAAATTGTAGTACGAAATGACTAAACCGGTCTATTTCTCTAACAAAAGCTAAGCCAGAAAGGCAGGGTGAGTCGGTGATATATAAAGGTGACATAATTGTAGTGAGTCGCGCAGAAGGCAAGATTTTTTCCCTTATTCTATTTTCAGAATAATGATATTTCTTCAGATTCTTATCACGCTTGTACTCTTTTAATTCTCTTGTTCATATTTCATTTCGATTCTTGATTTATCCTTTTCATTTAAATTCTTTGTTCATATTCCAATTGTTACTCACAATTATTGATATATTCTGGTGATTAGAATATGTCAAAGCATACTGATTATTCCGGTTGCTATTCCATGGACTGGATAATGATACTTTGGGGATTAAGTTTACTTAATCCTAAGGACCGGGACATAACTGTGTTATTCCCAGTGGACTAACAATGAGATTTACAGAAGGGGGGTTGAATGTAAATCTCAAAACTTTTTCAAGTTTTGAGCAGTTTGTAAGGCTAAGTGTTTGAGTGATCAAATGTGTGTGAATTGCTTGGAGCTGATGCAGACAGATATATATTCAAACACAAATGTAATGAACACAAAGAACTTAAAAACTTTTCTGGTGGATTTGTTGTTCCACCAGAGATGTGTTATTTCAGAAAATCTGTGATTCAAAATTAAATCACAGCTGCTTCCTAGTACAAACTAGATGATTTTCTCTCTTGATATTTCTAAACAGCTCAGGGAAAATTCACATCTAATTACTAGCTACTACTTGGTTTATATATCACCAAGTTTACAAGTGAAGACAAAGATAAAGTACAATAAGAAAATAGTTCTCCACTTGTTTCTATTCCATTTTTATCCAGTGTAATATGGAATTATCTGTTGACTTTCCATTTTGAACCAGACTAAAAATGGCTGCTTTTTCTGCTGTTCCTGAAATAGGCTACCACATTCCAGTTATCTCTGTCAATCCATGTGCCTCTGTCAGCTTTGTTAACTGTCACTATCAACTGCTATGAGACTGAGCATCCGTTGAAGCTTTCATCCATTGATGGCTTTATCCGTTGATTCTCTAACAGTTGAAGCTTTATCCATTGAAGCACTTATCCGTTGATGGATATTATCCGTTGAAGCATTAGAGACATCCGTTGAAGCTTTGTTTCTTATCCGTTGAAGGTCTTCAATATCCGTTTACACTTCTTCACTTATACAAAATTATAAGGCATGAAATATTTACAATTAGCCCTCCTATTTGTACATCCATTAGTAGTCAACATGACTGATTATTTCCTAACAACATCTAAGAATTACATCTTGAAACCAGAGAGTGAAATGTGCTACAATACCAAACTTATTGCTAAGTAAGGCTACTCCTTCAACGGATAGCCAAGATGGTCTTATCCGTTGAGGCTACAAACACTAGATTTCTACTTAAGTGTTTTGCTTAACTTATCATCAAACTAATACACATATTCCTAACAATCTCCCCCTATTTATGTCTACTAGAACCGTAGGCATAAATTTGGGTTTAGCTTGATGATAACAAAACACTTAACAAATATATAAACTGTAACAAAGCAGAAATTCAAAAGTGCTACAAAAGTGTATATGCTGAGATGAAATTGAAGAAATACATTGTTTCCAAGGGTGCTCCTTTAGCCTGAGCAAATTACTTTCTTTTCCTTTGATCCCTGGTTTTCTTTCCTAGCCTCCTGTCATTCTCCTCTATTTGAAGTTGAAGTTATCTGTAGAATTCAGCTTCATCTTCTTCATTGATATCTAACTTAGATTGCATATCCTTGAGAGTTTCATTACTGGCAATCTTTAGCTGATCTTCAATTCTGAAAAATCTTCTGACTCCTTTCTTATCTCTGAACTCCATCAACCAATGAGGTGATTTGTGAATTGTAATACCTCTCTCTTGAATGAGTAAAGTTCTAGGCAAGACATTGGGCTCCCTCCAAGTTTTCCTTATGTTGGCAATCTTGTTGAGAATCTCAGTCCTGGCAGTCCTGGTAAAGCCAGAATCCTTTTGTATGGCTGAGTAGACTCTAATCAAGGTAGAGTAGCCTTCATTCAGAATTCTGTGAAGAGGCCATGTTCTTTCCCCAGCTCCTTTGTATTTGAACACTAGTCTTTTTGGTAGCTGTCTGTAGGCAGCTATTCCCCTTACATCCTCCAGCTCATCCAGATAGAGTTCAATGTCTGAAAATTCTTTTATGTCACAGATGTGAACATAATCATCTTTAGAGGTTTGAGGTTTAGGCTTAGGCTTCTGTGTGAATTTGATTGAGGCTTTAGAGGGTGTTGATTTGATTCTTCTTTTCTGCTTCTTTGATGGTGTAAAAGAGATTAGGAAGGTGGGCAATTTGATGGTGTCCCAATCAATTGGTTCCTCCTTAGGAATGATTGGTTCACCATGAATGTTTATGAAGGGGTCAGGCATAATTGGTTCAGGAATAGAGGGTAGTGGTTTGGATATTGATTGGTTTTCTTCAGTCTCATCTACCATCTTTCTCTTTGCATTGACCTTCTTTCTATTCCCTTTCTGCCATTCTTCCTTACTTCTTTCCTCCATGTCAGTACCAACCATGTCCCCCATAGCTCTATCTTCACCTTTGTCTTCAATTTCTTTCTGTTCTTCAGCCTGACTTAACTTTAGCTGTTTTTCAAGCTTTGCTTGTGCTCTTTTGTTAGCTTTTAGCTGTTTGGCTTCTTCCTTCAACCTCTTGGTTTCTTCCCTCTTGGCTATTGAGAATTCGGGATGTCCTTGCATCACATAGATGCTCTTTCCATCTCTAAAGATAACAGCCATGTTCCTCCTTACAGCCTCATCCATGTTCTCTTTGAGCTTTATGATACTTCTACCCAAAAGCTTGTCTTCATCAGGCTTTGGAAGAGGAAAATCCACTCCTTTCATTTGAGCAAGGCTTAGAGGGTTCTTTGTAGAGTCCTTATTGAAGCTGTTGTTGGGCTTGAGAACCATAGGTTGCAGATCTTTGGAAGAAGTTTCTCCATCCTTATGCCTCCCTACTGGCTTGAGTTCCATAATAATTGATTCCACTTTTGTGCTATGCTTCACAGATTGTGATTGAGAAGTTGTAGAACCAAATATTAGTTATATCTTTTTATCAATCTTCTTCCTTTGCTCTTTGACTTGCAATTCAGCTGCTGCTATCTAGATTAGATCAATTCCATCTAGCTTTCCTTTGACTTGAATTGGTGGAGAAGTTGTGATGACAGGAACTAGCACTTGAGAAATCTGAACTGTTGTAGATGGCTCTCCTTCCCCTTCCCCTTTATTCTCCCCCTTTTTGTTATCATCAAGGGTATGGGTCAAGCCTTGTGCTTTTGCCAGCTGCATGAGTGGATTTGTTTTAGTTTGTTGATTCTGAAGAATGGTGACCATAGAGTCTTCAATGATTTGAACCCTATCTTCTAATCTGGCCAGCCTCTTGTCAGCATCATATGCTTTCCTCAGTCTCCCCAACAAATCTTGCATAGTACCATAGGGTATAACTGAATCCAATTTCTCAGCATTATAGGATTTCAGATCAGCAATGTCCTGCTTGAGCTCATCCACACTTAGATTTTGCTGGTAATGCTGCAACTGCAAGAGATGCAGAGATTCCATATGAGCTTGAAGAATTGCCTTGGTACCAGCATCTTGAGTCTCCTGAAAGGCGTTCTGAATTGTCATGACTTGTCTGACCAAAGTGACACCAAATTCTCCTGGTGTTGGTGATTTGGCCAGTGCCCATTCAGGAAGAGCAGGAGCAGAACTTGGGCCTTCTACTCCCCCAAAGTTCATGCTCTCATTCAAAGAATTAGAGTCATCATCATTAGAATTTACTCCAAATTCTTCAGATGGCTCACCAGCTTGAGAAGGCAGCCTGTTGACAGCAGCTTTGTCTCTGAGAAGAGATTCTGAAGTGTGTACAATATGTAGTGTCTGTTCTGCCTCCACATTGCCCTGAGCAGCCAAAAATTGAAAGGCTGAAACAGGGTGAGTAAAAGTGTCAGCATCCAAGGAAATGTTATCAATGACAGCTTTGTAATGTTGCTGAAATTGTCTTTCCTTATCTGCATCATCCACTTTCATTAACTCACTAGCAATGGCTGGATCCACCCTTATAGCTTCTGTACCTGCCTTTCTCTCAATTTCTCTCTGTTCTTGCATCAGGGGCTCCCCCTGGCTCACACACACCCTCACACCCTCACCTTCACCTTCTAAGGTGGCACTCCTCTCACTTACTTTTGCCATGCTGGAAGAAATAGCATGCATTTGGTGACTCTCAACCTCTCCTTTTGCCTGGGAGCAACCCAGCCTCTCACTCAAAAAATCACTCCCTTCCCTCAAGCCTAAAAGTGATTGTACAGTTGCCATGTCCTCTACAGTTGGAATTGTTTCTGTTAAGTGTGTAGAGGCCATCAACGGATAGGGAGTATCCGTTGAAGTAGAAACTGATGGTATCAACGGATAACTGCTGTTAAGCTTATCCGTTGAAGAACAACCACTTGTCAACGGATGAGAGATATCCGTTGAAGAAGGAAATGATGTGGAGATAGAAAGTGACATAATTGTTGAATCTGTGTGGATTGATTTTAGGTGAGGTAACACAGAATCTTCAACTACATCCGAAAGAATTGGCTGATGATCCAACAAATCATCAAAAGGATGATGATCATCAGGTTTTGAGTGGGGCTCCTCCCTGAGTTTTAATGAGGGAGAATCAGGAATTGATGTGAATATCATGTCCACATCCAGAGAGGGTGTTAGAGAGCTTGATGAATGGTGTGTTTCTATATTAAGAGAATGGGGCTGTGATTCCACATTTGCTGGAATCACATCAAGCTGAATTTGAGAAGGCACAGATACTGGTGGATGTATCTGTGCTGTGTGTGTCCCTTGTGTGGAAACTAGGGTTTTGGCCTTCTTCTTCCTTGAAAAGGCTTTAATTGGTGAATGTGTAGCTTCAGTGTCCCTCCCTCTTTTATTCTGTGTCCCTGGTTGGGGACTATTTTCAATAGTTACATTCTTTTGGGAGGATGCAACTAGGGATGTGCTGGACTCCTTTTGAACCACCACAGTCTTTTGAGAGACTGTGGCTTGGCTGGTTTGGGTACCACTCACCTCTCCCACCTAATCCTGGGGGGCTTTTTGATGTTCACCCCTCCCCTCACCACTCACACCCTGTTCACTCCCTTCAGGGTTTATGGTAGTTGTTACAACTGTTGTCTTTTGAGAAACAACAGAGGTAGGTTTCTTTGACTTGACTTTGGAAACTTTAGATTTGGTGGCTTTGGTAGGAGCCTGTTTGGACAAAGACACAGGTTCCATAGCCACACTAGAAGGCAAAGAAACATTGGGGTAGGAAATAGTAGGAGTTATAGAAACATTTACCTCACTTACCTGTGGTGCATTCATGATTGGCAAGTATACCAATGGCACCTGGCTGTTGAGGTTCATTCTCAAAAGGTCTGCAAGGACCCTTTTCTCTTGTGCCCAGCATTTGAGTTTATTATTCTCATTGGATATAACCAAACCTTCAGCAACATGGTTAGCCAATAACATAAAGAATCTAGCAAAGTAGATGTTATGTGGTCTATTAGCTTTGTTGCCTAATCTAGAACCTAATTCTAGCATAACACAGTTGCTAAAATTAAAGTACCTATCAGAAACTAGCATATAGAGCATATTAACAAGAGATGAAGTGATAGCATCAAAATTGCTAATCTTCCCAGAGAAAACCTTAATAAAGGCATCTCCAAGAAAACTCCATTCTTTCCTAAGGCCTTTCCTTCTAATACTACCTAAACTAGCAGAATCAAAAGCATAGCCTATGGAATCTAGCATTGCAGAGACATCTTTATCAGTATGTGGTGTCATGGCATTATTCTCAGGCAACTTAAAGCAAGATTGTATATCATCACAATTAATGCAATAGTCCTTAGCTTTGAGAGAGAAGGCAATAGTCATATCTGTGGAGTTGAACTCTGCTGTTGTCCAAATCTCCTCAATCACCTCACAGTAGATGGTTGGGGCTTCCAGCATTGCATAGCTTAGTTTGCAGTTCTTGATGAAGTCCATCATCTTGTGATAATCAGAATGGGCTTCATTCATTTCAACCAAGGCTATGAAATTATTGTTTTCATAAACAAATCCTGTTTGAGACATAATTTTGACTACTGGTGCCATTGTTGTGAGTAGAGGTTGCAGAGAAAAACTTGAGAATTTAAAGAGAAAGAGAATAATAATTGCAAGAAAGCATAAAGTGAAAATAAGAGTTCAATTGGACTTTTATACTTTCTTGAATTAAAACAAAAATAAAGTAATTAAATGATACTTTTAAGTAAGTTACAGCCGTTCAAGAATAAATAAAACTGTAGAAATTCTGAAAACTACCGTAAATACAAATACATACAACACTGTATATCTGTATCAACGGTTGATTAAAAGAATCAACGGCTGTGACTCACTTATAGTAACTGACGCGACACGTCAACGGATAAGGTAAATAGTTATTCGTTGATGAACAACACTATTTTATCCGTTGAAGGATAAAATTACTAGAAATGTATTTGTCTTTCAACGGATAATGAATATCCGTTGATAGAACAATTTTGGCTTTCAACGGATAGGGAATATCCGTTGATAGGATAAGTCTTGATTAAAGCCAACTTTGTTCTTGCAGCAAATTCATTTCAGGCTACAAGACAGATTATATAGATGACATAGATTATGAATAGTTGAGCATACCTAACTAACTTACTAATCTTGTGAATGTTGATTCATCAAGTGGCTTGGTAAATATGTCTGCAATCTGTTTTTCACTTGGAACAAAATGAAGTTCCACTATACCTTTCATCACATGTTCCCTAATGAAGTGGTACTTGATATCAATGTGCTTGGTTCTTGAGTGCTGCACTGGATTTCAGTAATGGCAATGGCACTCGTGTTGTCACAAAATATTGGAATTTTGTCAACAGTCATACCATAGTCAAATAATTGGTTCCTCATCCATAGTATTTGTGCACAGTAACTACCAGCAGCAATGTACTCAGCTTCAGCTGTTGATGTGGAAACAGAATTCTGCTTCTTGCTAAACCATAATACAAGCTTGTTCCCTAGAAATTGACAGGTGCCTGTTGTGCTTTTCCTGTCTATTTTGCAACCTGCATAATCTGCATCTGAGTAGCCAATTAGATCAAAACCAGACTCTCTAGGGTACCAAATTCCTAGATTTGGAGTCCCCTTGAGATATCTGAAAATTCTTTTAATAGCCACTAAGTGAGATTCTTTAGGGTCAGCTTGAAATCTAGCACAGAGACATGTAAAAAACATAATATCAGGTCTACTGGCAGTTAAATATAAAAGTGAGCCAACCATGCCTCTATAACTTGTAATATCCACAGACTTTTCAGCCTTGTTTAATTCAAGCTTGGTGGCAGTGGTCATGGGAGTTTTTGCAGGTGAACAATCCATTAAGTCAAACTTCTTTAAAAGATCATAAATATATTTAGTTTGAATAATGAAAATTCCACCACTAACTTGTTTAACTTGTAAACCAAGAAAGTAAGTTAGCTCTCCCATCATGCTCATTTCATATTTACTTTGCATTAATTTAGCAAACTTTTTACAAAGTTTATCATCTGTAGATCCAAATATAATATCATCTACATAAATTTGTACAAGTATCTTAGAGCCATTAACATTTCTAAAGAAGAGAGTTTTGTCAACAGTACCTCTTATTAAGTGATTATCTAGAAGGAACTTTGATAAAGTCTCATACCAGGCTCTAGGTGCTTGCTTTAGTCCATAGAGTGCTTTCAACAAATAATACACATGGTCTGGAAAATTTGGATCTTCAAAACCTGGAGGGTGGCTTACATAAACTTCTTCCTCCAATTCCCCATTTAGAAATGCACTCTTGACATCCATCTGATAGACTTTGAAATTGGCATTAGCTGCATAGGCTAGAAAGATTCTGATGGCTTCAAGTCTGGCAACTGGAGCAAATGTTTCATCAAAATCTATTCCCTCTTGTTGAGAGTAGCCTTTAGCAACCAATCTGGCTTTATTCCTTATGACAATGCCATTTTCATCCATCTTGTTTCTGAATACCCATTTTGTGTCAATAGAACTCTTGTTCTTTGGCTTGGGTACCAGCTTCCATACTTTGTTCCTCTCAAATTGGTTTAGCTTCTCTTGCATTGCTAAAATCCAATCTGGATCCAAAAGAGCTTCTTCCACTCACTTAGGTTCCTCCTGTGATAGAAAGCTACTATACAGACATTCATCTTGAGTAGCCCTTCTAGTTTGTACTTTTGATGTAGCATCACCAATGATCAGTTTAAAAGGGTGATTCTTGGTCCATTTCCTTTGAGGTGGTAGATTAGCCCTTGATGAGGTTGCCTCAGTATTGTCATGATGTGAGATAGAATGTTGATTTGTTGAAACTCCCCCTGAGTTGTTGATCCTTTGGAAGGAATTTGGAGCTCTATCAACTGATGAGGTGAATTGATTATCCGTTGACAGACTGTGATCAACGGATGCTTCGTTATGAACTTCAACAGATGATGCACTTTGTCTTTCAACGGATGCTGCATTGCTTCTTTCAACGGAAGCTGAATTATGACTTTCAACGGATGCAGCATTCTGTGCATTATCCAAAGGCCGATTCTGAATTCTTCTTGAGATGCCTTCTTCATCATTCTCATCTTCACTATCATCACAGTATATTTCAATGTTGTCAAATTTGAGCTCTTCATTATGTCCCTCATCTGTTAGTCCATCAATCTTTTTATCATCAAACACAATATGTACAAATTCCATGACAATGTTGGTTCTTAGATTGTAGACCCTATATGATTTTCCAGCAGAATAACCAACAAATATTCCTTCATCAGCCTTTGCATCAAACTTCCCTTTGTGTTCAGATTGATTCCTTAAGATGTAGCATTTGCAACCAAAGACATGTAGAAAGTTTAAAGTTGGTTTTCTTCTCTTGAATAATTGATAGGGAGTCATGCATTTTGCCTGATTGATTAGAGAAATATTCTGAGTGTAACATGCACAGTTAACAGCCTCAGCCCAAAAATAAGTTGGGAGTTTTGACTCCTCAAGCATTGTCCTTGCAGCTTCAATTAGTGATCTGTTCTTCCTTTCCACGACACCATTTTGTTGTGGAGTTCTTGGAGCTGAGAACTCATGCATGATCCCATTTTCTTCACAGAACAACTTCATGGTTGAATTCTTGAACTCAGTTCCATTGTCACTCCTAATATTCCTTACTTTGAAATCAGGATGATTGTTGACTTGCTTAATATGATTGATGATGATTTCACTAGCTTCATCCTTTGATCTAAGAAAATAAACCCATGAAAACTTTGAGAAATCATCTACAATCACTAGGCAGTATCTTTTCCTTGAAATTGACAATACATTGACTGGTCCAAAAAGATCCATGTGTAGAAGTTGCAGTAGGTTCATCAATTGCAGATTCAAGCTTCTTACTGAATGATACTTTCTTTTGCTTTCCTTTCTGACAAGCATCACACAGTCCATCCCTTGTGAATTCCACTAGAGGCATTCCTCTAACTAAGTCCTTTTTTACTAGATCATTCATTGTCTTGAAATTCAAATGGGACAGCTTCTTGTGCCATAGCCAACTTTCAACTGGGCTTGCTTTGCTGAGAAGACAAGTAATGGATTCTGCATCTGTAGAGTTGAAATCAGCTAAGTACACATTCCCTTTTCTAACTCCAGTTAGAACCACTTTATTGTCCTTTTTACTTGTGACAATACAGGCTTCAGAATTGAAGGAAACAGTATTCCCTCTGTCACATAGTTGACTGATGCTCAATAAATTGTGTTTGAGACCATCAACCAATGCAACTTCATCAATAATGACATTTTCTCTTGAAATCAAGCCATATCCCATAGTGAATCCTTTGTTGTCATCTCCAAAGGTTATGCTAGGGCCAGCTCTCTCCTTAAACTCTGCGAACAGGGTGAAATCTCCTGTCATGTGTCTTGAACAACCACTGTCCAAGTACCATAGATTCCTTCTTTGTCCCTGCACACAACAAAATCAATCAAGTTGATTTTGGTACCCAAGTTTCCTTGGGTCCACCCTTGTTAGTCTTTTTCCTAGACTTCATTCCTCCTGCATCTTTTGACTTAGGTAACTTTGGGTCAACCTTGGTCTCAGATGTGGTTGGTTGAAGTGTAGGTTTAGTCACAGAATCATTTAACACATTTGATTGAATTTGATAAGGCATATGTTGTGCAAGCATGTTATTCCACATAGGCATACTGTATGGCATTTGAGGCATACTAAATGCAGTAAAATAAGGATTGTTAATGTATGGCATGTTTGCAAAATGTGCATGGGGATTCTGGTGAGACATAATAGGCATAGCATGCAGAGATGACATAGACATGTTAGGTATGGAGGGATTTGAAGGCATGGGAGTATTTTTAACAGATTTGCAATTATCAGATAGGTGATTAACACTTTTACAATGCACACAGCTTTTTCTAGGAGCATACCTATCAGGTGTGTAATTGTTGTGTTTATTAATCCCTACCTTCCCATTTCTTTTAGATTTTCTTTTAGTTTCCTTCTTATCCTAAACCAACTTAAGTCGATCTTTTAGCTGATCTAAACTCATATTTCCTATATTCACCTTACTAACATCTCTGGATGTGCTAGCTCCTTCTTTGACAAAGTTCTTGAGAGTTGAATCATTCTTTTTATTTAGATTTTTATTTTTAAAAGAACTTGCCTGTTTTAATTGATGAGCCTTCAACGGATGCTCCTTTTCTTCCTTCAACGGATAACTTTCATCATCCGTTGATTCCACATCCGTTGACAATCCATCAATTAATTCTAACTTCTTTATGTTTTTCTTCCAGGCATCCTCACAGAATGATTCAATTCCCTGGACCTTTGTAATCTGAACACTGACATCCCTAGATGTTTTCCAGGCCTTGATTACCTCTTGCTCACTTTCTAACTGTTTAGAAAGAATTTCCACTTTCTTAACAGCTTCTGCTAGTTCACTCTCAACAGTCAGGCATTTAAGTTTTATCTTTTCAAGCTCAATTACCTGATCCTCTAACACAGCATTCCTATCACTTAAAAACACATTATTCTCCTTGATCCTAGTGTTTTCTTTTGCTAGAGATTTAAGGGAAACATGCAAATGATATAATTCATTGGTCATATCATTTATGGCTTCATTGCATTCATGTTTAGAGAGCTGAGAGAGATCAGTAGTAATTACCTGGTTGCTTGATGAACTAGTTTCATTTTCATTAGAATTAGCCATCAGGGCTAGGTTGACATATTCCACATCATCATCTTCGTTTGCCCCATCTGCTGCCCAATCATCTTGAGTGAGAAATGCTCTTTCCTTTTGTTTGAGCAAATCAAAATACTTCTTTTTGTAATCAACTTGCTCAAATTTCTTTTTCTCAGAATTTGGCTTCCTACACTCACTTGCAAAGTGTCCACTAATGCCACAATTGTAACATTTGAACTTTGATTTGTCCACCATGTTTTTGTTTGGCTTAGTGAACTTTGTGTTTTTCCTGAACTTCATCTTTGCAAACCTCCTGGACAGAAAGGCCAAATGTTCTTCAATATCATCAGATTCATCCTGACTGGAATTGTCTTCATCCTCAGCAACTTGCTCTTTACCCTTGCTTGATTCTGATTTGCTTGTGCCAACTTTGAGACTTGGCATTGTATTCTCCTCATTCCTGGCTTCCATCTTCTCACAGTCAGCTACAAGAGCAACTGTTCCTCCTTTTCTCTTTCCCTTTTCCAACAGCTCATCCTGCTCCATTTCAAGTTCATAAGTCTTCAAAATTCCATATAATCTTTCAAGTGTGAAGTTCTTATAATCTTGAGAGTTTCTCAAAGAGACAGTCATGGGCTTCCATTCCTTTGGCAGAGACCTAAGAGATTTTAAGTTGGAATCCTTGACTTGGTACACTCTACCATACAGCTTCAATCCATTCAACAGTTTCTGAAACCTGTTGAAGGTATCATTTAATGATTCACCTTCTTCAAAGTGAAAATATTCATACTGTTGAATAAGAAGCTGCATTTTGTTCTCTCTGACCTGCTCAGTACCTTCACAGATGATTTGTACAGTGTCCCAAACTTCCTTTGCAGTTTGGCAATTGATGACATTGTCAAATATATCTTGATCTAAGCCATTAAACAAAATGTTCATGGCTCTCTTATCCTTGCGGATTTCTTCCATGTCTTCAATAGTCCATTCTGCTCTTGGCTTGGGAACAGACTGTCCAACAGCAACTGTTGCAGTAGCAGCTGTGGCTACCTTGTGAGGGATGTGAGGACCATTTTCAATACAGTTGATGTAGCTTTCATCTTGAGAAAGAAGATGTAAATGCATCTTCACTTTCCAGTGATGATAATTATCCTTTTCCAGGACTGGAATCTTTACACCAATATCCTTCCTATTTATGATGGTAACAGGAGAGTTCTTCTGTGCACTCATGATGTTAGCAGAATAGATCTTTAAACTCTTTATATGTTAAGAGCTTGCTCTGATACCAATTGTTATTCCCAGTGGACTAACAATGAGATTTACAGAAGGGGGGTTGAATGTAAATCTCAAAACTTTTTCAAGTTTTGAGCAGTTTGTAAGGCTAAGTGTTTGAGTGATCAAATGTGTGTGAATTGCTTGGAGCTGATGCAGACAGATATATATTCAAACACAAATGTAATGAACACAAAGAACTTAAACACTTTTCTGGTGGATTTTTTGTTCCACCAGAGATGTGTTATTTCAGAAAATCCGTGATTCAAAATTAAATCACAGCTGCTTCCTAGTACAAACTAGATGATTTTCTCTCTTGATATTTCTAAACAGCTCAGGGAAAATTCACATCTAATTACTAGCTACTACTTGGTTTATATATCACCAAGTTTACAAGTGAAGACAAAGATAAAGTACAATAAGAAAATAGTTCTCCACTTGTTTCTATTCCATTTTTATCCAGTGCAATATGGAATTATCTGTTGACTTTCCATTTTGAACCAGACTAAAAACGGCTGCTTTTTCTGCTGTTCCTGAAATAGGCTACCACATTCCAGTTATCTCTGTCAATCCATGTGCCTCTGTCAGCTTTGTTAACTATCACTATCAACTGCTATGAGACTGAGCATCCGTTGAAGCTTTCATCCGTTGATGGCTTTATCCGTTGATGCTCTAGCAGTTGAAGCTTTATCCGTTGAAGCACTTATCCGTTGATGGATATTATCCGTTGAAGCATTAGAGACATCCGTTGAAGCTTTGTTTCTTATCTGTTGAAGGTCTTCAATATTCGTTGACACTTCTTCACTTATATAAAATTACAAGGCATGAAATATTTACAATTAGCCCTCCTATTTGTACATCCATTAGTAGTCAACATGACTGATTATTTCCTAACAACATCTAAGAATTATAGCTTGAAACCAGAGAGTGAAATGTGCTACAATACCAAACTTATTGCTAAGTAAGGCTACTCCTTCAACGGATAGCCAAGATGGTCTTATCCGTTGAGGCTACAAACACTAGATTTCTACTTAAGTGTTTTGCTTAACTTATCATCAAACTAATACACATATTCCTAACAAACTGGATCCTTGAGATGGGCCGTAGTGCCTGGGTGCCCAACGGGATCTATTTAGTGGGATATAGATCTGCACTATATCCTGGCTGATCAGCAGGGTATAGATGCGAACTTGTGTCCAGTTTAGTTCATTTATACTCGCCAGTAATGGCCTTCTTTCGATTCTCGCGGGGCTATATATGTGCAGATATACCCAGGTTACTCTTTCACTTAAACTTCTTAAACACTATTTATATTTTGCGGACTTGTTGAGCAATTTTCGGTGTGTAGTCATACTCGGATCTTCTAACCGAGAGAGATGAACATCGACTTTATTCTCAGTACCTTTCCTATCCTTGATCACCAATTCAAAATCCTGAAGTAAAAGAACCCACCGAATCAATCATTTTATTTAACAAACATTTTATTTAACTGTTTATAATTC
The DNA here is from genome assembly GCF_009905375.1 of Apium graveolens. NCBI lineage: Eukaryota > Viridiplantae > Streptophyta > Magnoliopsida > Apiales > Apiaceae > Apium > Apium graveolens. Next base: position 25,661,480 of record NC_133656.1, on the reverse strand, counting down.
CTGTTTTGTATTAAGCAAATTGTTTTCTATCTTCGAACCGTTATCTAAATTTTTGTTAATACATGATAACTTGTTTTTTACCTACTGTCAATTATTTAATAAATTGTTAAAGAAACATCACTTGTTTTATTATCAGAAAATGGCACCAAAAAGAAAGACTAGGACTGAGACTTCCAACAACAATTCCGGAGAATAGACCAATGATACCATGAACCAAATGTTCCATCTAATGCAACAACAGATGGTAATGATGTAACAACAGATACAACAATAACAGCAGCAGATTCAACAGTAAATGTTACAACAGCCACCTCATCTTGAGCCCCAAATACCATCAGCTATACCTGTTGTTACTTTCAAGTAGTTTCAGTCGGTTAAACCTCCAGAATTTGAGAGATCTACTGATCCTATTAAGGCTACCACTTGGTTGAAAGAAATAGGGAAAGCATTTGCGCTAGTAAAGGTAGGTTAAGATTAGAAGACCGACTTTGCTAGTTACTTGTTGAAAGGAGAAGCAAATTATTGGTGGGAATCTAAAAAGGCTTTAGATGGTGAAGATGTTATTGCATGGGATAGGTTTAAAGAGTTGTTCTTAGAGAAACATTTTCCTCGCTATGTGAGAAATAAAGAAGGTTTCAAGAAGGGTTACGACCGTGGATCCGTGGGCAAGTTGCAGTTTTTGAATTAACGACGTATACCGTCGTAGTCCAGAAAGCCTTGATCATCGAAGGGGAAAGCGAAAGATCTTAAAAGGATAGAGGACAGGGAAGTTTCCAAGACCGATCCAGCAGGAAGCCGGGATTTCAAGCCCGGACAAACTTGAATTTTAAAAGGATAGGACAAGGTACCCAGAAAATAGGTAATCGTTTCCAAGCCCCCAGCCAGCAGGGAATTGTCAGAGTCCCAGTGCCGTACTGCAAGACTTGTGGTCGAAAACATACCGGAAATTGTATCAAGACGGATGTGACGTGTTTCAGATATAAGCAGAAAGGGCACTATTCTAACGAATGTCCAACGGGAAAAATAGCAGAAATTACTTGCTTTCAGTGTGGAAGGAAATGACATATTGCTAGGAATTGTAAAGGACCAGCAATGGCAGCCATTATTGTGAAAGTGTTTGTATTACCCCCTCCACCACCGCCTAATCAACCCAAAGCAAAAAACTTTTAACATGACAATAAAAGAAGCAGTGCAGAGTTCGAATGCAATTGCAGGTACGCTTTTGGTGAATTCCGTAGATTCAAAAGTATTAAATTATTCTGGAGCTACTCGTTCATTTATTTTTGAAGAATTTCTTGATAAGTTACATTGTCAAATCGAATGGTTGGGCGAGACATTAATTATAAAATTAGCGAATGACGACCAACTTCCAGTAGATCGAGTATGTCCTGCGTGCGATATAGAAATAAGTGCACATCATTTTTCCGTAGACTTGATTCCTTTTAAGTGAGGAGAGTTTGACGTCATTTTGGGAATGGATTGGTTAGCTTGTCATAATGCTCAGATTGATTGCGCGAATAAGAAAGTCAAATTACGCACTGCGGAAAATGCAACGGTAATGTTTAAAGGCGAAAAATAGCGGAAGAAATTTATGACTGCGATACAGACCAAACGATTGCTTCGACAGGGATATGAGATGTACATAGCCTACGTGATAGATACTGAGAAAGGAATTCCCAACATAGAAGATATTCCAGTTGTATGTGAGTATTAGGATGTCTTTCCAGACGAGCTTCCAGGGTTATCGCCAGATCGGGAAATTGAATTTACGATTGATTTAGCGCCAGGTACAGAACCAGTTTCGAAAGCTCCATATTAAATTGCTCCAGTCGAGATGAAGGAATTGGCAACGCAACTGCAAGATCTTCTAGACCGAGGCATTATAAGACTCAGTGTATCCCATGGGGTGCACCGGTATTGTTCGTGAAGAAGAAAGACGACAGCATGTGACTATACATTGACTATCCGGAATTGAATAAGCTCTCTATCAAGAATAAGTATCATTTACTGAGAATTGACGATTTGTTCGATCGGCTAAAAGGAGCCGCATGGTTTTTGAAGATAGATTTACGATCGAGTTATCATCAATTAAAGATTAAAGCTGAAGATATTCCCAAGACTGCATTCCGTATGAGATATGGACATTACGAGTTTCTTGTAATGACATTCGGTTTGACCAACGCGCCAGCAGCATTCATGGATCTGATGAACAGGGTATTCAAGAAATACTTGCATAAATTCGTAATCGTATTCATTGATGACATCTTGATTTACTCAAAGACGGAAGAAGATCATGTTGAGCACTTGAGGATTGCTTTGGAAATTCTGAGGAAAGAGCAACTGTACGCGAAATTCTCGAAATGTGAGTTCTGGTTGAAAGAAATACAATTTCTAGGGCACATTATCAGTAGTGAAGGCATTCAAGTTGATCCAGCAAAGATTGAAGCTGTGTTGAGTTGGGAAAGGCCAAAGACACCGATGGATGTTCGAAGTTTCCTGGGATTGGCAGGATATTATAGAAGATTTGTCAAAGATTTTGCGAAAATAGCAACGCCGTTGACCAAGTTAACTCGAAAAAGTGAAAAGTTCGTGTGGGATGACAAATGTGAAGAAAGTTTTCAAGAGCTGAAGAATCGGTGAGTAACCGCACCGGTACTCGTATTACCAGACGAGCATGGAAATTTTGTCATTTACAGTGATGCTTCATACCACGGATTAGGATTTGTGCTGATGTAGCACGGTAACGTCATTGCATATGCTTCGAGACAGCTAAAACCTCATGAACCGATGTATCCTACGCATGACCTGGAATTAGCTGCAATCGTATTTGCATTGAAACTTTGGAGACACTATCTCTATTATGAGAAATACGAAATCTACACAGATCATAAAAGTCTGAAGTACATCTTTACGCAAAAGAAACTGAACATGAGACAACGTCGATGGCTGGAATTGATTAAAGATTACGATATTACGATCAGTTATCATCCAGGGAAAGCAAATGTTGTGGCAAATGCGCTAAGCAGGAAAGAAAGATTAAATTTGTTAACTTCATGCGAAGAATTAGCTAAGGAATTTTATAAATTGGAAATCAGAATTCGTATTCCCAATGAATCTACTGAAGCTATCTACGCTATGATTTTTCAACCGAAGTTGCTAGAGAAGATTCGCCATTGTCAAGAAGAAGAGATGAGTCAAGATGACGACTTAACGGGAGAAGAAATCACAACTCAGAAGGATAATGAAGGAATCCTATGCTTTGCATCAAGAATCTGGATCTCTAACGTGACAGAACTAAAAGAAGAAATATTGCGAGATGCGCACAGTTCGAAGTATTCCATTCATCCAAGAAGTACAAAAATGTACCGTGATCTGAAGGAAAATTTTTGGTGGCCAAATTTGAAGAAGGAGATAGCAGAATGGGTAAGTAAATGCTAACATGTCAGTGAGTTAAAGCGGAACATCAACATCCGAGTGGATTACTACAACCATTGGATATTCCAAAATGGAAATGGGAACATCTAGCGATGGATTTTGTGGTAGGACTTCCAAAGACTAAAGCAAATCATAATGCAATATGGGTAATCATTAATAGACTAACAAAGTCGGCACATTTTCTACCGATTAATGAAAGATTTTCACTCGACAAGCTAGTGCACTTGTATCTCAAGGAAATTGTGATGCGACATGGAGTTTCAATATCTATCGTGTCTGATCGAGATCCCCGTTTCAATTCAAGATTTTGGAGACAATTTCAAGAATGCCTTGGAATTAATTAAACATGAATACCGCTTATTATCCGCAAACCGATGGGCAAAGCGAAAGAACTATCCAAACAATTGAAGACATGCTACGAGTTTGTGCGATTGATTTCAAAGGCAGTTAGGATGAGCATTTACCTTTGGTAGAATTTTCTTACAACAACAGCTATCACGCAAGCATTGGAATGCCACCGTACGAAGCGTTATATGGAAGAAAATGCGGATCACCAGTATATTGGGATGTAGTTGGAGAACAGAAAGTTTTGGGTCCAGAATTAATCCAACAGACTAAAGAAAAGATATAACTTATTCAAAAATGATTGGATGCAGCACAAAGCAGGCAACGCAAATATGCAGATCAAGCAAGGAAATATATGAACTACCAGGAAGGAGAACACGTATTACTCAAAATATTGCCATGAAAAGGATTGACCAGATTTGTCAACTAGGGTAAATTGAAGCCACGATACATCGAACCGTTTGAAATTTTGAAGAAAGTGGGAAAAGTTGCGTATGAATTAGCTTTGCCGCCTCATATGTAACATATTCACAATGTATTTTACGTGTCGATGCTTAAGCGATATAATCCTGATTCTAGGCATGTAATAGAATATGAACCGGTAGATATCCAACCTGATTTGTCTTTTGTAGAACAGCCGATAAGAATTTTAGATCGGCGAGAGAAAGTGTTGAGAAATAAGTCTGTGTTTTTAGTGCAAGTATTGTGGAGAAACCCTATGGTTAAAAAATCAACCTGGGAACTTGAGAGCGAAATGTTAGAGAAATATCCTTATTTATTTTCATAGCGAGATTCCGAGGACATAATCCTCTTAAGGGGGAAGGATGTAGCATCTGGGAAAATTACGTCTATATTATATCATATTTATAATAAATTATGTGTGTTAATGTGTCATTTATGTGGAATTAATTGTCAAACCCTAATTGCTATGTGTTACGTGCATTCTGTGTCGTTCCAGTATTTTTAAGATATTTTTCAGATATTTTATTTCTCATTTATAGTTTTCATTTCAAATGTTTTACGACCCGAACCATGATTCTAAAGCAGGTATTTCAAATAAAAATAATGGGTCTTATTTTTCATCAAACGGCTTTTACCATCGCATTATTCTGAACATCTAGGTATTTTATAAATTTTCTCATTTTGCGAAAACTGACTTTTCCAGGCCCCATTGGGTGTTAAAAACCCCACAAAAATCACATTTTTATTTTTATAAAATTATAAGACTTTTATTTATACCATTTCTTTGTATTTTTGCATTGTTCACAATTTTTGGGAAATTTTGTCATATATATTGCATATATAAAATATTTATAAATTAAATTTTTATACTCAAAAATTATAAAATTAGGAGCTTATTAATTTTAAAAGATGTAGAATTAGGGCCTTAATTTTTATTTAGGAGTATTAATTTTACTTCTATAAATAGCCTAATTTTTATTTATTATTATTAATTATTAACTAAAAATCAGAAAAATACATAAATTCGCTGCAAATCAGGTTGGGAAGAACAGGGTCGGGTCGAAAATTCAAGCCGTGATTTTGAGCAGATTACAACACCAAATCAAGTGATTCCAATACCCAACTCGAAAGTTTTGATCTGTTCTTTCTGTTTCTAGCATCAATTTCATGATTTAATGCATCGTTTTTTATTTTCAATTTCTAGGGTTTATGTTCGAATTAGGGATTTTTTATTCTTGGGTTATCATGATGTTTTGATGATTAATATAGGTTCCTGATGTGATTTACAGTCGATTCATGGTATTTAATTGATCAAACGATACCTAGATAGCAAAGTTCGATTATTAGGGTTTATACCGAATTTTCAAATTACAACTCGAGGATTTCTGTGAATATTTGGTTCCTGATATGTTAGGGGTTAGATTGTATGTGTTCTTAGCTTCGATTTGCACTATTAAACGTTAAGTTTCATGTACAAATGAATGATTTCGATATTTGGTCGGAGTTCATGTCGGTTTTGATCGGAGTTGAGGATTCAGGGAGGTTTTTGGTATGTTTTGGCCGGAGATGAGTTGCTGAAGTTGTGTGGAATTGAAACCCTGTGAAAAACACATCAAACAGACGTGTTTGTGGCCTGATTTTGACTCGCCAGAATCCTGGCCGGTGACCGAATTCTGGAAAATTTCCGGTCATGTTCTTCATGACCCGGAAATTAACCCGGTTGACCCGTTTTTGACCCGTTTTTGACCCGGTTTTGATCTGATTTGTCAGATGTCTGGTTTCTGACAAATGTTTCTGAATTTTTAATTTTAATTTTAATTTTTATTAATTTTAAAAATTAGTTTTATTAGTTTTATAAATTAATTAATTAATTATTTAATTAACTGATTTATATTGTAAATAATTCTGAAATATTTTCTAAAAATCAGATTTAATTATTTTCTTTATTATTTATTATTTATTATTTATTTATTATTTATTTAAAAATGATTAATTGTTTTGATAATTAATCAAATAAATTTTAATAAATCAGAATAAATTCATTTTAATTTCAAAAATTATAGAAAAATCATTTTTAATTTTAATTTTTCTTAAATAATTATTTAAAAATTATTTTAGGGTTTAAAAATTAGTAATAATTATTTATAATAAATATTAAATTGAATTATCCATGTTTAATTCCTATTAATTAGACCGTTCGTCCGATTTGAGCGAAACGAAAGTCCTTTGACTCATAAAAATGAATTCTTTTAATTAAAAATAATATTAAAGCCTAATTTCTTCTAGAAATTTGTTGAATTTATTATTTATTTGATTATCAGTTAAATTGTGTGCCGAGACGAGTCTGAAAAAATTCGGAAAAATTCATGACCCGGAAATTAACCCGGTTGACCCGTTTTTGACCCGGTTTTGATCTGATTTGTCAGATGTCTGGTTTCTGACAAATGTTTCTGAATTTTTAATTTTTAGTTTTATTTTTATTAATTTTAAAAATTAGTTTTATTTGTTTTATAAATTAATTAATTAATTATTTAATTAATTGATTTATATTGTAAATAATTCTGAAATATTTTCTAAAAATCAGATTTAATTATTTTCTTTATTATTTATTATTTATTTATTATTTATTTTAAAATGATTAATTATTTTGATAATTAATCAAATAAATTTTAATAAATCAGAATAAATTCATTTTAATTCCAAAAATTATAGAAAAATCATTTTTAATTTTATTTTTTCTTAAATAATTATTTAAAAATTATTTTAGGTTTTAAAAATTAGAAATAATTATTTATATTAAATATTAAATTGAATTATCCGTGTTTAATTGCTATTAATTAGACCGTTCGTCCGATTTGAGCGAAACGAAAGCCCTTTGACTCATAAAAATGAATTCTTTTAATTAAAAATAATATTAAAGCCTAATTTCTTCTAGAAATTTGTTGAATTTATTATTTATTTGATTATCAGTTAAATTGTGTGCCGAGACGAGTCCGAAAAAATTCCGAAAATAGGAAACGAGTCAGAAAATAGGAAACGAGTTATTTGATTTGATTATCAATTTTGATTCTAAAAATTATTTAAACTATTAAAAATGATTATGTGCTGATGTGCTTATGTGTATTATGTCGTTAATCGAGTATTACTTGCTAATATGTAATATACGAGTCAGTCATAAGTGCATGGGTAGATACTAGGAACGATGTGAAGTCGATTCAAGATGCAATTGAAGTACGAAATGACTAAACCAGTCTATTTCCCTAACAAAAGTTAAGCCAGCAAGGCAGGTTGAGTCGGTGATAGACAAAGGTGATATAATTGCAGTGAGTCGCGCAGAAGGCATGTTTTTTTCCCCTATTCTATTTTCAGAATAGTGATATTTCTTCAGATTCTTATCACGCTTGTACTCTTCTGAATCTCTTGTTCATATTTCATTTCAATTCTTGATTTATCCTTTTCATTTGAATTCATTGTTCATATTCCAATTGTTACTCACAATTATTGATATATTCTAGTGATTAGAATATGTCAAAGCATACCGATTGTTCCGGTTGCTATTCCATGGACTGGATAATGATACTTTGGGGATTAAGTTTACTTAATCCTAAGGACCAGGACATAACCGGATCCTTGAGATGGGCCGTAGTTCCTAGGTGCCCGACGAGATCTATATAGTGAGATATATATCTGCACTGTATCCTGGCTGATCAGCAAGGTATAGATGCGAACTTGTGTCCAGTTTAGTTCATTTGTACTCGCCAGTAATGGCCTTCTTTCGATTCTCGCGGGGCTATATCTTTGCAGATATACCCAGGTTACTGTTTCACTTAAACTGCTTAAACACTGTTTATATTTTATGGACTTATTGAGCAATTTTTCGCTTACCCCTTTTTGTCGTTATTCACCTTATTATTTTCAATTAAGAAGGAATATGAAACCCATTAGGACTCTAGTGGTAAAGAAGTGGTTCAAGCCTCGGGATCCTCTCATACCCAAGGTATTGATCTCAATCCAGGAAGAAAGCTTTGAGTTTTCCGAACAGGTGGAATGTAGATAGTTAGTGTGTGTGTGTGTTTGAATAAAAGATGAAATTAGTTTAAAATTGGTTAGACAATGGTTGGTAATAAAGAGAGTTTGTAAGATTTTAAATTTAGTTTGTAAAAAAAGTAGTTAGTGGTTCTTGTTTTTCATGCTTCAACCTAAAAAGATCCTAGTTAGTGTTAAAGGGGTTTAAATTCATTTCTTTATTATTTGTAAATCAGATTGTACATGTTTGGTGATTAGCTAGTAAACCCTAGACTTATACCCCGGGTCTGGAGGGCGTTACATAATATTTGTTTATTAGCAAAAATAATTACACGTCATATCCCGGATATTATAATTACACTTTAAAACGAACCGATGCACATCCTTAAACAATGTAGGCCAGAAGAATCCCTCTTGAAGGATACGAGCTATTGTCTTCTCTCCACCATAGTGGCCTCCATAAACAGTCGAATGATAGTCTCGCAAGATACCCTCTGTCTCGTTGTATGGAATACATCTCCTGATGATTTGGTCAGCTCTTTGCCTAAATAAAAATGGCTCATCCCACATGTACCACTTCACCTCATGAAGAAACTTCTTCCTTTGAGCAGAAGATAATTATGGAGGCATAATATTGCTCACAAGGTAGTTCACAATGTTTGCGAACCACGACTCATTTATCAATATCTTATCCTGTAAAGTCATACTCGGATCTGCTAACCGAGAGATATGAATAGCGACTTTATTCTCAGTACCTTTCCTATCCTTGATCTCCAATTCAAACTCCTGAAGTAAAAGAACCAACCAAATCAATCTAGGCTTTGAGTCCTTCTTTGAGATAAGATAGCGAATAACAGCATGATCAGTAAAAACTGTCACCTTCGTCCCAAGCAAATAAGATCGAAACTTCTCAAAATCGTAGACAATGGCTAAGAGTTCTTTCTCAGTAGTAGTATAATTTAGTTGAGCACCATTGAGTGTCTTACTAGTATAGTAGACCACATGAAATATGTTGTTCTTCCTTTGCCCAAGAACTGCTCCCACTGCATAGGCACTTGCATCGCATATCATCTCAAAAGGCTCATTCCAATCAGGTACAATTATGACCGGTATCGTGATCAAGATCTTATTTAAGCTCTCAAAAGCAGTTAGGAGTTCATCATCAAACTTGAAAAATACATCTTTCTCTAGAAGATTGCATAACGGTTTAGAGATTTTAGAGAAGTCCTTGATGAAACACCAATAGAAACCCGCATGACTAAGAAAGCTGCGGACTCCCTTAACTGAAATTGGTGGGGGAAGATTTTAAATGACCCCCACCTTAGCTTTGTCCACCTCAAGGCCTTTATTAGAGACCTTGTGCCCAAGAATGATGCCCTGTTGCGCCATAAAGTGACATTTCTCCCAGTTGAGCACCAGATTGGTCTCAACACACCTTTCAAGAACTGTACCAAGATTTTGCAAGCACTCGTTGAAAGATTCACCAAACACAGAGAAATTATCAATGGACACCTCCACATTCTGACCAATCATGTCAGAGAAAATGGTCATCATACATCTCTGAAATATGCCGGTACACCACATAACCCAAAAGAAACTCTTCTGAAGGCAAAAGTACCAAACGAAAAAGTGAAGGTAGTCTTTTCCTGATCTTCTGGAGCAATGTAAATCTGATTATAACCCGAATAACCATCCAGAAGATGATACTATTCATGCCCATCCAACCGGGCAATCATCTGATCAATAAAAGGAAGAGGGAAGTGATCATTCCTCGTTCCATTGTTCATCTTTCTGTAATCCATGCAAACTCTCCACCCCATGACTGTTCAAGTAGGGATGAGCTCATTCTTTTCATTAGCGACCACGGTGATACCTCCTTTCTTCGGCGCACACTGAACTGGACTCACCCAAGAACTGTCAGAAATAGGATAGATGATCCTTACATCTATCCACTTGAGAATTTCCTTTTTCACAACCTCTTTCATTATCGGATTTAGCCTTCTCTGCTGCTGAACAGTTGGCTTGCTTCCTTTCTCTAGCAGAATTTTATGCATGCAATAAGAAGGAATGATTCCCTTGATATCTTCTATAGTCGATCCAATTGCCGATTTGAACTCTCTCAGAATTCTCAAGAGCTTTTCCTCATCACTACCTGAAAGGTCACATACAATAATAACATACAAAGTAGATGCATCACCTAAAAAAGCATACCTTAAGTGTTCAGGAAATGGTTTAAGATCGAGTGTAAGAGCTTCCTTAATAGATGGCTTGAGATGCTTTGGAGAATTTTCCAGCTCTTTCAATCCAAGAGATTCAAACCTCATATCCAGCCTTCACTTCCAAGGAGAAGCATTCAAATACTGCAACTGCTCATCACCTTCATCGTCTTCACTATCTGGATTCCCCAACAAGGTCTTTTCTAAGGCATCAGACCTTAGCATTTGATCAATTTCTGAAGTAACCACAGAATTGACCAACTCCACCTTTAAGCATTCCTCGTTATCAGTAGGAAATTTCACGGCATTGAAAACATTAAAAGTTACATCCTGATCCAACACTCGCATTGTGAGCTCACCCTTCTGCACATCAATCAAGGTTCGGCCAGTAGCCAAGAATGGTCTTCCCAGAAATATGGGAGTCTTTTTATCCTCCTCGAAATCAAGAATTACAAAATCAGCAGAAAAGATAAGTTTTTCCATTTTGACCAAGACATCATCCACAATGCCTCGTGGATATGTAATTGAATGATCGACCAACTGCAAGGACATATAAGTAGGCTTAGGATCAGGTAAGTCCAACTTCTTAAAGATAGACAAAGGCATCAGATTGATGCTAGCTCATAAATCATATAAGCATTTGTCGAATGACACTTTTCTGATGGTGCAAGGAATAGTGAAGCTTCCAGCATCTTTCAGCTTCGGAGGCAACTTCTGTAGCAGCACAACACCACATTCCTCTGTGAGAGCTAAGGTCTCTAAATTATCGAGTTTCACCTTCCGAGAGAGAATACCTTTCATAAAATTCGCATAGCTAGGCATCTGTTCAAGAGCTTCGGGGAAAGGTATGTTGATATGAAGGTTCATGAACACCTCCAGAAACTTAGCAAACTGCTTTTCCAACTTTTGCTTCTGCAGCCTTTTAGGAAAAGGAGGTGGAGGATAGATCTGTTTCTCCCCAGTATTACCCTCAGGAGGAGTGTATTCCACAGTTTTCTTCCTTGGTTCCACTTCTACTTCCATCTGCACATCCTCTTTAGCCACATCTTCAGATTTTGGAACTTGAGCTTTTTCTTGGCTTGCAACCTTCCGAGACCTCAATTGCAATGCCCCCAAATCTGGGGTCAGGAATCTGGGTCGTCACACAATCCTTCAATCATGTGTAACCTGCATTAACTCAATAATCCAATAATTCCATATCACAGACCCCCAATCTCACACACTCACAAGTTATAGCCTTAGAAACGACGTACAACAAGTATCATCTATTATTAAAACTCAAATGTACTTTACAGGATCTCAAATAATTATTCATAACCTCTACATGAAGTTACAATAATTACGGCTGATATCTTATACCTATCTGATACTCTGGCCCACCTACGACAAAGCTGCCAGGGATTCCCCCCATGACTGCAGACAACTAAGTCCCACACCGTTATACTGGTTATCTGTTGTGTTGTGACATTTAAAAGAAAGCAAGAGTGAGCAATAATGCTCAGCCATAATAATGTACAGTACGAAAACACTGTATGAGAAATTCAAGTATAATTCCATATACGATAAATATGTTTATTCAAAAATAGTTTTCCTCTGTGATACACACCTTCTTTCGAAAACAATTCTTTTGTGGAGTTATTATCCTCCGAATACCTTAATGGTAAACCCGGCACCTAGGCTTGGGTTATGGTATTGTATCATAATTCCAATTGGAAGAATTTAGGACATTTACTAGAGCCACCGCATACGATGATCAGTCATACTACATAAATAGTAACCTTTTCTACTAGTAGAAGGAAGACACCATCGTATCCCGGTTATCACCCTTTTCGCATTCGGGCTACGTGTCCCATTTTTGGTACACACATACTTTACAAGTTCCTGAGTACACAGAGTACCTTTGTCTGCGGCACCTTTGGTAGTCCCCCTAGTACACATAGTACTAGAGTCTACCCCTCCAAGTGCTTAAAAGAATCCTATCATATCTTGAGAACTCGAACCACATCGAAGTTCCCTAAGCGTTTTGCTTGTTGATAGAAACAACTTATCATATTATTGTATATATATATATGTACTTCCGAAATTTTTTGTAGGAAGTACTAAGGATGTGAGTTGACCGTTGTCAACAGATAAATAAATAAGGGGTAGTTTCTTTTGAAACTATGCTCAAATTTTTGAAATAAGTCGAGGTAAATTCATCGACGATCTGAAAGTATTCGTATGGTTTCCTGAAATCCAGGAGTATTTTTGAAAAGGTTTTATGATTTTTAAATCATATTAAATCATTAATTCAATAATTAATAATTAAATAATAATTATAAATAATTAAACATCGAATAATTATTTTTTTAAAGAAAATTTGAAATAATATTCCCCAACTAATTTATGTTTAAATTATTAAAGTAATATTTAATAATATATTTAATCAGGTTTGAAACAAATAATCATTGGAGGATACTTCTCCTATATTAAATGAATAACTTGAAATAATATTTGTTGGTAAAGTAATTAAATGTATTTGAGGGAATATGATCTTTGGAAATCGTTTTAAATATATTCGAGGTATTTAATACTTCACAAGTGGACACCGAGTCCCTTGGGATAAAACAAGTACGGACTTTTGATCGTCCAAAACATCTTCGGGATGATTCACGGGTTTATACTTTATATAAACTAACAAACTCTCGGTCTTACAACTTATACATCACGCTCTACTATAGCGTTAATATTCTAAAATAAAACATCTCCGGAATACTTCCGGGTTATCATCAAATTATATTGACCGATCCTCGGTCTAAAATATACTCTTGATATATACAACGCTACTCTTTAGTATTATCGATTGAAATTCGGTAATCTTCGTATACTAAAATCATTAATATATCGTACGATATTATATATTAAAATTCATAAAATATAAAAAAAACATCATGTATATATCACAATTATTTGAAAAAAAACACAACACAACAGTTTTAAAGAGGTAGGGTTTGAAAATTTGTCTGGAGTCCAAGATACGTTTTCTGACTTCCTCTCGTTCCGGGTTTTCTAATCAATAATATCATAATCTTAATCAGTGTTCCTAATCCCATCACCGACTTATATTTATAGTAAGTATAATACTTCATAATTTTCAATATCCGACCGACTCGAAATAAGTATCAATCCTTGGTCGAAACGGACGGTCAAAGTGGTCTTCTAGAGTTGACTTTACCGACTGTTACTATTACGTGACTCACACTCTATCATTTTTAATAAATTGTAAAATTAATATTTTAATACGAAACCACCTCGAGGAGCTGCTTGAGTGATTTTGGTATTTATCATAAAAGTTTTATTTTGATTAAATAAATTTAATTAGGTGAAAAGCATTTTAAAAGTTCGGTCAACTATGGAGTTTTACTATTCAAACCGCTTTCACTAAAACATTGATATCTCTCAAACCGTTAACTCAATTCACGCACCGTTTTCTTGGGTCCTTGTGTGGCGCGATATCATGGGGTCTCTCTATCACCAATTATCTCTTTCGTGTTCATAAGAATTTTATAGAGCGGAGATCTATCATTTGTATAATAAAATAAGCGGTCTTATTTAACCTATTACTCAAAATCCTAAAATAGCACGACGACTTACTTGGTACTGATAATCCTCCTCCAGAATTTATTAAACTCTTACTCCCATTCGGGTCATTTACAGGCCGCAATCGCCAAAATTTTAATCCTCACCTTTCCGTTTTCACTTTCAACCATGTCGAGTACTTACTTGCCTAATCAATGACATCCCTTTCATATTCGGTCATGACTAACATCCTTTTACGTTTTTAGGAATTTTTAAGTCTTCTTGTTAAGTAATAAAGGGTTCTCTTCATGCGATCCTTCTCATCAGTTGTTCTGAGAGTTGCCATCCTCAATATATCTTTTCCAACTTAAAGTGTCGGCCGCCACATTGGCCTTTCCATGATGATAATAGATTTATCAATCATAGCCCTTGATCAGTTTGACTATAGCCATTTCCTCATAAGTAAACTCTTTATCCCTTTCAGTGCAAACCTTATTGCAATTATCCTAGATCATTATTAGAACACCTTATGTCACGGTCCTTAAGCCACATAGTCATATCAATATACTTCACACAAAATCCTTTTTTTCGTCAGGTATTGCTAACACGGGGTTGTTACTAATCTTACATTCACTTTTTCAAAATCATATTCCTCGAATTCATACATGCTTGGTCTTTCCCGAATTCATTAGTACCTATCCCAATAATGTTTCATAGAAGCGTACCTCACTGATCACGCTGTACCTATATTATTGTCCTTCTATAACCATGTTAAAGATCCTTATGATAATAACTAAATATGGTATTTCCTTTTTAAAACAACTTACTCATCACGATGCTCCGATTGCACCATCTTAGCACTGAATCTTCAATCTCATAATACAATAATTGGTTCTCAACTATACCTCTCTTTGTTTGGAAGGCAATCAGCCTTGGAAAAATGATTTTCACGATATCATTGAAATTTAGACAAACTTAACAAGATTTCAAAATCTAATATTTAAGGAAATAATGAGCTCTGATTAAAAAAGTCGCAACACTCAAAAGATTTATAAATTGGAAGGAAGAATACAACAAGGATTATCCTTCCATGTCCTTAGAATTTTATATTATGATATAATAAAGAATATCCCTTGAAAGCAATGATTGTTGAATAATCACATCATAAGAATGATACTTGTAATATTTCCCCATTGAAAGAATAATTTTCTTTTCGAATATTGAAAGAAACCTTAAATAAAATCATCAACCAAAGGTTAACCATTAAGGTTTCAAAATGATGCTACTTTAAAAGAAGGAATTCTATCTGATAATTAACAATTAAGGAACTATATTGTTCTTCAATCATTTTATGATTTTGAATGGATATTCGTTATATAAACGAAAGAATAGAATATTTCATGAACAAATATTTCAGAAAATTGGATATGAATCCTTGTTCGAGTGGGCGACCTAGTTAGGTATCAATTAAATCATTATATGAAAATTTTATCAACGATTAATCTTGCATATATAATGCATTGTGTAAAAAAAATGATTGGAAATGGAACTAGAAAAATAATAATAGTCCATATCAAGCAATATTATCAACCGGCTAAGAAAATGGCCAGCTCAATCGGTTTGGCCCATAGCAACTAGCTAGAATGATTAGCTCAGCTTTCATTGTAATAGTTAAAATTTTGACTAGTTAGGACATTAACTATTCGTTCATGAGAACATATACAACTAACCATATTTCAGTTTGTTCGAATCTCAATATCGTAACCACTAAAGAATTTGTGGCTATCTGGATGACGATTTCAAAATAAAGAATTTTCAAATTTGGGCCGAGAAAGGCAATTATAACTCTGAATCGAGTGGTCTTAGCATCGGAACAATCGATAGCCTCTTATCAAATATTTCTTGCCAGTAAAATGGTACACTCAAAGGTGCCCTCATTCACATACTTTATAAGATTCTTAAATAGAATTGAATTCGGAATACCAATATCAAATTGACACCCTTACTATGATTTCAAAGTTCAATATACAATTTCATCCTGATTAGAAGAAAAGGATTCCCGAGGAATCTATGGATATTAGATCATTGATGTTTTTAACAATTTGCTAAATATTTACAATATCGACTGAGAAGTGTAAGTATGAAAGAAGAATCAAACGAAGATATTCATTATGAATATACGTCGATGAATTGAAGAAAATTTATTAAAAATTCCTTGGATAATTGAAATAAAGTATAAATAGCTCTGAGCTGAACAAGAAGATCATAATCTATGAATAAAAGTTCATTGATCAACTTAAAGAATTGAACAAGTCCTGACGCGGAGAAAGACTATTCAAGATGGTCACATCAGAAGTTCAAAGTATGGAACGAAAAGGATTGCCTGATATGACTTATCAAGGCAATATGAATGATCAACAGTTTGGAGGGAGTAGCGTGACAATGAGTAGGTGCCAAAATATTTCACATATTATCCTAACTCTCATTATTATCCGTCTAAGGATGATACCACCTCTACGTCTTTGTAATTCCTTATTCCAGCTAGTATCTCTTTCAAATCATTTAAAAATCGCTTACTAACTTGACTTTCACACGTATATTTGTCATTCATGTGTTTTACCTCAAAGACTTTACTCAGAAATATTCCAAAAGCATCTTTTAAGCTGATAAAGGCCTGGTACATGCATCCGTTACTAACTACAAGTGGCCAGTTCTCCCTGGGAACAGATCAAAGAGATCTCTTAGGGATTTCAATATAGTCCATAACTTCGGTGGCATGTGTGTGTAAGTGAACATACATTACTGAATATATTAGAGGTCTAAGAGTATATATACGTAGTCTCTGACATCATTTCTACCAAAGAATTCCGCTCTAGACTCACTGGTCTATCCTTTTAAAAGGTTCTAAGATCGAACTATCGCTCGTTGTAATCTTACGCCATTCAATTGTAGACATGCCATCAATTCTTGATGCTCTCAATCTCTGAGCTAAACCATCATAACCTTACATGTTAAGCACACTAATAATATCATGTAGTGTAGTCATCTTATGATAACATTCGTATATTACATTCAAATCTTCCTTAATAGAAAATATCCTTAAGGGTATATTGGACACTATCTCTGCTGAATTCGTGATTAATATGATATTCACATCCTCATTGGTAAAATGACACTTTCAACTAGTTTGGGTCAATAACCTCAACTGTATATTAATAATTACACTTCATGGTTCTCACATGTGATGCCCCCTCATAGGCAACCTAAAAAGAACTACGAGTAACAAGGATCGTGTTGTCCAAAATGAACATTTGGTGTTGATAATACCGTCTTTACCCTAAATGCCATGGAGGCTCAGCTCCGAGTTCTACATCCATACCATTGCCAAATCATATATGATTCTAATTTTTCTTCTCATCATTTTGATAATCTCCAATGGTCCTACTAGTCATTCTTTAATACCTCAAATATACACTTATCCTAACCTACACATTGGGGCTACATTCAGTAGTCCAATGATGAACTCTATATGAGCTCTTACGTAATTTCGCATCTAAACAGACTCTTAACACTCTCGTCTCTGAGTACTATAACCTAAGACTCTGATACCATTTCTATAACACCCCTAAATCCGGGGTCAGGAATTTGTGTCGTCACGCAATCCTTCAATCATGTGTAACCTGCATTAACTCAATAATCCAATAATTCCATATCTAAGACCCCCTATCTCACACACTCACAAGTTATATCCTTAGAAACAACGTACAACAAGTATCATCTATTATTAAAACTCAAATGTACTTTACAAGATTTCAAAAAATTATTCATAACCTCTATATGAAGTTACAATAATTATGACTGATATCTTATACCTATCTGATACTCTAGCCCACCTGAGATAAAGCTGCCAGAGATTCACCCCATGACTGCAAACGACTAAGTCCCACACCGGAATACTGGTTATCTTTTGTGTTGTGACATTTAAAAGAAAGCAAGAGTGAGCAATAATGCTCAACCATAATAATGTATAGTATGAAATGACTGTATGATAAATTTAAGTATAATTCCATATACGATAAATATGTTTATTCAAAAATAGTTTTCCTCCGTGATATACACCTGTTTTCGAATACAATTCTTTTATGGACTTATTATCATACGAATACCTTAATGGTAAACCCAGCACCTAGGCTTGGGTTACGGTATTGCATCACAATTCCAATTGGAAGGATTTAGGATATTCACTAGAGCCACTGCATACGGTGATCAGTCGTACTATGGAAATAGTAACCTTTTCTACTAGTAGAAGGACGACACCTTCGTATCCCAGTTATCACCCTTGCCGCATTAGGGCTATGGGTCCCATTTTGGGTATACGTATTGTTATGGATTAAAAACTATGGTATAAAAATTGCTTTATTTATTACTAGGGTACGTGAGCTTCGAGGCTCAATTTGGCTGCTCTTGTGTTTCATGACTCAATCTTCCTTAACAAGATGCCTATGTACCTTGCTGATTGTCAAGGATCAAGTCAGAAACGTAGTTCTGATAGATGTTGGGAGTCCTTGAATTGGACTTGGGTTAGGAGACTTGGTGGGCCAGTCTCAAAATTAGAATGGACTTTGAACTCCTAGGAAGTAGGAAACTGATTCCTTATCCCATGAGGTTTCTTGGAGGCCAATCTACAATGATTTACTTCCCCACTAGGACTCATCTTATCAGATGACTTATCCCTTATTAATTAATTACAAAATTAATTAATATTTAGAGTTTTGGGCCCTTTCAAATGGCCCTAACTTTCAGCCCAATTCTGATATAAAAAATATGACAATAATTACATACTCAGGCCTTATTTTATTCCCTATCATTTTCCTCCCAACTTCTGGGAAACCGTGAAAAGGTTTCACATAAGTTGAGGTCATTCGTTCCCTTACAGGGTATCATTTTTGCGCAAAGTGTGGAGCGACCTACACATTTACATCGATTTGCTTTTATTCCTAATATTTAGGAGTTATCTTAATTTCCAGGAATTTTCCCTTAATTTCTGGGAATTTTCCTTAATTTCCAGGAATTTTTCCCTTAATTCTGGGATTTTTCCTTAACTTCTAGGAATTTTCCCTCAGTTATGGAATTTTTCCTTAACTTCCAGGAATTTTCCTTAATTCTGGGATGTTTCCTTAATTTCCAGGAATTTTCCCTTAATTTTGGGATTTTTCCCTGATTTTTGGATTTTATTCCTTAATTTCTAGAATTTATTCCTTAATTTCTAGAATTTTCTGAATTTTCTGCAATTTTTCAGGGAATTTTTTCCTTTTTTTTCTTCTTTTTCTTTTTCTTTTTTTATAGGACACCCCCTTTTTTCGACCAGGATCCTGGTCGAATTAAGGCTTAGTATGCCCTGGTCGAAGCCTTGTCGAGCAGGATCTATTCGACGAGAATCCTAACCGAATTCGGTCAGGATCTTGGTTTTTTGACCGAATAAACGCCTTCTGTTTATCCTCGTCGAAGATGATTTCGGGCGGAAGTATTCGACTAGGTTTCCTGGTCGAATTTCGATCAGGATTTCATCCCTGTTATATATATATATATATATATATTTATTTATAATTGGGCCAAGATCCTGTCCTTTTCGGTCAGGATATTTGCTTTTTTTTACCGAATTAGCCCCTTTATTTTATCCTGGTCGAAGCTATTTTCGACCTCAAGCTTTCGATCAGAAATTTAATGGGAATTTTGATCGAACTGGGTCAGGATGCCTCATTTTTTGGGCCATATTTCTCCTGGGCTTATTCTTTGAACCCTTTACTGGGCTTTTCATATAATTTCTTAATTGGTCTTATATACAAGGTCTTAACTTTGTTTTTTTAACCAATTGGGCTTCCTTCCCTCCTCTTTTTCTTTATTCTTTAAATGACCTTGGGTTTGGGCCCTAAGCTGGGCTTGTTGCATTCTTCAGGCCCAAAAAAATTGGGTTTCCATTTATATTTTTTTTGTCATGGGCCTTTACACTGGGCTTTTTTACCCCTAGGCCTTACACTGGGCTTTTCATACCCCTAGGCCCAGTAAGATTTGGGTTGGGCCTTCATTCTTAAGCCCAATTTCCAGAATTTTCTAGAATTTCTGAAGTTCTTTCTGGATTCTTCCAGAATTTAAAAAATATATATTTAAATCAAGTTTTTTACTTAAATTATTCCCAAAATTCTCTAGAACATTCCAGAATTCTCTGTTTTTTGGGCCCAAATGGGCTTTTTCAGGCCCAATTTGCCCTCCTAGGGGCTATATAAGAGTGAGGTGGGAGTGTGATCTCCTCACACCTCTCATTTCATTCCTCATTATTTCTCAAACACTTTCAACACTCCTCTCCTTAGAGTTTTCCGGCCATCTCTTTAGCCTTTCACGGCCTTTCTCAAGGTTCCAAGCCTTCTTCTTCCTCCATTAATGGCATACAAGGGTGCTGAGAGAGCAGCCAAGATTGCCTCAGCTTCGTAACAAGGTAACGATATCAAAATCTGCTCTTCTTATATGTCTTTATTAGATTTGATTAACACTAGACGGGACGAGTACCCCTCTCTTGCACACCTAGATTCGTTTGATTATTACAACACCTGGCATAATATAGATTTTGATAAAATGAACGAACTTTATAACGTTCGTCCCCCTCTTAGGCTATTTCCTGTTAGTGGTGGTGATCGTACTTGCCACTGGAAACTAGACACACTTTTTATTTACACAGATGCCCTTAACGATGAGCTTAGGTTTCCTTTCCACGACTTCATCCCTCACTTGCTTGTAGACTTGCAAATCAACCCCTGCCAGCTTCCTCCAAATGTCTGGAGGAACATTTTATGTTTCATGGTTTCTTGTCTTAGGGGAGGTTTTTCTTTATCAGTAGCAGTTTTTAGGAAAATCTTTCAGTGTTATAACAGTTCTCAAAGTCTTTGTGGTTGGGTCTACATTAAACAAAGGCCCAAGTGTAAACATATTTTAAATAGTGCTTCCATTCCCGACAATAACCCACATTGGAGGAGTAGTTTTATCGGGTTAAGGTGGAGAATGGGGACTGGGGCACCCTCTTCAGATCTTCTTTCGGGAAGGTTAGCGATGGTAGCCTCAAATCCATTCACCTAACCCCCGAGGAAACTATCATTTATAATGAGCTCACTCGGGATGATGGTGCCACTCCTAGCTGGACTCTTTTAAAGGAGTTTTCCCTTATTCAAGTGGGGCTCTCCTCAGTTTCTACTCAGGGTATTTTTCTTCCCATCTTGTTTTTACTTTCTTCCATGCATTATTGACACCACTTATTTTTGTTTTTCTCTTATTTTTGTAGCTGCTAAGGAAATTAATGAGGATAATGTGCCTGTTGTTGAGGAGACCGCGAGGATGAAGAAGGCTCGCCTTGTGGGACTGGACACCCGAGGAAAGGCTACAGAGCCTAGCTTTCTAAGGAAGCACAAAGAGCCTATGGTGGAGGCTCCTGCTGAACGAACTGAAGTCCAGAATGCCCCCATCTCTGTTGATGTTCCTGTCTCTGCTGCCACCGGTGCTTTCCAGCCTCTTTGGGGATTCCACAAAGCATGCCTGGGATTGGTCTTACCAAGGCATGACCCCCAAGGACTTTATTGATGTTGTGGCTTCCCCATACTTGGAGAGGATAAAGCTCATAGGTGCTCAGTCTTTGGCCTTGGTACGACCTTTTCTTACAATTTTTCTCTCATTTTACTTGTAGTATTCACCTGCCTTATATCTTTGTTTGTTGTTTCATTTCAGTCTAACGCCTACTTCCAAGGCGCTGTGAGGCAAGCCGAATCGTGGTAGAGGGCTTCGGACAAGGCTGACAATGCCCTCAGAAAGCAGCAGAGGAAGTACGCTTCTTTGGAGAGAAAGTTAAAGCGTAAGGAGGAGGAGTTCGTAGAGTCCAATGCTGAGCTGGTTGTGCTAAGGGCTGAGAAGGACAAGTAGATCGATAACTATTTGGACTCAGAGGAGTTCATCCAGTCTATGAGGGTGAGGGATGACTCAGTGTTCCCTGGGTTTTTTAGGACTGGCTGGGACACGACCCTTGGGACCGTGAACGAGGCTTGTCCTGATATTAACCCAGCGGACTATGTCTGCCTTGACGACGAGGCTTTACTACAAAGGTTTCTCACCCGAGTGGTTGTCTCGGATCATACCCCTCAGGACCCGCTTTTTCCTCCTCCCGAGTCATCTTCTAGGCCTTCTGCAGATGATAGTTCTTCTTCCTCCAGGACCACTGAGACATCCAGCGAGAGTGGAGGAAACGATGATATGGATGTTGAGGACACCTTTGCTCCTTAGAGTTTTTCTAGCCCTGCATGGCATATTTATTTTACTTTGTCTTTAAGACTTTATTTATCAGACTTTGTATTATTTATTTGAACTAATTTTATTTTTTGAACTTTATGCTTTCATCCCATGCACTTAGTTTACTTGCCATGCCACAGGGATTTGTTTAACATATTTCGAAAACTTTCTAAATTCCATAAACTACTGGGATTCATCTCTTACACAAGTCTTAATAAACCTCAAAATAAAACTGAAACATGTAATCTTAAGCAAGCAAAGCTTCAAGGTGCTTTTCAACCTACTTATCTTCTTGACAAGTGAGAATCGTGCTTAACCACTTTACACATAGTAAATCTTTAGGTTTTGAGCATGCCAAGTTCTCGGGACTTCAAAACCATCCATAGTCTCCAGCTAGTAGGTTCCTCTTCCTTGAACACTTTTGACCTTGTATGGTCCTTCCCAATTTGGGGTAAGTGTCCCTTTCTGCCGAACACCAGAGGCTTCCACCTTCCTCAGGACTAAGTCACCTTTCTTGAAGAACATTTCCTTAACCCTTAGGTTGTAGTAGAATGAAGCCTTTTTCTGATATTCCACTATCTTCGCATGTGCCTCATCTTATATTTCATCAATTAGATCCAGGGCTAACCTCTTCCCTTCCTCATTTCCCTCAGCATTAAAAGCTTGAATCCTGGGAGACGAATGTGATATCTCTACAAGAACAACCTCTTCTTCCCCTTATGCTAACATGAAGGGAGTTGCTCCAGTCATGACTCTACAGGTAGTCCTATAGGCCCATAGTATTGGGAGTATTTCATCCACCCAGTTATTTCTCGACTTCTCGATCATCTTCTTTAGTCCATCCAAGATTATTCGATTTGCCACTTCCGCTTGCCCATTGGCTTGCGGGTGAGCTATGGAGGTAAATCGTAACTCAATCTCATTCTCCTCACAATACTTCTTGAACACTTCATTGTTGAACTGTGTTCCATTATCGGTAACTAGGATACAGGGAATTCCATAACGGCACATGATGTTTTTCCCACAGGAATTGTGCAACCTGCTTAGTTGTGATTTTGGCCAAAGGCTTGGCTTCCATCCATTTAGTAAAATAATCAATGGCTACAATCAGGAACTTCCTTTGAGCCATGGCCATGGGGAAAGGTCTAAGTATATCTATTCCCCACATGGCAAAGGGGATGGGAGAGTTGATGAAAATTAACATCTCGGGGGGTTGTCGAATGACAGGTGCATGTTTCTGACAGCGATCACACTTCTCCACATACTCTTTGGCATCAACCATCATTTCTGGCCAATGAGAGCCTAAATGGGTTATCTTATGAGCCAGTGCTCTTCCCCCCAAGTGTTGCCCACAAATACCTTCGTGTACTTCTTCTAGAGCCAGGCGTGCCTTATCGGGCCTGAGACATCTTAAGTAAGGAACCACATAAGATCTTTTGTACAAAATCCCATCGATCAAGGAGTATCTCAGTGCTCGAACAACATCTCAGTGCTCGAACAACCAACTTTCGGGCTTCAGTCACGTCATTTGGCAACCAACCATTTTGAATATGGGCCTTAATGGGATTTATCCATGACATTCCCAACCCTATAGGAGCTACAATATTAACATTAATGCTTCGTATCTTCAAAACGCGGAAGTATATGCTTCCTGAGCTTTCCTCTATCTAAGATGAAGCAAACTTTGACAATGCATCCACTTTAGCATTTTCCTCCCTTGGGATGTGCTCAACATGGCATTCATTGAATTAAGTCATCACAGCTCTTACTAGGTGGACATACTTAGCCATCATATCATCCCTTGCCTCAAACTCTCCCTTCACCTGGGATATGGCCAACTTTGAGTCTCCATAGACCTTTAAGTTCTTGACTCTTAGTGTCTCTGCTAGGCCGAGTCCAGCTATCAAAACCTCATATTATGCTTCATTATTTGTGGTTGGGAATCTAACTTCATAGCATATTCAATCCGGAACCCATCGGGGCTCTGTAAAACTAGCCCTGCCCCACTTGAATTTATTTTTGATGCTCCATCAAAATAGAGGACCCAATATTCCTTTTCCTTGACTTCCTTCTCTTTGTCCCCTTTATCACCTTCTGTGTTTGGAGGTATAGTATCTTCCTGCCCCCCCCCCCGACTTCTTGGTTGGGTATGGTACATTCCACCACGAAGTCAGCCAATGCCTAGGCTTTTATTGCCATTAGTGGCTTGTACTTGATGTCAAATTCTCTCAACTCTATTGCCCACTTGATCAGCCTCCCACTAGCCTTGGGACTATGAATAATATTTCTCAGGGGTTGATTTGTTAGTACCTCAACTTGATGAACCTGAAAGTAAGGACGCAACTTTCTTGAAGCGATTACCAAGGCTAAAGCAAACTTCTCAATAGTTGAATAATTCAACCCAGCTCCATGCAGAATTTTGCTAACATAGTATACGGGTTTCTGGACTTTAAGTTCCTCTTTAACCAATACAGCGCTCAAGGCATTTTCTGAAACGGCCAAGTACAAGTATAAAACTTCATTCAGAGCTGGCTTGGCCAATAATACGGCATGGGCCATATATTTCTTTAATTCTTCGAATGCCTTCTTGCTTTCCTCACTCCATACAAAATCCTTAACCTTCTTCAAGGACTTGAAGAACGACAAGCACTTGTCTCCAGACTTGGAGATGAATCGCCCCAATGCAGCAACCCTTCCAGTGAGCTTTTGAACATCTTTGATAGTTTTTGGTGGCTCCATATCCAGGATTGCCTTTATTTTTTCGAGATTGGCCTCGATTCGCCTCTTGGAGACCATCAATCCCAGAAAACTTTCCAGATCCCACTCCGAAAGCACATTTTGCAGGATTTAACATCATCTTGTGGTATCTCAGGACCTCAAAAGCTTCCCTCAAATGGGTTATATGGTCAGTCTTTACTAGACTCTTGACTAACATGTCATCGACATAAACTTCCACGGTCTTGCCAATAAGATCCTTAAAAATCTTATTTACCAACCTTTGATAGGTGGCTCCTGCATTCTTGAGACCAAATTCCATAACAAGATAAAAATAAACACCAAAGTCAGTGATGAATGATACCTTTGGGATGTCGTCCTTGTGCATCTTAATTTGATTGTATCCACTAAATCCATCTATGAAGCTTAGCATCTCATGTCCAGCAGTAACATCTATTAATATATCTATCCTTGGCAATGGGAAACAGTCCTTGGGGCATGCATCATTCAAATTGGTGAAATCTACACACATCCTCCATTTTCCATTAGCTTTATTTACCATCACAAGGTTTGCTAACAATTCTGGAAATTGTATCTCCTCGATGAAACCAGCCTCTAAGAGCTTTTCTACTTCCTGTTTTATAGCTTCTTGCCTCTCTGGAGCAAAATTTCTTTTCTTTTGCTTCATTGTCTTCTGATTCGGATCCACATTCAACTTGTGAGTAATCAGTCCCGGGTCTATGCCTGGCATATCAGCTGCTGACCATGCAAATACATCACTATTTTCCTGCAAAAATTTCACTAACTTCCCTCTAAGAGGCTCCTCTAGTGTGGCTCCAACGAAAGTCACTTTCTCAGGATCCTCGGGGGCTAAAGGGACCAAAACTAAGTCTTCTGCTGGCTTCCCTCTTTTCTCATCATTCTCTCGGATATCTAGATCTTTAATAGGCAGAACCTATAACACCCTCCAAATCCGTGGTATAGATTTGGGGCATTATTAATCTTAACTACTCACTAAACCTGCACAAGCGAAATATAAATATAATAATTACCCCGAACTACTGCTACTCAGGATCTTTAAGGTTAAAAGTTGAAAACAAGAACGATACACTAACTTTATTACAAACCAGTTTAAAAATAATCTGTCTCAAGAACTCTCTTTGTTATAAAACTTTATTCTATCTACATTTCTCATCAAACAAGTTTTATTCAAACCAACACTACTACTTATCCTATTACACCTGATCTGGTAACTCAAAGCTCTCTTCTGGGATAGGGACAAACACCCTTGGTATAAGAGGGTTCTGCTGCTTGACTCGCTTCTTGACTATGCGGGTTCTGATGGGTTTCATTCTCTATCTTGACTAAAAACAATAGGAATAACAATTAAAGGGGGTGAGCTAAAATGGCTCAATAAGCCTGCAACAATATATGTAGTATCAAGAGAAAATAAATGAATCGAATTCTGTTGGGTTGAACAACCATTTGTATCTGTATGGAATAATAAATTGCCATTACT
The DNA here is from genome assembly GCF_009905375.1 of Apium graveolens. Classification (NCBI taxonomy): domain Eukaryota; kingdom Viridiplantae; phylum Streptophyta; class Magnoliopsida; order Apiales; family Apiaceae; genus Apium; species Apium graveolens. The sequence continues at coordinate 25,634,879 of NC_133656.1, read as the reverse complement.
GGTGAGTGCCAAATGAATGAGACTGGAAAAAAGAACTAACTATGCACTATAACCTGCTGATTAGTCAGGATACAGTGCAGATCTATACCCAACTGCATAGACCCAACCAACAAGGGAGTACCCAGGCAACTACGGCCTATTAATTAATGGTCTGGATAAAACCCAGTCTATATCGTAACCATCAAATCTAAAGATGAGCATCCGGAATAATCAGAATGCTTTCGATGTGTCACAACATCAGGATATATCATAATATATGTAACAAGGGTGAAAATATTGGAATATAAATAGAGGATTCAATAAATTGGGAGAAATCAAGAATCGAAATGAAATAGAAACAAGAATCAATAATTGTGTATCAGTGTATATGAACAAGAATTATCAATGTGTAATTGATATGGGAAATTGGGTATATTTCACTATTCTAAACTTAGAATAGGGGAAAAACTTGCCTTGCGTGTACGTAACCTGGTTCAACTCATCGCCTTCTGTCTCCTACTTGATCTGCCTTGCTGATATTGGATCTATCATAGAAAGATAGTCATTTAGATAACTTACTACATACGCGTATCTCGAATTGATTCCACGTAACCCTAATAATCTACCCATACGTTTCTATCTGACTCGCGTATATACACATATAATTATATAGCATATAGGGTTCATATAATCATGTAAAGCACATAGCACATAAGGTACATAATTGATTTCAACCTCATAATTACTATTAGAATCGATACTAGACTCATACCTATATTAACAAACCCTATTTGATTTTATTTATAATTTTTCAGGATTTATTTGACTTGATTCTACCCATATTAGGGCCTATAAACAATTAACTAACACAAAAAAACTCTCTTTCGGAAGAAATTATGATTTACAATTATTTTTATTGGATTTGTTTCATTTTTCTATGTCTAGGGGTTTTCGTTTCACTCAAATCGGACTAACGGTTTAATTATAATGAATTAAACAAGATTTAATTAATTAATAATTAATTATAAATAATTAATTAGAATTAAATAATCCTTAATTATATTTTAAAATAATTAATTAATATTTTTTATATTTTAAAATAATTAATCCCTAATTATTAGGATTAATTACAATTTATTACAATTATTTATAAATTATTATCACTTAATTAGATCGATTATTTACAAATAAATAATCGATACAACTAACTGATACGCTATTTATCGAATAAATAATTATTATTCATACCGTAAACTAACTCAAAGATCAACTACTCGTATAAATACGAGCTACTCGCATTCCTCGTATAATTATCGAATATTTAATCATATTATTCAATTATTTTTAATCCTTATTTATTAATTAATTACCTAATTATTAATTAATAAATAACTAATAAATATTTAGATAAAGAATTAAATAATTAATTAAATAACTAATTTCAAATTTCTAAATTAATAAAATATTTTAGAAATTATTAATAATAATTTTCAGAATTTAAATCTAATTTTTATTTGATTTTTAGAATTTATTAAAACTGATTTTTAATTTAATAAAATAGAATTAAATAATAATAATTCCAGAAACACAAAACAGGAAATGAATTCAGGTTTTGGGGGATCAAACCCAGGTCATTTCCCAGGTCGAAACCGGGTCGATTCCGGGTTGATGAAGAACAGCCCATAATCCGGCAAAACTCCGACGCCGGCGGCCGGTTCCGGCGAAGCAACGACGAGACAAACGACGTGATTCCAAGCTCGTTTTTCAGCGATTGAACTCCTCGTACTCACAGCCTTGGACCTCCCTCCTTCATTCGCCCTTCGTCCTCGTCGAACACACCGGAGAACTACGAACGGCGGCAGGTACGCCGCGTTTTCGGCGACCTCAAAATGGGGTCCAAAAATCATGAAATTAACACGATTCGACTGCAAAAACCACGGTCTATACTCCTCCATTTACAGAATCAACAAACAATCATTCAAACTAAAAACCTGAATTCAAAAACTGGTTGAAAACTCAAAAACACAAATCACAGATCCGGGAATAGAAAAATCGATTAAAAATACGTATAATCATCTACACAACCTGGGCAATCTATTCATATAACTCTCAGCAACCAAAACAGAACGATTCGCAAATACCCAAATTAGTTCAAGAACCTTAAAAATCGAATTGAAATTTGAAGCTATAAAACATGAAATTGATTACACCAATAGAAAGTAGAGATCAAGAGGATCGTTTTGGTTACTCACATGATTGATTTGGATAACAGAATCACCTTCAAATCAAGGATTTAATTTTGCAGTTGTTCTTCACCAACAAACCCTAATTCTTGATAATTTGAATTTTTAATAATAATTAACTAATTAATTATTAATAAAACAGCTATTTATAGTACTGAAAATAATACCCCTAAATAAAATTAAGGGGCTAATTACACATCTAATAAAAATATTTGGCCCCGATTTTTATAATTTTTGGGTATTAATTATGAATTTTTAAATATCCAATAAATACAAAATAAATGCTAAAAATTCCCAAAAATTGTTTATATTACAAAATGCAAGAAAAATGATGTATGATAATTTCATGATCATATAAAAATAAAAATATGATTTTTGTGGGGGCTTTTGGTACCCGAAGGGGTTCGAAAAAGTCATTTTTCGTGAAAAAGGTAAATTTGTAAAACGTCTAGGGGTTCAGAATAGTGATATGGTATAGGTCGTTTTTGGAAAAATAGGGCCAATGATTTTGTTTAAAATACGGGCTTTTAAAACACTGTTTGAGTTGTATGGGTTTTGATATAAAACATATAACTTACGATAAAATACTCAATAAATATCCAAAACACGTTCGGATCAAAACAGACAATACGTAACACATAGCAATTAGAGTTTAACGACTCCACACATTTAATCACATAATAATACACATAATTTATCTTTATTATAATATAATACAAGCGTAATTTTCTCGGTCGTTATAGAACCTGTCCCCCAACTCCATCTGCCCTCAGAGAGGCCACATACCAACTTATAGCCATTTTTGGATCCCCTCTCTCTTCTCCAATCCCATTCCGGGTGGGAAACTTCATAACTGAATGGTAGGAAGAAGAGACTGCCTTGAAGGCATGTATCCTTGTTCTTCCCATAATTGCGTTGTAAGTTGAACTAGTCTTCACCACCACAAAGTCCAACATCTGTGTTGCTTGCCTTGGTTCCTGACCTATGGTTGTTGGCAACTTAATTATCCCTTCCACGGGGCTTTCCACTCCTGCAAATCCATATATAGGCATATCGGTTGGGGTCAATTGAGAGTCATTATAACCCATCCTTAAAAAGGTATTATAGAGCAAGATATCAACTGAAGAACCATTATCTACAAGGACCCTCTTCACCGGGTTGTTCCCTATTATTGGTGTTATGACCAGCGGGTCGTCATGAGGAGATTTCACACCCTCCAAGTTAGAATCATCAAATGTCATTGTTACCCCTGTTCTGGCCCTTTTTAGGGCTTCCCCAACAATATGCATAACCTCTTTGGTATACGCTTTCCTGGAGTTCCTGGATAATCCAGCAGCACTTGGTCCTCCAAAGATTGTATTTATCACAGGCCCTCGTGGTCATGGTCCTCCAAAGATTGTATTTATCACCGGTCCCTTAGGCTGAGGATTTCGCCCCTGATCGTCTTGGTCCCTCCTACAATCTTCAAAGTTCTTTCTCCCATTGTTATTCGTATCTCCTCCTTCCCCAGTGTACTTGCTCAATCTTCCTTTTTGAATGAGGAACTCTATTTCATCTTTCAATTGCCTATACTCATCGGTATCATGACTAGCATCCTTGTGAAATCTGCAATATTTGCTCTTATCTAGCTTGGTAAGATCAGCCTTCAAGGGTTTAGGCCAACGAATATCTTGATCTTTCTCGATTTCCATCAAGATATGGCTTCTTATAGTATTGAGCTTAGCATATTCAATGAACTTTTGCCCAGGTCTTCTCTTCTTCGGGGTTGAATCAGGATTTTGCTCAGTTCTAGGATACTTTTCCTTAGCAATATATTCCAGATCAGTTTTCCGCTTCTTGCCTCCGGCAGGCTCGTTAATTACTACTGTCTTCCTCATGCTCTCCTCCACTTTGATGTACTTTCCAGCCCTAATTTGGAGCTACAAAATGCTTTCAAGGGGGCGCTTGGCCAAGGACATCTTGAAGAACTCGTCCCTAGTTCCCTGTTGCAGTGCTATCATAGCTACCTTGTCATCAAGGTCCGAGAATTTTAAAGCTTCCTTTGTGAAATGATTCAGATAGTCTCTCAAGGATTCCTTCGCTCCCTGCACAATGCTCATGAGGGATGCTGAACTTTTCTCATGCACTCTCCCGCTTATGAATTTCTTAATAAAAGCCTGACTTAATTCTCTAAAGGACCCAATAGAGTTCAGGGGCAAATGACTATACCATCTTTGAGCCATTCCCGACAGGGTTTGAGGAAAGACCCGACACTTAATAGTGTCATTCACGGGCTGCAACAACAGTGCATTAGAGAATGTCCTGACATGATTAGTGGGATCTCTAGTGCCATCATAAGCTTTGATAGTGGGCATCTTGAACTTCCTTGAGATATGGGCACTCATTATCTCTTCAGTGAATGGTGGAGTAGGATCATCATTATCTCCAATGGGAAGAAGATTGCTTGGATCAGCTCTCGGGACTACAGTCCTTCTTTGTGACGGACCATCCAGGTCTATGATTGGAGGAGGATTTCTCCCCCTAGGTGGTAGTGGGGGTCTGGGGGCCTGGTGCGCCTCTAAGTCGCGTTTTAGCCTTTGAATCTCAGCCTCGTGAGCCTTGATTCTCTCCTGCACTTCTTGGGGATTTGTACCTCAGGTGCTCCTGGGATGTTGGTTACCATCAGGCATCGGCTCTTCGCCAATACGCCTCCTCCTTGGGGCCACTTCATCATCCGAAGATTCAGAGTCTCTCTTAGTATAAGGACCAGAAAATTCCTGATCCTCCGGGATAGGAGCCAAACCTTGTATGTAGGGGGTGTTTGCCCCCGTGATTCACTCCATCTAGCATGTCCACTTCCTCCAACCTCGGGGTGAAGGGGCATCATAAGGGGGCTAGTGGTCACAATAGTTGAATACTCATTCCCAATGGGCCGAGAACTCACAGGTGTTTGTAACTGTTGAAGGTGGGGATTCGTCCCTTGAGGAGCCGGGGGAATCGTACCTTGTGGTTGAGGTTCAGTTGCCCCTACCCGGGCTCCTTCTTGGGTGGCGGCATAGGTCGAATGCGGAGGTACCTCCACTGTTGACGAAATCGTTTGAGTCGTCCCCGCTGGTGTTCCTTCTTCAAGGGCGCTGCTTCCTCTCCGTGTTCTCGCCATGGTTGTTGTTGTGCCTTCCCACAGACGGCGCCAAATATTATGGATAAAAAACTAAGGTATAATAATTACTGTGTTTATTACTAGGGTACGTGAGCTTCGATGCTCGATTAGACTGCTCTTGTGTTTTGTGATTTAATCTTCCTTAACAAGATGCTTACGTACCTTACTGATTGCCAAGGATCAAGTCAAAAATGTAGTTCTGATTTATGGGGGTGAGACCCCTTATATAGATGTTGGCAATCCTTGAATTGGACTTGGGTTAGGAGCCTTGGTGGGTAAGTCTCAGAATTAGAATGGACTTTGGAGTCCTAGGAAGTAGGAAACTGTTTCCTTATCCCATGAGGTTCCTTGGAGGCCAATCTATAATGATTTATTTCCCCACTAGGACTCATCTTATCGGCTGTCTTATCCCTTATTAATTAATTATGAAATTAATTAATATTCAGAGTTTTGAGCCCTTTCAAATGGCCCTAACTTTCAGCCCAATTCTAATATAATTAATGCGACATTAATTACATACTCAGGCCTTATTTTATTCCCTATCACACATACTTCACAAGTTCCTGAGTACACAGAGTACCTTTGCCTACGGTACCTTTGGTAGACTCCCTAGTACACATAGTACTAGAGTCTACCCCTCCAAGTCCTTATCAGAATCCTATCATATCTCGAGAACTCGAACCACATCGAAGTCCCAAGCAATTTGCTTGTTGATAGAAACAGATTCTCTTATCAGTGTATATATATATACTTCCGAAAATTTTCGGAGGAAGTACTAAGGATGTGAGTTGACTGTTGTCAACAGATAAATAAATAAGGGGGAGTTTCTTTTAAAAATAAGCTCAAATATTGAAAATAAGTCGAGATAAATTCATCGACGATCTGAAAGTATTCGTATGATTTCCTGAAATCTAGGAGTATTTTTGAATAGGTTTTATGATTTTTAAATCATATTAAATAATTAATTAAATAATTAATAATTAAATAATAATTATTAAATGATTAGACCTTGAATGATTATGTCCTTAAGGAATATTTGAAATAATATTCCCCAACCAATTTATGTTTAAATAATTAAAGTAATCTTTAATAATATACCTAATCGGGTTTGAAATAAATAATCATTGGAGAATAATTCTCTAATATTGAATGAATACCTTGAAATAATATTCGTTGCTCAAGTAATTAAATGTAGTTGAGGGAATCCGATCTTTTGAAATCGTTTTAAATATATTCGAGGTATTTAATACTTCAAAAGTGGACACTGAGTCCCTTAGGATAAAACAAGTACAGACTTTTGATCGTCCAAAACATCTCCGGGATGATTCTCGGGTTTATACTTTATATAAACTGACCAACTGTTGGTCTTACAACTTATGCACCACGCTCTACTATAGCATTAATATTCTCAAATTAAACATCTCCGGAATACTTCCGGGTTTTCATCAAATTATACTGACCAATTCTCGGTCTAAAATATACTCTTCATATATACAACACTACTCTCTAGTGTTATCGATTGAAATTCGGTAACTTCATATACCAAAACTATTGAAATATTGTACGATATTATATATCAAAATTCATAAAATATCAATACAATATCATGTATATATCACAATTATTTGAAAAAAACACAACACAACAGTTTTAAAGATGTAGTGTTTGGAAACTTGCCGGGAGTCCAAGATACGTTTTTCGACTTCCTCTCGTTCCGGGTTTTGTAATCGACAATATCATAATCTTAATCAGTATTCCTAATCCCATCATCAACTTATATTTCTAATAAGTAAAATACTTTATATTTTTGAATATCCGACCCACTCGAAATAAATATCAATCCTTGGTCGAAAGGGACGGTCAAAGTGGTCTACTAGAGTTGACATTACCGAATGTTACTATTACGCGACTCGCACTCTATCATTTTTAATAATTCAAAATATTAATATTTTAATACGAAACCACTCCAGGAGCTTCTTGAGTGCTTGTAATATTTATCATAAAAGTTTCATTTTGATGAAATAAATGTAATTAGGTGAAAAGTATTTTAAAAGTTCGGTCAACTACGGAGTTCTACTATTCAAACCGCTTGCACTAAAACGTTGATATCTCTCAAACCGTTAACTCAATTGATGCACCATTTTTGCGTGCTCTATCTAGACAAAATTTAGAACAAATTATTTTAAAATGTTTTTCTGGTAACAGGGTTGAAAATCCCGAAGTAGCAGTTTCTAACTGGGGGTTGTTTTTGATGTTCGTACTCCGCATGACCTCGGCTCCGACATTTGTATAAGATTGAAAAATCAACTTTTTTACTTGAAATTTTTGTGTTAGTTAATAAAATATATTTCTTACTCTATGTAAAAATTATATGAGTTTTAAATATTTTTAAGTTGATCATTTCCTTTACAAAGTTTGTAATTTATAGCAGTTTTTATCGCGTAAATCACTTTTACTAAAATGGTCATAACTTTTGATCCGTAAATTAAACTCAAGAGAGTCGCACGCCTAAACTATCCTCATAAAATTTTCCATCATAATCAAATATCACTTTTTAAGAAACTACAGTTTATACATTCGGAAACTTCTGCTGAAATGTAAGTTGAGTTTTGTTCGTTTTAATAAGGTTACGATTAAGATCTGAGTTTCGTTTACGTCTTAAATCATTATACCACCATAAAAAACCATCAAATAATCATCTCAACACTAACTCATCTAAAAAAATCATGTTCTTGAGGCAACAATAATCAACTTCAAACTAATTAACTAAACATCAAGATAATACCAAATCAATCATCAAAATCATTCTTATATCCAAGATCCTTACTTTTCTTGAAACCTAAAACTTAAACAAAGTTTGGATGAAGGTTTATACCTTTCATGGTAGCTTGGGAGGTTATATATTCTTTATGCTTGAATCTTGGGAGGGATTGATTGTGCTTAAGGATCCTAAATCATGCCATTAAAATCAAGAAGACAATAAGAGATTTTCGGAGTTACTATTCACCACCAATTTTGAGCAAGGATTTAATTATTCTATACTAATCCAATGGCCATGAAATTTTGAATGTACCTTGTACATGATATGAGGAAGCTTTGGTTAAAATTTGGTGATTTTTGAATGAGTATATCATGAGATATGAATTTTTCCTTTCATGGTGTTCTTGAAAATCAGCATTGAGTTTTTGGAGAGAGAGAGAGAGAGAGAGAGAGAGAGAGAGAGAGAATTTCCTTGCTTGCTTCTTGGAAATGTGGTGGAAATAGGATTCTTGTGAATATAGAAAGTGTGTAGGACAAGATGCATCCTTTTTTCATAGGTTAGGATTATCTAGGTGTCTCATTTATCAAAGCTTGCATGGTAAGCTCTTTGAATTAATGTTTATTGAAATTTGTTATTTATTTATTTTGTAACTAGCTTCCTAATTTATTAATTGTTGGATAAATTTATAAATACTTAAATTTCCTAGGTTATCACTTGATTCCTTGACATCCTACATTATCTCGCATTCGTTCACGTACTTTTAAATCAATTCCCGTAAATGCTACGTCGAATAATTCCCTTATCCTAAATCATTATCATTTCTAGTGCTCGTACTTGGGTATGAGTTATGAAATTATAGTTCTCAATATTTTCTTGGTCGTAGTATAATTATCTTATTCCTCGATGGCTCGTAAAATAATATCATTTGGACTAGTGCTTTTATTCGAAAACTCACGACTTTTGTATACACTCATTTAGTACGTATAACCACAATATGTACTCGAAAACTTAAATTAAAAACTCATATATGGTGTGGTTGCAAAATTTTTTATTTTCCCGCAAGACTACTATTTATAAAGTTCTTTTACCGATGTCAAAAATTCGGGTTTTTACATCGATGTAATTGCCTTAACCTGATCTTTTGCTTCCTTCTTCCCTGGAACTTCTGTGTCACTAGAGAGTGTACCAGGTTGTCAATTCAGCAAGGCATTGGGAATCTGCCCAATTTGATTCTCCAAGTTCTTGATAGACACCGCTTGGCTCTTGTGCATGAGCCTCAACTCCTCCAATTTAGATTTTTCATTATATTGTTGTAGTTGGAGTTGTTGTCTTGGTGCATATTGTGGTTGCTGAAAACCAGGAGGGTTGTTTTGCTTTGATGCATACTGCTGATAAGGCTGTTGCACCGTATTCTGAGTGTTGCTCCAGCTGAAGTTAAGATGATTGCGGTTGTTGGGATGATAGATGGATGGAACTGGTTGTTGCGGCCTCTTAAAGTTATTCACGAACTGAGCTAATTAACTAGAAATAGCACAATGCTCCGTTTCATGAGCACCAGCACAAAGCTCACAAACACTAGTGATCTGATTAACTCCATAATTAGCCAACGAATCCACCTTCATCGTTAAAGCCTTAAGATGAGCAGCTATATCAGTAGCTGCATCTACGTCCAAAATACCCGCTACCTTGCCTTGAGTTAATCTCTGAGAAGGGTTCTGGTATTCATTAGCAGCCATCAGTTCAATCAAATCATAATCTTCATCGTAGCTCTTAGCCCATAAGGCTCCACCTGATGCTGCATCAAGCATGGGTCTAGAAGTCACACCCAACCCATTATAAAAGCAGTTAATGATCATCCAGTCAGGAATCCCATGATGAGGACACAGTCTAAGAATCTCCTTATGACGTCCCAAGCTTCGCACAAAGATTCTCCTAATTGTTGCGCAAATTGAGTAAGAGCATTCCTGATTGCAACTGTCTACGCCATTAGAAAGAATTTAGTGAGAAACTTCTGAGCAAGATCTTCCCACTTGGTGATAGAGCCTGGTGGTAGAGAATGCAACTAACACTTATCTTTATCCCTCAGAGAGAATGGGAAAAGCCTCAACTTAATAGCATCTTCAGAAACATTGTTGAATTTGAAAGTGTCGCGGATCTCGATGAAATCTCTAATATGCATATTGTGATCTTTAGTCAGAGAACCCCGAAACCGGACCGAGTTCTGTACCATCTGAATTGTGCTAGCCTTGATTTCAAAATTGTTAGCCGTGATGGCTGGTCTGACAATGCTAGATTGAATATCATGATTTTTGGCTGAGAGTAGTCCGTCAAAGCCTTTGTATTTGCTTCTGGTTCACCCATTGCAACAAGAGCTTCTTCTTTAACTTTCTCCTCTTCTACAAGAACTTCTTCCTCTACTAAACCTTCTTCCTTCGCTTTATCCAGTGTTCTCTTTCGAGATCGAGAACGCGTTAGCATAAATGCTCTTTAGAGTACCTGAAAAAGCAACAAGTAAACAAGTAAGTAAAATATCCGAGTAAGTGAACTTTAACGACAACTGATGTCAAGCACATAAACTGAAAATTAACACCGAGTCCCCGGCAGCGGCGCCAAAAACTTGTTAGGACGAAAACACGTGCTAATATTCACGCAATTACACGCGTTCGCAAGTAATATAGAATTAATCCTAGTTCGTTCACACATAGACTAGTTTAGGTTAATTTCAATTAATGTACTTATGCAAAAATGATATGGTTATTATTTAATGCTAAGATGATTAACAAGTTGAGATTGTTTTTAACTAAGATATTAACTAACATGCAATTAACTAAGAGATTAAAAGGGTTTGATTTACTTATAAGAGACAAATATGGGATTCTAGCTTCATTAAATACTTCATTCAACAACCTTTTTTTCTTAACTTTAGCATGCAATGGTGATGACAACTAATCATATAACACGAAACTAGTAAACGCCAACTTTCGTTGTACGAATACCCTACTACCAGACATCCACAAAAGAGATAGGAGCTGAATAGACACCAATTATATTGAGTCTCTATATTTCTATAGATTGACAACATAACGGTTTAATGCACAAGTTATCTATCATGATTACATAAGTCAAGTAAGATGGTTAAAATTACTTACGAATCATGCATAACAAATACATGAACTTATGCTAGCATGTCAAGTTCTAAACCCCTATATTTACTTTCGCTTCAATAGAGATTAACACGCTATCTTATAAGTTCGCGACGCTCATAACACGAATAAGCACAACCAATACTAGGATATCATACAATCACCACACACTAAGATATCGAAACACTTTAACTATTAAAATCCATAAGCAAATCCGATAGAACCCCACGATAACAATTAGTTCATAACCGAACTCATCATCATCGTGGGTTCCGATGAAAGCATGGTATAATAAACTAAGTCTTTATAAAACTGAATAATAATCAAAGTACGTTAAACAAGAGTATAGGTTCCATAAACAAGAAAACTAGCATCCAAGATTACAACTCAATTAAAGAATCACAAGTATAAACAAGCTTTTCTTCTCCTTTGTTGTATTTGTGCTCCAAGGTTTCCTCGTTGTCCACTCCATAGTCTCTGTTATGAAAAACGTCTTTAGATAGTCTTTATATAGCATCCCAATCAATCCAGAAGCCCATAAAATCCATCTTCTACTTGCAACAGGATTCTCAGAATTCGGCATGGCACAGCCGCGTGCCGTACCAGCGCAGGCGCGCTGTATCTCCGACAAACCGGCACGACCGCGCGCTAACACAGCGCATGCGCGCTGACCTTCTGGAAAAAATGAATTACTTTGTTTTATTTACTGGTTTATGATGGAGATCAACACACAAACATCCGAGATACCTTCCTAACACCAATTTAGCATCAAAATAATGCTAAACCTCATCTTTCCTCCAACTATGCCTGAAATGCAAAAACACTATAGAACACATCAAAAACCCAAATGACTTGAGTACAAAACACCAATTGGATGCTTTACAAAGTGTTATAAGTGGATATAAATTCCACTTAACACACACACCACCCTCACTCTCTTCCCCCTTTCTCCGTTCTCTCTCGACCGAAGCCACACCCCCACTCTTTGTCTAATTTTTTCATCCATTCTTCAAGTTACCTACAAAAATCACTCCCTTGAACCTTAAATCATTGGTTAGTGAGTAAATTATGTGATATAAGTACTTGGTTGTAGCTTGCATGTTAAAGTAAATTGAGCCCAAAGATGAAAACCTTGATTCTTATGAATTTAAGGTCCAATTCATAAGGCAAAATTGTCAAGAGTGGAAATGGTTAATGGTTAAGTGTTTTCACTCCCATGATATCATTTCACTCCCTCCATTCAGAAATTACTCCTTAAGAGCCGAATGGAATGTGTTTTATTGATCAAAAATTTGTTTTGAAATGCTATGTGATGAGACCATGCTTTAAGTGAACTTGTTATGTGTTGCATGTTGTTCAAAGACAAGTTTGAGTTAAATCGTCTACTTTAAAACCCTTGCATCTCATGGAATAGTTGATATATTATGTTGATAGTGGTTGAATGTTAGCTTTATGCATAAAAACTTGTAGTACTAGGGATGCATGTTGAAAACTAGACTATGTGCTTGATTGTTGATCTTAAATCGATTGCATGCACTTGATTATGATTTATTTTGATAAAATTGAGTATGCCATTTTGTTAAGAAAGTTTAATCAGTAGATATCATGCTTTTAAACTTAGATTTATGAAGTGAAATTATAGTGTATTTTCCAAATCAATGACTAAGTGCTAATATGCTTAACATGCCTTCTTGTCATTCGATTTTTGAGGATATTTTGGAGTATTTGATGAGTTTATTTGATAGTGAATAAAGAGATTAAGTTTGTCATGATATTAAGTCTTGAATGATCTCATTGGGTTTTAGTTTTACTCGAATGAGGGAGTCAAGGTGGAAGGAGTTAGAATAGATTTCAGCATTTTTCCAGATTTAAGGTTTGGTTTGTGAGTGATAAATGAGTGGGCATATGTTAGGAATTTGGAGGCCCAAGCTACCAGGGGTTGGGACTTGACCTATAGTTGATCCCAGAAGATTTAAATTTGAGAAATCAATCTATCTAGTTAGGTGTACAAGCTGAAACATGAATTCTGCCAAAACAGGGACATTTTGAGTTATGAGCAAGTTTGAGCTTAGAAACTGATGTCATAGGTAGGCCCTCATTAGGCCTCGATTAGCACTGATACTGGTGAGTATGTGGGAGGTTTAAAAGCCATAATTTGGAAGTTTAGAGTTAAAACCAAGGGTATGATGTGTGAACAAAAAAGAGCAGTTTGAGTGTTAGTAGAACGGGGGAGAGTCAACTTTGAGATAAGGTCTAGGGAGGCCTAAGATAGGCCATGGTATCATTCCAAATGTACAAGTTAGATTTAGGTCCTGAGATTCCAGTGTAGTAATTTGAGTGGCAAAATTTGACTGGAAGGGGGATCAATGACACTAAGTACCATTCGATGTCACCTAGGTGTTGCACTTAGGAACATTTTGACTTTACACTTAGTTTTTGAGTTCTTAGAGGTAAGGCCTGCATTGACCATTGAGTTCATATGATATTAGAGGTCAGTAGGAGGTTATTCCATGGCTTTGGTCAAGTGAAATGAGGTTGGCTAGTTAGGGCACTTCGAATTTGGAGAGATAGTTGGGTTGCACTAGGCTAGTTAAACGCTTTGAGTCATTTGTGTTGGTGGGGTGATATCATTAAATACTTAATAGTGCACTATGATTTAATTAATATATATTATGTGACTAAATGTGTTATGTGCTCCTAAATGACTACTTGGGACATGATGCTATTATGTGTATACTAAGAGTCCCACGTGTAAATAGGCCTAAGTGCCACTATGATTCAAATCTTCTAAAACTAGAATGTATTTTGCAAGAATGTATCATGATGAGGTTTAATATCATTGTATAGGCTCATGAGAAGATAGTAAGCTTGCCATCAAAGTTGAGTAGTGCTTCTCGTTGCTTCCATGATCAAGAAGAGAGTTAGTCAAGCCTCCTTAAGGCAAGTGTCCTTAAAGCCTCTCGAGATATGTTGTGAGTTTATTCTGAACTTTTTGAGATGTATTGCAAGTGTTCTGAACCCCTCCTTTGAATTATGATAGATTACTTGTATAATGATCATTGACATTATTATCACCATGATATATCGTTGCAAATCCTTTAATTTTAGATTGAGATATAGCAAATGTTATACCATGCTTATGATTATTGGAATTGCTTCAAGTCTATTTATGCTCTTATAAAATCATATCCTTATCACTGTTTTGTTCGACTTGAGATAGTACCTAAATTTGATATAAATCAAATGTCTTGGCCATTCCAAAATACACTTATAAATTAAAATACTTCAATTACCTTGAATATATAACCCCTATTGATTTGATACTATATCCCTATAACCATGACACCTTGAGATATCAATAAACCAACTTCATACTTCATAATTACTCTTTGTATCTTACCTAAATCATGTTACTAGATATATGTCGTGTATTACCCTCCAAATTTGAGATCCCTATCTTGTTGATAAACCATTGTTATTCATCATCAATGACCCGGCTAGTGAGAACTTAATTCATATTTGATAAGAGTTTCAAATCATGGCTTATTTATTTAAACTCTACTGTTTAGAATCCTTATAATTTCTCCTTGGCATCAGTTTTAAAACTGAGAAAGATTGCAAAAGATATTTTCTACAAAAAGTTTTCTGGAGATTAGTGGATTCGCGCTAAGATGCATGTCCATTCACATTTATTATTTTTGGCTTAAAAGTTGCTTAGAGATCCCAATCATATTGTTTAGAACCCAGCGAGGTTCGAGATTACTTCGCGGCTGATCACCGGCTGTAATCTGTAGGGTCATAAAATGATTTTAAGAAATGAATTGATTTTGATTTTGATTTGAATAATTATACCATCAACCCCAAATTTATGAATTATGAATTGCTATGCTATTAATTTCTGCCTTATATTATATCTTGCTGAGCGTTTGGCTCACTTCTTACTATTTATTCATGATATTTCAGCTCATGTATGGTTAGATTCAAGCAGACTACTCCTAAGTCTACCGGTGGAGATGCTGAGGCTTATGTGAGAGCTCAAGTAGTATAGTTGGCATCTGTGTGAGGACTGGTAGTATGTAAAAGTTATAATAGCTGTAGTGTTGGACTGTTCAAATACTGAACCTTTGCGATCTTGGATTTTTTGTAATAGCCGTTTGTGATAACTTTATATTTATTAGATATATTTTGTTAGTTTTATTCTGGGGCCGTGACATCTTATCCTGAATGTCGTTTTCGGGATATCCTCTTGTTTGATCTTCAACTGATGGTATACTGACCTTAAATCAATCTTGGAGAAACACTTAGCTCCTTTTAATTGGCCGAATAGATCATCTATCCTTGATAATGGATATCTATTCTTAATCGTCAACTTGTTTAGCACCCAATAATCTATACAGAGTCTCTTGCTTCCATCCTTCTTCTTTACGAACAGAACTGTGGCTCCCCATGGCGACGTACTTGGCCTTATGATTCCTTTGTCCAAAATTCTTTTAACTGACTCACTAACTCCCTCATCTCTGCTGGTGCCATTCTGTATGGTTCCTTCGAAACACGTTCGGCTCCTGGAGCAAGGTTAATCTCAAACTCAATTTATCGGTCAAGCGGTAGTCCTGGTAGTTCTTCTGAAAATATATCTAGAAACTCCTTTACCACCGGAATCTCCTCTATACTTGGAACTTTCTTTTCCGTATTCACTACATAAGCTAGGAATGCTTCACAACCCTTCCTAAGTAACTTGTTAGCTTGAACAACTGAAAGAAACATTTATCCTTGTTTTTGACCTTTAAACATCACCTTCTTCCCGTTCCTTGTCCTTAAATAAACTCACTTAGATCTAAAATCTACCTGAGCATTATTCTTCCCTAACTAATCCATCCGTAAGATTATGTCAAACTCTTATAGCTTGAAGAGTATCAAGTCAACTAGGAACTTGTGCCCGAAGATATCAATCTCACACTCTGGGAAGAATTGACTCACAGGTATCTTTTCTTGGTTAGAAATTACCATGTTCATTACTTCACTCATACTCTTCTTACCATAATTTAATCTACCAGCAAAACTTTCTGATATAAAAGATATTGTAGCTCCTGAATCAATTAATATTTTAGCTTCAACATTGTTCACAGAAAGCTTACCTATTATCACCTCTGAATTCTGAACAACGTCCTTCATTTTAAAATTAAAAGTTCTTGCTGTTGCTTATAAAACTGGTTCTGATAATGGAGGTAAGGCTTATACCTCAGCTGGTACAGTCAAACTGGTCATTGCTATGCTCATCATGCTTCTAATTGGTCCTGCCGATTTTCACTCTCTAGCCATGTGTCCTGGCTTCCCACACTTGAAACACGTAACTCCCGTCTTCTGAGCTTTACATTCATTTGCCAAGTTCCCCTTCTGATTGCATCGATAACATGTCATATTAATCTTGTTGTAAATTCCTGCATGCTTTTTTGCACAATGTTTGCACTCAACTCTTGGCTGCCTGTTCTCACTTGCCTGTCCTTGATCTTGCTGATAGTTCCCTCTATTATATTGCCTCTTATTCCCTTCTCCTTTCTTCTATGCATTCCATCCTTTCTGGAACCCAACTCTCTTCACATTCTTATCTGCTGACTCCCGGATTCTGACCTTTCCCTTTGATGAAAAACTTTCCTCTTCTTGTTATCTCTTTCTTTCCTGGATTGTACTACATTACTTTCAATCAAGGCCGCTTTCTGAACTAATTCTGCATATATATCAATCTCAAACATTGATACCCTATCTCGAATCCAATATTCAATCCCTTATTGGAACCTTTGAGCCTTGTCTTCTTTGGCACCTACATACTTGGTTACAATCCTCGATAATTCTATAAACTTTTTCTCATATTCCAAGACTGTCATATTCCCTTGGTTCAACTCTAGAAACTTCACATTACTTTTGTATATACTTTGGGTAATACTTTTCTAAAAACAGTTCCTTAAATCTTGCCCAAGTAACTGGTTGAACCTCTTCTAAAGCTTTAACTAAATCCCACCAATAAATTACTTCCCCTTTCAGAAAATATGTGGCATATACAATCTTCTGATCCTCCCCTAATCGAACCAACTCGAAAGATCTCTCCATTTCTCTTATCCAAGTGTTGGCTACTATTGGATCAGTGGTATCATGAAAAGATGGAGGGTTCACATTCTGAAAAGCTTTGAAAGTCACAACTGGTTGAAGTGGTACGAGTGGGTCTGGTTGATGTTGGTGTTGATCATGATTCTATGGGTTTTGAAATTTTTGTTGTTGGAATTGTTGTTGAAGAGTTTGTTATTGTTGAGAAATTGCATTAGTTTATTATTGCAGGGTTTCCAACATTCGAAGGATATTAAGGTCGGTTGCAGAATAAGTACTAGTTTGCTTCATCTTTTTAGGTGGCATGATTTTGAAATAAAAGGTTTAACGAAATAGTTATGAATAAGACAATTATTTCAAAGTCAAGGTGTTACGAAGTTAAGGGGTTCACATGCATTCAGATTTCGATTATTAGCAATAAAGGTGATATATAGTTCTAGATATAGAAATGAAAGCAAAATTGAAATGGAATGATAATGCATTAATAATTAAAACAACGTTTAACTTACAACACAACCAAATAAGGTTCGAATTTAAAGGTCAACAACATCATAGTTCTGAAAGGAAATAAGGAAACTACATAGTTCAAGAGATACAATCAACATAAAGGATAGCCAACTGGAAAGGAAATAGGAAATCTGGCTCCTAATTTGGCCTAACGGGCATCCTCCTAAGTCTCCTCGTTATCATCTTGAGCTATCGGAATCTCTTCCCACTGTTCTCCCTGAAGTACCTTCACGATACCCTGGAGTTTATCTGCTACCATCTGGATAGTGTTCTGACTGCTGCGGTCGCGGTATGCTGGCATCTCCCCGAGCTTAGTGTTAAAAAACTGCGTCAAGGACTCGAGTCTCGCAATCAACTATGCCTTAGGTTCCTCCTTAAGTCGAGTATCATCCTGAAAAGCTACATCCAGTCGCTCCATAAGTTGGTCGTAGTTCCCTTGGAGCCTATCGAACTGAAGCCTCAAGTCAGCGTACACGGAAAAAATAGTAGTGTCGGATGTCGCCGAGGATGAGGATGAATGATGCATTCGTCCTACACTATACTATATATATACGAAGGGAATATTAGCGACTTACTCAAATAATATCTATTTACACTCTCGTATTTCCTATATATATATCATATAACCTATGTGGACTGTTCATAGAGTCCAGACCTTATCTCTGATACCAAGACTTATAAAATCCCTAAAATAAAACTAATCAATAACAACTGATAAATATAAAGTCATTAAAAATGGTTGTTTACAATAAAATCCAAGATCGCAAAGGTTCCGTGTTTGAACAGTCCAACACTACAACTATTATAACTTTTACATAACTACCGGTCCTCACACAGACGGCAACTATACTACCTGAGCACTCACATAAGCCTCATCATCTCCATCGGTAGACTTACGAGAAGTCTGCTTGAATCTAACCATACTTGCTAGCTGAAATAACATGAATAAATAGCAAGAAGTGAGCCAAACGCTCAGCAAGATATATCATAAGACAGAAATTAAAAGTATAGGAATTCATAATTTGAAATTGGGGTGGATGACATCATTATTCAAGTCAAAATCAAATCATTGCTCAAAATCAATTTATGACGCTACAGAATACAGTTGGTGATCAGCCGCGAAGTAATCTCGAACCTCGCTGGGTTCTAACAAATTTTAGTTGGGATCCTTAAGCAACTTTTAAGCCTAATATAATAAGTGTGAAAGGGACTTTCGTCTTAGTCCAATCCACTAATCTCAAGAAAACATTTTTATTTGAAGAGCAATTATCTTTTATAAAACCCATGCCAGAGAGAAATTACAAGAATTCTAAATAATAGAACTTCAATTATCAGTTAAGGATTGGAGTTATGGAACTCTTATCAAAAATGAATTAACGTTTCACTAGTATGGTCATCAAAGATGAATATCAATGGTTTATCGACCAGGGAAGAAAATATTGAAAAAGGATCGTAACGGTAATCAACGAGATGGAGATCTCAAATTTTAGGGATAATACATGGCATATTTCTAGTAACAAAGTTAGGGTATGATAATAAAGAGTAATAAAGAAGTATGAAGTTGGATTGTTGATATCTAAAGGAATCAGAGGTACAGGTATATAGTATCAAATCAATAGGGGTTTTATGATCATGGAAATTGAAAAATTTTAGCTTACGAAGGTATTTTGATCTGGTACAAGCAATCAAAGTATATCAGTTTTAGGTATTATGGCAAGTTGGGAAAGTCGTAGATAAGCGAATGATCTTTAATAGTGCATAAATGAACTTGGAACAATTGCGATAATCACAGGCATGGCATAAAATTTGTATCAACTCAATTTAAGATTAAGGTACTTGCACAAAAATAGATATGAAGGGGGGTGCACTTGCAATATATCTTAAAAATTTCAGAATAAACTTGTAATATATCACAATAAGGTTCAAGGACACTTGCCTTAAAGAAGGCTTTAACTAGAACTCGACTTGGCTTAGTAGCAACCGGGAGCACTACTCGACCTTGACGGAAAGCTTCCTATCTTCACTTGATCCTACAAAATAATAATAACTCTCATTTAAAAGACTCTTATAAGAACAATCGATCCTAATGCTAATGCACAATTTGATTCTAAGTAACATTTAGCATCTTACTTTGCATAAGACCTCAAGTCAAAACGCATTACTATATATATGGCACTATAACACCTTGGAGCACATAAACACAGATAATTACATGCAATATATTATTTAGACTTGTTGCATCATTGGGTATTGAATGATCTCACTCAACTAATCTCCACAAATTGGCTATCATAGTTCAACTTTACTAATCTCGAAACCCGAAATGCCTAAACTTGGTTGTAATAACTTGAATTTTTTAGAGTTTGTAAAATGCTTAATGAATAGTAACCCTGAAAAACGGGGAAAACGTTTTAGCCCACACTATGTTGTGCATGAGAAATTGAGTTTCTGAGTCGATAACAGGATAATACGTACCAAATGAGTGTATGTAAATGCTATTAGTTTTCGAACAAAACGAACTTTGAAAAATGACCGTATCTACGAACCATCAAGAATTATGTGAATCACAATATAATTACAAATTTAAAATCCTACAAATTCAAATCCAAGTATGATACTTCAAAACATAAAGAATGTATAAGGAATGATTTTCCCCCGCGAACCGTTTACGAGAATTTATTACGAAAATGAATAAGCGACCGAGCGAACGCGTAAACGAATAAATAAACGTATCAAACCATGCTAACTAAACTAGCTAACTATGGTAAGAAACTAACCATGGTTAAATAACCAAATAGTAACCTAGACTAGATAGAATGATAACCTAAAGACTAGTAATAGTAAACCTAAAGGCTAAACTAAGTAGAATAGCTTGCACACCTAGGATGCTAGCTAAGATATTCAAGGATTTAGTAGTACTAGGATATATACTAAATCATATCTCACCAAAATCTTCCAAGAGAAGCATTCCAAGAAGCAACAAACTCTCTCCCCCCATATTTCCTTTCATTCGGCCTTCATCAAGAAAGAGGAAGAAATCAATTTTAAAACACCAAGTTCTAGCCATGGAAAAATTCAACCATTAATTCCCAAACTTCATTCATCCTAAAATAAGGTAAGATAATTTTTGAGCTCATTCTATTAAGGTTTTATGGGTGAAATAAATTCAAGAAAAGTGATAATGAATAGTATGAATAGTAACTTTTCTTTGGTTTCTTGATTTTAATGGTTGATTTAGGTTCCTTAAACCCAGCCAAGCATCTCTAAGACTCTACCATCATTAAGAACACATTACAGGCTTTCAACAAAGGTATAAATATTTGACCAATCTTTATTTAAGGTTTAACTTTCAAGAACCTTTGAAATCCTAGTTATAAACTTAGTTTTGGTGGTTGAATTGTTGTAATCTTGATGTTTAGTTAATTAGTTTTAAGGTTGATGATTGTTGCCTCAAGAACATGATGTTCTTGAGAGGAGTTAGTTTTGGGATGATGATTTGATGGTTGTTGATGGTGGTATAATGATTTAAGACGTAAACGAAACTCGGATCGTAATCGTAACCTTGTTAAAACAAACAAAACTCAACTTAAGTTTCTATAGAAGTTTCCGAATGTATAAAATGTAGTTTCTTGAAATGTAATACTTGATTATGATAGAAAATTTTATAAGTATCGTTTAGGAGCTAGAATTTCTTGATTTCGATTTATGGATCAAAAGCTATGACCATTTTAGTAAAAGTGATTTACGCGACAAAAACTGCTACGAATTACGAACTTTGGTAATAGAAATAATCGACTTAAAAATATTCAAAAATCATGAAATTTTTACAGATAGTAATAAATAGAGTTCAATAACTGCTAAAAATATTTCAAATGAAAATAAGGATTCTCAATTTTATAAAAATGTCGGAGGCAAGACCGCGCGATTAGAAAACTATTAGGAATCATAAGTGGAGCCGACGATTGAAATGTAAACGGACAGAAAGGATTTCGAAAAGTAAGCGGCCGTGACATGAATGAGTACTAAAGGAATAATAAGAGTAAAATAAGTTGCAAGAATGATTAATAAGTAGCGCATATATACGAGTCGCCATAAATAAGAACGGGATCTAACGAAATGATATATGTTTATGATTATAGATTTCCGAGCGAACCCTAGAGCATCCTCCACCTCAAAGTACCCACGCAAGTTTACAAACCCAACTCCATATACTGTTGTGTTGTGAAAGGATTGTTTTTTTGTCTTTTTTATAAATGTCATGCTTGCCATTCTACGAGTATTTGAGTTTTCGCATAAATAGCGATTGTGTTACGATGTATATATATATATCATAGAATATTTTGGCGCCACCATGAGCGCGATATATAATTATGAGACTGAGAGTCGGTCAGAGTTTAAATTAAAACCTGGGAGTTATCCCGGAGATGTTTAGACGATTAAAAGTGCATACTTGTTTTATTTCAAAGGACTCGATGTCCACTTGTGAAATATTAAAATACCTCGAATTTAGTTAAAACGATTTCCAAAGATCATATTCCCTCAACTATATTTTATTATTCGAATAATGAATATTATTTCAATTATTCATTTAATGAAGGAGAAGTTATAACGACTCGTGTATTTTTGAATAATTTAAATATGTGATTATGGAAATTATTAGATAAATAAAATATGTGTATTGATTTTGACCGCTATGTGTTGTTTGATTATTATCTAGGTGGATTTATGGTGTACTGGGTTGTCCGCGGGATTAATTATGGAGTCATTTTGAATTATTTCTAATTTAAAAAGTGGATTTAGTGCAAATTTATTTGCATAAATACTTGGAATGTCTCTAAAATTGTTTTTATGAGTTTATAATTACAATAATTATTTTTAGTATTTTATAAAATTGAGAAATCAATATTTTATTAATTATTTAACTTTAAATGATTTTCTGATTAATTTTATTTGTAAAATCCATATTCAATCATAGAATTCTTCAAAAATTATGAAACTCATATTTATTTAAGGTTTGAATATTCCGAGAATTTTAAAATTATTTTGTAAATTTTTGGGATTAATTTCACCCGCGCGTTGTTTCATTTAATTGATAAAAGCGGGTACAAATTGTGTTTCAGAAATTATCTTAAAATTTCAAAATTTATGTTTTTATAAACTTCAGGATATTCGTAACATTTTAAGACTATTTTCGTAATTTTCTGAATTTGGTTTAAGTGCAGCTCGACTCATTAATTGTGAAATGCGGGTATGAGTTGTGTTTCAAAAATACTTTAAAAATTATGAAAATTTTATTTTTAATAACTTTGAATTATTTGTGATATTTTAAAATTATTTTGATAATTTTTCGGGTTTATTTTACCCGCAACATGGTTCGATAAATCGTGAATTTTCGGAACAGATTAGTATGGCAAGACACGTGTTAATCAGAAATAGGGGTGTGGCAATGTGTTGTATACGTGCCCTGTGTATATTTTTTTTCCCATTTTATTTTTCCTCTCCTGGGTTCAACATCAATCTCTTACTTCTCCTTTTGCATCTCTAAAATTCTCTGACTCTCTCTCTGTTCTATCGCGAATCATCTCTCTCATTTTCCCTCCACTCCCTCCTGTTCTTCCGCCTCTCGCGGTTGCTCGCCGTTATTTTCTGGCTGTCCCTTTTTCCGGTTGGTTCTGTGCCTCCCAGTTCAGTTCTGTGGGTATATATATATATGTGTGTGTTGTGTGTATAATGGTGTGTGAGTAAGTGTATGTGCTGTGTGCGTGCGTTGGTGTGTGTTAGTGTGTGCGGCGCGGCCGTGTTTCGGCCGTGTTTCAGCCGTGTTTGTAGTTGTGCTTCACTTCTGTCTCCCCTGTGATGTGAGGCCCGTTATTGGGCCTGGCAGTTGGGCCTCTAGTATTGAGGTCGATAATTGTACAGTTGATTTTGATGTGATTTATTTGATTTTATTTACAGGAATATTGTTGACTGATTTCGTGAAATAAATTATTCGTGCGGGAAAAATGATTTCAATAATCGGCGGAATTCGCATTGGAAATCCAAATTTCATCGGGTACCCGCGAATTTTGCCGCCGTCGACGATGAGCTTCGGCGAGTCGACGGTGGACCGTGATGATCATATTCCGAGTCCTAAATTAGTAAATAAATATAAAATACGAATTAAATGTAAAGTGCGAACAATAACTAATAATAATATTGAATTGGTACTTGGGAATTTACGAATATTGGTTGTGGTGATTATGGGTTGTGATTTGTTGTTATTGACGTCGATGATGTTAGACGGGTAGCCCGATAAACAAAGGGGACGCTGTCCGATTTCCAGGAAACTGAATTATGTAAGTACGGGAACGTATCCAATGATTATTGGGACGTCGAGTGACTATATGTATATATATATATTTTATATACAAAACTTGGTTGTACGATGTAATGAAATATTTTGCCAAATCGATAACCCTGATTTCGTAAAATAAAGAGTATATATATATTTTTTTCTGAAAATGAACATCGAACCGATTTTCGAGATTGTGAACCCTATTTGTTGCATGTGTTATTATAATATTGATAATTATGAGTCGGATTTGAATATCGTTGGGTAAGAATTAGTATCGAGGATATGTTAAGCATACCTAGACATCTAACATAGAGTATTTCGCCCCTGTAGGTTCTAGTCGGGAAACCGAAAATGGATGTTGGACTAAAAAGGACCTAGTAGGCAGTCGACAAGCTCAGTAGAGTTTCAACAGAAAAACCTGAGTGTCGAATCTAATGTGGTCTAATGGTTGAACGTTAAAGCCTGAGCGACAGAGTCGGCTCAGAGTTGATCAGTAATAGTTGTAAAGCCCTGTAAGGCAAGTACTTCTGAACTTTTCTTCAGGATATATTGCAAATATTCTCGAACTGTTTCATAACATGTTGTTATTATTCAAAATAACTCATGTTTTAATATTGCAAGTGCTTTAAACTATTTAACCTTGAACCCTGATTTTCTTGATCTTGAGCCATAAGACTTATTCTTTGTAAACCATCCTTTATTGATTTCCAGATACCAACGCTCCCAAATATGATACTACTCCCCAAATGTATAACTACCAAACACCAAACACTGGAAGAGAATTGTTTAAAAACACAGAAACTTTTATACTCCAACCATTCTTTATAATGTCAAAGAACTATACCTTGAAAAATCATCACTGGTCTAATACCTGATCCTTTTACAAACTAGAAACCATTTCTTATACATACCCTGATATACCGTTGTGATACTCAAGAATTGCATTACGCTTTTATACCAATGCTTTATCGCTGTTGATTATGATCTTGCTTATTGAATTACATTGTTAATTACACTAAATTATTTTAGAATTGGATAGTTTTCTTTATATGGACCAGATCTGTGGTCAGACCAGATTCGTGGTCGAATTAGGCCAATGTGTGCCTTGGATCCAGTTCGTAGAGCAGAGCTGTGTGCTTCGCTCGGGGTTAGTGCGTGACTGATCAGCAGCCTAACCTTGGTTTTTAAAATTTAAAATGAATATTCAATTCTAATGATTAGTTAAAAAGAAACTTGATCCCTCTGAATCATTTCATTTGATTATTGCTTAACCTCAGTTATCCCTATTAAGACTTGCTGAGCTACTTAGCTCACCCTTGCGATTCTTTTATATATTTTACAGTTGAAAAAAATATGGATGATAGTGAAGTTCCTCAGTCCAAAGTGCGGGCTAAGGTTCCAGTTGAGTTGGATCGAGCTAGCAGAAGCTTCATGCGGTAGAGAGATAGTCAGATTGTAAGAATGATTTTATTATCAGTGTAAGTTAAATTAGTTGGGATTTGGTACGTTGTAATAAAGGTTAAGATTGTGGCTTGTTTTCATACTTTAACCTATTGCGATCCGTGGTTATGTGAAACAGGGTCATTGAAAATAATATTTCCTATATAGGTTTATACATTGTGTATGTGTTGTGGACCCCAAACTTCTGACCCGGGTTTGGAGGGTGCCACAGGTTGGTATCAGAGCGACAGGTTATAAGTCACTGAAACAAACCTAGATTGTCAGGATTGGGTAGAGGGTTAGGATTAGGAATAGGAAGTGGAAAGATAAGGCATCGTGAGGTTGAGTGCGACTGTATAGTAGGTCTCCGGCACGGTTCGTGTGCGACTCGGGATTCGTAGCTTGCGACGTGATTTCCAGACAACCGTAATGGCATATATTCTTTTCCTGTATCATCTGATCGTTTGGAGCTTTCCGTTCGAGGATCGTCATCTTTTCTCAGATTTTGTTTGCACCTTGTTCCTTCATCAGTATTAATGGTACTACATTCTGTTATGACAGTTGCCCCTCTTCAAGCTATTCTACGCTATTTTACCACCTCTTGATATGAGACGAGCTATTTAAGAACCTCCATTTATTTATTCTTGTTTTACTGGACATTCGGTTGTGAGTGTATCTCTTTAGTTTACCCTACATCATGTTTTATACCCTCGGTTTAAAACTTGTCCTATGAAGCAATTGTACCTATGAGGATGGATGCGGGAGTCGCAGTAAATGGTGAGTATTGAGATACAAATAAAGGTGAGAAGAAGTTTAGAAAGAATATTCAAGTGTTTCGGATGATAGCCGTTACCTGGTTACAAAAAGCTATTAGTGATTAGGCCACCCATGACTAGCTTGTGGAATAGAGTAGATAAGTGTTGAAAATAGAGAGTTAGAGAAGATTATGGATCTGGAGATTTCTTGGAGTTAGATAATGGTGTTATGATGATGTGATATATATTTTAACAAGATGATGTGACATTAGCCGACTTGTTGACTATTGGATAGTCTGTTCCACTTAACGATTGTATAGTGTATAACGGGAGTATTACTAGTATGGAAGCTTGATGTGAAGCTACGAATAAGATAGCATGCAACTACAACTAAATTTTTCGTCGATTAAGAACGGAAAATGGACCCAATAAAAGAGAGAGGATAGATTGAAATAAATGGATCTTTATGTGATCGTTTCTTTAATTCGGTACCTTGTTATAAGAAGGAAGGACAACAACCAACTCATATAGTAAGGACAACCAGGTTTGTGATTTTCAAAATTTTTAAACAAGTTTTCATAAAAGATTTTTCCTTACAACATTTTTAAAAGCCTTTTTGAATAAAATAAGTTTTAAACACTGGTTGTCAGGTTACTACTTGAGTTTCTTGTTTGTTAGAAGACCCGGATTACCTGGAAGGATATTTGTTTCAGACTTAGTATTGTTAATTCAGAGAATAAGGTAACCCGCGATTATGAAGGAGTTGATTATTCCTAACAATAAGATGCATATATTGTTTGATAAAATTTATAATAGAATCAGCGTACGGAGTAACTATACATTCAATTACTAGGACTATCAGAGTTCGAAGAATTCATTGATTTAACAGAAGCCGGAGCATGACCGAAGAAGATTGAGAAGATTTCCAGATCTTTCCAAAAGAAAAATATTATTAACAAAAGGATCGTTATGTTGAATGATTCACGGTTATTCTAAATTAAAAAGAGGAAACTCAAAGTTATCTGGTGGGAACGCCATTATGATCGAATTATTAAAGTATTATACGTGTAGGTGCGATGTCAAAGATGCAAGACTTAACTAGTAATAATCTATCATAATGCTTAATATGCGAAGATATTTTAGCGTACCCTCTAAAGTTGTTATATGGCACAATTGGGATATGATCGAACAAGCTCGAAAGATGAACACAAGTGGAATGTGGATGGTGACCAATAGTATCATTCTTGTCCTCAATATTACAACGTATATTCGTATTTAATTCCTAAAAATGTATGAACTTCTTTTTTCTTAATAAACTCCTTATGATGATATCAAAAAGGAGGACATTGCATTCCTTTCAAATTTAATTTTTTCCCTCAAGTTTTGCTTTCTGATTTGGACAAACAGTGTTATGATGAGATGCTTTGTCGGGATGACAAAGAGTCGGGTGGGACGCCACCTAATCATGTGCTGTATGCCATATGGTCCGAAAGACTGGCCATCTTAAGTACCAATGTGGTTGTCTCATTCACATTCAAATCCTTACTTTTTATTTCTTTTCAACTCTAATTTTTGTTGAATATTTAATCCTTCTAGTCGTTTCGTTGTACTGTCGTTCTTTGCAAGAGGTTTTCAAACAGAAATCAACGTATCTTGAATCAAGCGGACGAAGTTCCATCTACATCTTATGCATGGGAAGGAAATAAGGGCACCTGGCGAGGATTGCAAATCACTAGTCCTAGTGAAGGATCCACTAAGAGTCAAGGGAATCTACTCCAATAAGGAAGACGTTTTCGAGAACGAGGATATGCGATTTTCCTGTGAAATATGTTATTCAGAATACGGACGTGATGACATGGATGATTATGGTGAATACCTTATGCAAGTATTAAAGATGTGAAAGAAACTTAATTGTTTATCTCTCAAGGTTTTGTTGATAAGATATTTTACCCTGTTGAATTGATAAGATTAGGATCAAAGGACTAACAAGTCAAGAACGTGAAATTGTTGAACAAGTGAGTACTAATGGCGGAATTGAGATTCCTGGCAATAAGTTGTGAAGAATTGATATCATGGAAGATAAGAGGATTTGACATTATTCTAAGGAATGGATTAACTATTAAAGCGTGATGTACAGACAAACCGTCATGATGAAAAGATAATTTTGAGGACGTCAAATGAGAAGGTGATGAGTTTCAGAAGATGAAAGAAAGTAAATAATTTGTTAATGATGATTACGGTGATCAAGATATGAGCATTATGGTGATTATGGGATACATAAAAGTCGGAAGTAAACAAAAATTTAAAGATTTTATAGCGATTAAGGAGTTTCAAGATATGTTCCAGAAGGGCTATCCACATTTCCTCCATATAGGAAAATGAGGTTCGCGATTGACTTAGCACCTGAGACGAAGCCGGTGACCAAGGCTTTATACAAAATGACACCAGTTAAAATGAGGAAGTTAGCAAAGAAGATGCAAGAAATTCTAGAAGAAGAAGTGATTAGACCAGTGTATCCTATAAGGTGCACCGGTACTAACTATTAAAAAAAGATGGGAGTATGGGATTATGTGTCGACTAGCAAAAGCTCAACAAGCTTACTATCAAGAGCAAGTATCTGTTACCTGGACCCAATGATTTATTTGATCAAACGAAAGAAGCAAAGTACTTTTATAAGATTGATTTAAGACTTGGTATTTCCCCAATTGAAGATTAAACCTATGGATATATTAAAAATAATTTTCAGAACTAAGTATTTTTCTCGTATTGCCATTTGGATTAACCAATATACCAGTAATATTTGAACTTGATGGACAGAATCTTTAAGGAATATCTGGATAAGTTGTAGTGGTGATACTTGAAATTAACGGAGGATCATGTAAAGCATTTATTGATAACTGGGAAGTTGGAGAAGAAAGATGTTGTATGAAGTATAATTCTTAGCATAAATAGTCAATGTGGAGAAGATCAAAAGAGATTCAATAGAAATTAAAGCTACTATGAATGAAAAGAGACCAGAAACACCAACAAAAGTAAAAAGTTTTATCATGGGCCGGTTACTATCGAAAATTTGTACAAGATTTCTTGAAAGTTACAATATCTTGGACGAAGCTAACCAGGAAAAACAAGAAGTTTATATAAAGTAGAGAAGGGTGAAGAAAGTTTTACGGAGTTAAATGAAAGAATGGTTACAGCACCTGCTTTATCATTTTGAAAGTATCAAGGAGATTTGGTAGTTTATAGTCATGTTTCTCATAAGGGAGTAGGATGTGTGTTGATGCAGCACAATAAAGTTATTGTATATGCACCCAGACAACCGAAACCTTATGAGCAGAAGTATCCTACTCATAATTGG
Organism: Apium graveolens; assembly: GCF_009905375.1. Lineage (NCBI taxonomy): Eukaryota > Viridiplantae > Streptophyta > Magnoliopsida > Apiales > Apiaceae > Apium > Apium graveolens. The sequence goes on along the minus strand of NC_133656.1, from coordinate 25,605,124 downwards.
GACTAACAGTAATAATATTTGTTTTAAAAGATTGGGAAACATGATATATATGGAGAAAGGTGTAAGATCTATACGGACCCTAAAAGTTTGAAGTATGTATTCACGAGGAAAATCAAATGTAGTGACAAGCGATAAACAACAAAAAAAAGAGAGGAGAGAACGAACATAGAGACTGCACCAGAAGAATTAACTATAGAATTCTGGAAGATGGAATTGGAAGCTAAAATTCATAATCCAAAAGAAACAAGGATAGATAGTATGACCTTTCAGTTGAAGTTGTAAAGGGAAAGACAAGATGTCAAGAGAAGATAATGGATCACGATGTTAGTAGTTAGTAAAAGGAAATTTATGCGCCCAGGAGAATGATCACGATATCCCCAGGTTTTCTTCCAGCACCTGGATGCTATAAGTAGAAGGATTAAGAAATGAGATCCCACAGGGGATTCACAATGTAAAGTATTTAATTTACTGAAGAAATGCCAAGATATACAGAAATATAAAGAAAATAGTGATAACCAGGTATAAGAATGAAATTTCAAGATGGATTAGGAAGTGTGGACATGTCAAAGGATTAAGGAGAAATATTGAAGGCCTAGTAGATAAGGCAGACCCAGGAAGTGGTTTTACAAGAAGCGAATCGTGAAGTGTACTAGTGATGTTAAGGGAGAAAAAGGAATGAAAGTATAAAAATATGTACTGATTATCGGAAGTTTAACAAAACAACAAATAAGAAGAAGTGAGACCCTATAAGGAATTGACTACTTATGAGACCCAATTCAAGAAGTATGTTATATCTTGGGGATTAACTTAAAATCCGACCTGAGAACATATCAGAGATTACGATTAAAGTGAGTTAAGAACATTGCAAGCTCTGGTGATATTATGTGAAATAACAAGTGTATCAGGTGATTATAAGGAATTAAGGATCATGGTGTATAAGGAGTACTTAGATAATCAAACTGTATTTATTGATAACATCCTCAGCCACTCAAAAAATAAGAAAGTCTGCGTGGAATGGCCAAGGATTTTTCTCCAAAGATCAGAAGGAAAGCAACTATAGTTGAGTCTTCAAGAATGAAATTTTGACTAAGGTAAACAAAAGATCCTGAATTGATCCATTTACAACTACCTAAGAAAAGCCGTATGGTAATAAATACCTTATGCCGACAGAAATGATTGGATGTAATTAAGACCACTGAGGAATTAATAAACGAATTGGAAATAGTGGAATATGAAGTTCAAATACTTAAAGGTGATAATACGTGAATATATGAGATTACTTTTCAGCCTTAACTGATGGAAAAGAGTAAGAAATGTTTAAATGTTTGGAAACCAAGTTGAAAACGAGCACCACCTATCATCCTTAAACGGAGAGTCAAAGTACGGAAGTGATTCAGGAAATGTAAGATATGTTGAGAGGTTGAGTTTTAAGGAAACACTAGAATGATCATTTATCAGCAATGTCAGCTTTGGAATACCGCTTTACCAAGTTTCATGTGAATGCAAGTGTAGGTCCTCATTTTTATTGAGATAAAGTGGGAGAAAGAAAGTTGTCAAATTCTAATTAATTCAGCACACCAAGAGCATAGTAATATTGATTGAAGCAGCTTGGAGTAGACAAAAAAAGAAGGCGAGATTGTATCGATAGAGAATATGAGTATAGAAATAGGACCAGTAGTGTTAGTAAAAGTGTCATCTTAAAAGAGACCGGATAAGTCTAAGTAGAAGGGACAGGTCAAGTCCTAAACTTAGTGAACCATTCGAGGTATTGATAAATATAGATAAAGTTGTTCATGAGTTGATGTTACCATCACGACAGTGTGTACATATAATGTGTTCTGCGTGTCAATATTAAGACGATAAGTATTTGATTTGAATCGAGTGATTGATTAGGAGCCAAGGGGCTCTTGTCCAAATTTGTAAAGCATATAGTGATCAATCCAAATTCTTGATCGTTAAAGGCAAGTCCTTGGAAATGAGGATATATCTATAATAAGTACGTTTGAAATCCTTGAGTAGAAGAGTCTACCTGGAAATTAAAATCAGATATGCTTGACAAATATCCTCACTTATTTAGTTAGACCAGATTCTGAGGACAGAATCTTTTTAAGGGGGGAAGGATATAACGACTCGTGTATTTTTGAATAATTAAAATATGTGATTATGGAAATTATTAAATAAATAAAATATGTGTATTGGTTTTGACCCCTATGTGTTGTTTGATTATTATCTAGGTGTGATTTATGGTGTACTGGGTTGCCCGCGGGATTAATTATGGAGTCGTATTGAATTATTTGTAATTTCAAAAGTGGATTTAGTGCAAATTTATTTACATAAATACTTGGAATATCTCTAAAATTGTTTTTATGAGTTTATAATTACAATAACTATTTTTAGGATTTTATAAAATTGAGAAATCAATATTTTATTAATTATTTATCTTTAAATGATTTTCTGATTACTTTTATTTGTAAAATCCATAATCAATCATAGAATTCTTCAAAAATTATGAAACTCATATTTATTTAAGTTTAGAATATTCCGAGAATTTTAAAATTATTTTGGAAATTTTCGGGATTAATTTCACCCGCACCTTGTTTCGTTTAATTGATAAAAGCGGGTACAAATTGTGTTTCAAAAATTATCTTAAAATTTCAAAATTTATGTTTTTATAAACTTCTGGATATTCGTAACATTTTAAGACTGTTTTCGTAATTTTCTGAATTTGTTTTAAGTGCAGCTCGACTCATTAATTGTGAAATGCGGCTATGAGTTGTGTTTCAAAAATACTTTAAAAATTATGAAAATTATATTTTTAATAACTTTGAATTAATTGTGATATTTTAAAACTATTTTGATAATTTTTCGGGTTTATTTTACCCGCAACATGGTTCGATAAATCGTGAATTTTCAGAACAGATTAGTATGGCAGGACATGTGTTAATCAGAAATAGGGGTGTGGCAATGTGTTGTATACGTGCCTTGTGTATATTTTTTCCCCTTTTATTTTTCCTCTCCTGGGTTCAACATCAATCTCTTACTTCTCCTCTTGCATCTCTCGATTTCTCTGACTCTCTCTCTGTACTCTCGCGAATCATCTCTCTCATTTTCCTTCCTCTCCCTCCTGTTCTTCCGCCTCTCGCAGTTGCTCGCCGTTATTTTCCGGCTGTCCCTTTTTCCGGTTGGTTCTGTGCCTCTCAGTTCAGTTCCGTGTGTATATATGTGCGTGTGTTGTATGTGTAATGGTGTGTGAGTAAGTGTGTGTGCTGTGTGCGTGTGTTGGTGTGTGTTAGTGTGTGCAGTGCGACCGTGTTTCGGCCGTGTTTCAGTCGTGGTTGTGGTTGTGCTTCACTTCTGTCTCCCATTTTCTTTGTTGGGTTGTGATGTGAGGCCCGTTATTGGGCGTGGCAGTTGGGCCTCTAGTATTGAGGTCGATAATTGTATAGTTGATTTTGATGTGATTTATTTCATTTTATTTGCAGGAATATTATTGACTGATTTCGTGAAATAAATTATTCGTGCGGGAAAAACGATTTCAATAATCGGCGGAATTCGCATTGGAAATCCAAATTTCATCGGGTACCCGCGAATTTTGCTGCCGTCGACGATGAGCTTCGGCGGCGAGTCAACGGTGGACCGTGATGATCATATTCTGAGTCCTAAATTAGTAAATAAAAATAAAATACAAATTAAATGTAAAGTGCGAATAATAACTAATAATAGTATTGAATTGGTACTTGGGAATTTACGAATATTGATTGTGGTGATTATGGGTTGTGATTTGTTGTTATTGACGTCGATGATGTTCGACAGGTAGCCCGATAAACAAAGGGGACGCTGTCCGATTTCTGGGAAACTGAATTATGTAAATACGGGAACGTATCCAATGATTATCGGGACGTCGAGTGACTATATGTATATGTGTCTATTTTATATACGAAACTTGGTTGTACGATGTAATGAAATATTTTGCCAAATCGATAACCTGATTTCGTAAAATAAAGAGTATATATATATTTTCCGAAAACGAACACCGAACCGATCTTCGAGATTGTGAACCCTATTTGTTGCATGTGTTATTATAATATTCATAATTACGAGTCGGGTTTGAATATCGTTGGGTAAGAATTAGTATCGAGGATATGTAAAGCCACTACACCATTAATGGTCTACCACAACATCCTTCTCAACGGTGTTGCTTAAATATGTTACCTTAGATATGCTACTTTTGTCCTACTACAACATTGTGGCTTTAATGTTACCTTAGCAGCAAAATTGGTGTTGGCATAGATCCAAAGTGTTGAACGTTACTATATGCATAGATAAATGTTACCGTATATTATTAAATAATAAATATATTAAATTTTATTGTATAAAATAAAAATAAATAACTCTATGATTTTAGAACTATTTAAATTGCATAAAATTAATCAAAATGTTTTCTGAAAAAATAAAAATTTATTAGATAAATGATATATTATTTTTTATTTTCTAAATATCAATACAAGATATGTTTTAATAAAGTTTTTGATATAAAATATTAAAAATAATAAATAAATATATAGATAGATGGATAGACCAAAAAAGAAATTTGGAAGTTTGATATCTGTGAAATCATTGAGCGGCATATATTTCACTCTACCCCGGTCAATTATTTCATTCTATCCCGCTCCATCATTTTCAATGTAACTCTCTCATATTCTCACACCCTTTCCTCCCTGGAAACTCTATCGTTTCCAATCTCTCTCCAACGGTTCTCTCCACTTTCTTATTTAGGGCTTAAATTTTAATTAGAATTAAGATTTCATTGCTATTTGAGGGGTCAAGGATTTGTTTTTTCAGTTATGATTTTGATTTTTCAGTTTAGGGCTTCTTCAAATTATGGGTTTTAATAATTTTGAGTTCAATTTCTTTTATTTCTTTTCTTGATGTCACACCCCCAACTTAAACAACAAAATAAATATAGCTATTACATCATTTTAATGAAGAATACACAACCAACTCCAAGATCTTACAATTTAGGGTTTGGAACAGCCCACCACTACCAACTATTACATCTGATTACAAATACCGAGTCCTCACACAACTATTATTACTTATTCTACCTGAGCTCGAACATAAGCATCAGCATCACAGGTCTTACGGGCAGTCTGCTTGAATCTAACCATAGTTGCTAGCTATAATATCAGGGTAAAGCAAGAAGTGAGCCAAATGCTCAACAAGTGCTAACAGTACGACACAAAACATAAATTGAGATATACTTTTAAGAATGACAATGGGAAGACATAACTAATGATAATGAGAGATAAAACTATGTGAGATGGCATCATTTTGCTTGCATCAAAACAATTTTAAAATCATGTCTTAATCAAAATCATTTTATGACGCTACGGATTACAGCCGGTGATCAGCCGCGAAGTAATCCCGAACTTCTCTGGGTTCTAAAAAATTAACGGGAATCCCTAGGCAACTTTTAATCCTAATATAAGTGTGGAAAGGACTCACGTCTCAGTCCAGATCCACTATTCAAGAAAACATTTATCCCCCTTTGGGACTGAAAACCCACATTTTATTTATTTCAAAAGCTGATGCCGAATTGTAACAAAATCTCTTTTAACAGTAAATATTTTTATTAAGGGATTATAGATCAACTCGAAATATGGGAAATATGGTACTAAATCTCAGGGCCATGATTCACAAAACTTTACTCTATTAAGGTAACAAAAAGGTTTTCATATGTCAGAACCTGGACATGAAAATATGGTGAGACTAATGGATAATATGAAGGGGTAATGCGAAACTGGGCTTAAAGTAATGGTTTCTCGTCAAGGTACAAGTGTTGGATCATTAAGAAGATAAGCTTCACGAATACTATGGGTGTTAAGGTAATGATCTCTAGATCAGGATGTATATATATATCAGAATTGTCAAGCTTTAGGATAGGAAATAGGGTATCAATCAATGAGGAATCATGTTGGTAAGTTTCTGACTATCAGAGTTCAAGGTAAGGTTCTATAGGGGTTCAAGTATCAGGATGAGATATCAATACTTAGGAATCATCAGCATGTTAATCAAGAGGATCAATCAAGTAATATAACAACTCTTCATTTTATCATGGCATTTAACTATCATGAAAAGACTTTTGAACTACTTGCATTACATACTCGAGGGTTCATGGCATTTCTATATAATTCAAAGATAAACGAAAGATACGCTTGATTTAAACATATCAAAATGACTCAGGATAATTGCATCGATATATATGAACTGTTTATAGTAAATACGAAGGTCAATTTGAATCACTTGCCTTGAGATAGGCTGGTCTGGTCTGACTGGTAAGAGCAACTGGAGCTTCACTCGACTTTTATGGCAAGTTTTCCCTCGTCTCGAGATCCTACATAAATAATAATAATCCTCATTATAATATATTTTTACCATCTTAACCTATTTACAACCCAAAATTAAACATGGATGGCACTTAGGCCTATACGCACCTAATTTATATCCACCTTTATATTTCAAATGTACACACGTAGCCACATAATCACATATCGTATATTAATACCAAATAACACCATAATGCAACACTAGGCTTGGATGATCTCGACTCACAACTTAAGTCACTTGGTCGCTAAACTAGACAAAGTCTTCAAATTTTGGCTTCCTAACTCGATGTGCCTTTCCTAAATTATCCAAAAACTATTGACTCTCACTTGTGCCTTTTTCTCTACTGACCTTATACTATCTTACAACTATGGTGGTCGACCTAATACTCACTTCTAAGTGTTCTAAAACTATGTGATAAGTGATAGTGCTCACTGGTGCAAATTTCAGAATGACAACTATAGTTTCTTGAGTGCATTAGGCACTCTTAAACTACAAGTTTTCCTTCAAAACTTTTACACACGACGCTCCTGACCTAAGGGCATCTCAAAAACTTGATGTGGCTCAAGGGCCTGGCTTGGGCCTTCTTGGGCTTAAGCTAAAAGTCCAAGCTTCCCCTGTTTTTCTGGGCAGAAAATTCCCTGACTTGAATTAACTTGTGACACATGGTTCTAACTCATCTTCTATGAAATATGGTTGGAAAAACTTCTCTGACACTCCCTCTAACTAAGGCCTAATAGGGCCTAATGAGGGCCTACCCATGACATGGTCAAATCTCCCTATTTCTAAGTTGCAACAAAACAGTCCCCTGCTGTACAGATTTTGTTATTCTACTTGTGCACCTAACCAAATGACATGCAAACCTCCAACCAACTCCTAAAACCTTTTATATACTCCCAATACTAACTTCTGGTGGCTTGGGCCTCAAAGTGCACACCAATGACATGGTCAAAACTCACTCTAAACCTCAGGGTACTAAACTGATTTTCTGCAGAAACTATAACTCTCATTTCTCCAAGGTTTTGACTTGACAAACTCAACTACCAATAATCCAATACTCAAACCAAGACTTAAACATGGTAATCTACTGAACTAACTCCCTTATTCTCAAAATAACCTTGGGTGAGATCATCCTTACCTAAGGTACAATTATAGCAAAACAAGAGAATCTACACTTCACAAATCACAAATCTTCATGCTTTTGAAACAACAAGGTATGCATTTTTATAAAAGATAATCACGAATTATTACCATGCAACAAGAAGCATAAATCAATATTAACACATTATACCTACTGAAATTAAGGCTCTCTAACAAAATCTTTCCAAATGATCAAAATCTTACAACATTCTAAGAGAAATCCTCATACATGCATGCCTTCGGGTTTTTCAAACCAAAACAACACATTTTCTACATATATTCCATCTTAAAATTGACATGCAAGCCTAGAATAAGGTATACCTAGATGATCACTTAGCATGCAAGGAGTTATATCAAATTTTCACCACAAAATTCAAGTCATTATCACATAAACATGCAAAAAATTGATCAAAACAACAAGAATGATTTCAAGGACCATTCATTCGGCTCCCATGTGGTCATGGCCGAATGAAATGGATGGAAATGGCCATTAAATCATCAAGAGTTTCCCTCTCAAGACTTGGAACTTATCCATTTATTGTAGTCCTCTCAAAAACAACCTTAAATCCATAAGAATCAAGATTGTATTTTGAGTTTCACTAAAACCTTTACATGCAACCCTTAAACTTAAACTTTCTACTCAAAACTCTTTGAAATATGAATGATCATGGTATGGGAGATAACATTTACTTGTATAAAGAGTAGAAGCTTGGTGGAGAAATGAAGAAAAATGGGGAGGGGTGGTTCTCGGCTAAAGGCCGAGAGTGAGGGGGAGGGAGGGCCGAGAGGAGGGAGAAGGGGAGGGAGGAGAGAGTGAGGTGTGGGTGGAGTATGAGAATGATCATGACATTTGCTTGTTTTTATGGTATTTGATTTGACAAAATTTGAGTGGAAAGGAGAATTGACAAGTCTATCCCTCCACTTATACTTGGTGCATTTTGCATGCAAGGGTGAAGAAGGAAATTGGCTAGAGAAATAAGAGTTAGTGGGGTTGGATTTGTCCTCTTTGTCCTTGAAAAGAATGAGAGGGTGGTTTGCATGCAAGGGCTTTCTTGTAATTTTCTAAATATGACAACTAAAATTTATAATGATTTATTTTTATAAAATAAAATACAAGTTCAAAAATTATAAAATTTATACCATAAAATAACTTGGATTTTTAGAGACTTTATAAAATCATTTTCAAAATTTGTAAACAAAATACCTTTTAAAAGAAATTTTTTCCAAATCTTAGAATATTCCTTATAAATCTAAAATAAAGAAATTAAATAAACTCTTGCTTTGAAAAATCATATACTACACAAAGCAAATTTATAATGCAGAAATTTTCACTCACACTAGCGTACAATCATTGAATATATTTTCATTTGACTTTAATATTATACCAAATCCACAAATAATATTACATAAAATGCCGATCGTAACATCCTCTCCCCCTTAAGGGATTCTGTCCCCAGAATCTAAGAGAAAAGATGAGGATGCCGGGAACGCATATCAGACTCTAACTCCCAAGTCGACTCTTTGACCTTAGGGTTCCTCCAAAATAATTTTACTAACTTTGCTGACTTATTTCTAAGACTCTTTACTTGCCAGTCGAGTATTTTAACCGGTTGCTCCACAAATGACAGGTCTGCCTCAATTTCTACAGGTTCATATTCTATCACATGGCTAGCATCATGATTGTACTTCTTAAGCAACGACACATGGAACACTTTATGCACATGCTGATACTGAGGTGGTAAGGCCAACTCGTAGGCCACCTTTCCTACTTGACTCAAAATCTCAAAAGGACCTATGTATCTAGGTGCTAACTTCCCTTTCTTGCCAAATCTCATCAACCCTTTTCTAGGTGACACCTTCAGCAACACAGCTTCGCCAATTTGGAATTGAACGTCCTTACGCGCTAGATCCGCATACTTCCTCTGTCTATCTTGAGCAGCAAGCAACCTTTTCTGAATTAACTTGACCGAGTCATGCAACTCTTGTACCAAATCCGAGCCGAGAATTCTTCCTTCTCCTACTTCATCCCAACTTGTTGGTGATCTACATTTTCGCCCGTACAAAGCTTCGTATGGTGGCATGCCGATACTGGAATAATAGCTATTGTTGTAAGAGAATTCAATCAACGGCAAATGGTCGTCCCAACTTCCTGCAAAATCGATTGCACAACTGCGCAACATGTCTTCAATTGTTTGAATTGTCCTTTCACTCTGGCCATCAGTCTGCGGGTGGTACGCCATGCTCATATTCAACTTTGTGCCAAGACATTCCTGAAATTGCTTCCAGAATCTCGAGTTAAATCGGGGATCTCTGTCTGAAACTATTGATACGGGTACTCCATGCCTTAGTACGATTTCGCACACATACAGATGAACCAACTTGTCCAATGACGACTTCTCGTTTATTGGAAGGAAATGCGCCGACTTCGTAAGACGATCAATTATAACCCATATTGCGTCATGTCCGGATTTCGTTCGCGGTAGTCCTACTATAAAGTCCATAGCGATATTTTCCCATTTCCATTCTGGAATCTTCAGGGGCTGAATTAATCTGCTTGGTCGTTGATGTTCTGCCTTTACTTTCTGACAAGTATAGCACTTCGCAACCCATTCTGCCACGTCTCGCTTCATATTTGGCCACCAAAAGTTCTTCTTTAAGTCTCGATACATCTTGGTGCATCCCGGGTGGATTGAAAATTTCGAATTGTGGGCTTCATGGAGGATCTCATTCTTTAATTCAGGTACATGGGGAATCCATATTCTGGATGAAAACCTTAATATCCCTTGCTCATCCTTTTGAGTATTAATCTCCTCTCCAGATAACTGATTCTTCTCTTTTTCCATTACTTCCTCTTGACACTTCTTTATCTTTTCCACTAGTGTTGGCTGAAAGGTCATTGCACGACAAACTTCCTCGACTTTTCCATAAGCACAAAGTTCCAATTCCAATTTTTCGATTTCTTCAGATAACTCTTTTGATGTTATCATCATATTCAATCTCTCCTTCCTACTCAGAGCATCGGCCACTACGTTCGCCTTTCCAGGATGGTAATTTATCGAACAGTCATAGTCCTTGATCAATTCCATCCATCTCCTCTGCCTCATATTGAGCTCTTTCTGAGTAAAAATGTACTTTAAACTCTTGTGATCCGTGTAGATTTCACACTTCTCTCCGTAGAGGTAATATCTCCAAATCTTAAGTACGAACACTATGGCAGCTAGTTCCAAGTCATGCGTCGGGTACTTTAACTCATGCGGTTTCAACTGTCTTGACGCATATGCGATCACTTTACTGTGTTGCACCAACACACAACCCAAACCCTTATGTGAAGCGTCGCTGAATATTACAAAATTCCCTTGATCATCTGGAAGTACCAACACCGGAGTTGTTACCAACTTCTGCTTTAACTCTTGAAAGCTATCTTCACATTCTGCACTCCATTCAAACTTTTGATTCTTTTTGGTTAACTTGGTCAATGGCGTGGTGATCTTCGAGAAATCCTTGACGAATCTTCTATAGTATCCGGCCAATCCTAGAAAACTTCACACTTCCTTAGGAGTCTTTGGCCTCTCCCAACTCATAACTGCCTCAATCTTTGCTGGATCCACTTTAACTCCCTCATTTCCAGTAACATGCCCCAAAAATTGAACTTCCTTTAACCAAAACTCACATTTGGTAAACTTGGCATACAACTTCTCTTGTCGGAGTATCTCCAATGCTATCCAGAGGTGCTACTTATGTTCTTCTTCCGAATTAGAATAAATAAGGATGTCATCAATGAATACCACGACAAATTTGTCCAAATACTTCTTAAATACCTGATTCATCAGATCCATAAATGCGGCCGGAACGTTGGTCAATCCAAACGGCATTACTAGGACTTCATAATGCCCAAATCTGGTCCTGAATGCGGTCTTGGGAATATCTTCTTCTTTGATCTTTAATTGATGGTATCCCGATCTTAAATCAATCTTCGAAAAGCATTTTGGTCCCTTCAACTGATCAAAAAGGTCATCTATCCTTGGTAGCGGGTAGCGGTTCTTGATCGTTACCTTATTGAACTCCCGATAATCTATGCATAGTCGCATACTCCCATCTTTCTTCTTTACAAACAGAACAGGTGCTCCCCATGGCGACACACTTGGCCGTATCACTCCCTTATCCAATAATTCTTGTAGCTGGCTCGCCAACTCTTTCATTTCTGCTGGTGCCATCCTATATGGGGCCTTTGAAACTGGTTCTGTGCCTGGAGCAAGGTTGATCTCGAACTCAATTTGTCGATCTGGTGGTAAGCCTGGTAGTTCGTCGGGAAACACATCGGGGAACTCGTTAACTACAGGAATATCTTCCATGCTGGGGCTGCCTCTCTCTGAATCCACTACATATGCCAGGAACGACTCACAACATTTTCTAAGTAACTTCTTAGCCTGAACAATTGTAAGAAATAGTTGCTCTTGCCTCTGCCCCTTAAATACTACCTTCTCTCCAATCTTCATCTTTAAATACACTCTCTTGGTCTTACAATTTATCTAGGCGCTATTCTCTCCTAACCAATCCATTCCTAAAATTATATCAAACTCTCCCAACTTGAAGAGTATCAAGTGGGCTGAAAACTTATACCCCGAAATATCAATCTCACACTTTGGACAAAATTGATTCACAAGAATCTTCTCTTGGTTCGCAATTACCACATTTACTACCTCACTCATAACCATTTTATCACATTGGAGCTTATCAACAAAAGATTCTGATATGAAAGATCTTGTTGCTCTCGAATCAATCAATACTTTAGCTTTGACATTATTGAGTAAAAGTGTACCTGCTATCACCTTAGAATTCTGAACAGCATCATTCATCTTTAGATCAAATGTCCTTGTTGTTGCTTGCGGGGTTGGTGCGGGTGGTGGAGGTAATGTCAATACCTCGGCTGGCACATTCGCACTAGTACTTGCCACATTCATTGGAGCTTTGACTGGTCCGGTTGCCTTGCACTCCCTAGCTATGTGTCCAGTCTTCCCACACTTGTAGCACATAACTCCTGGCTTCGGCATCTTGCACTCATTTGCCAAATGTCCCTTCTGATTGCACCTATAACAGGTTATGCTCAGCTTATTGCACACTCCGGGGTGCCTTCTTCCACAGTGCTTGCATTCCGGTCTCTGGAACCTGTTTTCTCCAACTTGCCATTGGATTGCCTGGTTGTTCCCTTTTGATTCTTGCCTTTTGCCCAAATTTGCCTTCTTTTAAAAATTTCCGCCCTTCTGGAAACCAATCCTCTTTATATTCCGATCTTGTGAACTTCCGGCTTCAGACTCTTCTCCATAAAATGGAACCTTCCTCTTCTTGTTATCCCTCTCTTTCCTTGACTGCATCCCATTATTCTCAATCAGAGCAGCTTTCTGTACTACTCCCGCATAAGTTTTAAGCTCAAACATAGCCACCCTATTTCTAATCCAAGGCTCCAATCCTTGCGGAAATTTCTTTGCTTTTTCCTCCTCAGTGCTGGTATACTTTGTCACAAACCTTGACAACTCAGTGAACTTCTTCTCATACTCCAATACAGTCATGTTCCCTTGCTTCAACTCAAGAAATTTTAGCTCCATCTGATTCTGCATGTACTTAGGGTAATACTTGTCCAGAAATAACTTCTTAAATCTCTCCCAAGAAACCTGCTGAGTGACTTCCATAGCCTTTACTGATTCCCACCAATAGATAACTTCTCCCTTCAAGAAGTAAGTATCATATGGCGTCTTCTGATCGTCTCCTTACTGTACTAACTCAAAAGCCCTTTCCATCTCCTTGATCCATGTGTTAGCTATCACTGGATCAGTGGTATCATGAAATGCAGGTGGATTCACATTCTGAAAAGCCTTGAAAGTGACAATTTATCTAGGTGGTACTGGTGGTTCAGGTGGTTGGTGTGGCTCACGGTTATCTTGGTTTTCAATTCGTTGTTGAAGAGTTAGTTGTTGTTGAGCTATAGCATTGGTTTGCTGTTGCAAGGTTTCCAGTAGTCGAAGAATATTTGGGGTCTGTGGTGGAGGTGGTTGTTGGGTTCTTCTTTTTGGGAGGCATGATCCTGAAATAAGAGTTGTGTCAAAACAGATATGAATGATAAAATGATTCGAGGGTATCGCATGGCATTCTCATTTACATATGGGGTCAAGTTTCCAAATTAAGCAGATATGATGATAAAAACATAAAATAACAGTTGAGAGCAAATGGAACAATAACACATAATTATTAAAATTTTAAAGGTCACAGTACATAGGATTGGGACATAGTCTGTTTCTAGGAATAACAGGCTTATTTAAAGGAAAAACGGAAACAACTGGGGATTCCATAGAGTCTGGTAGTACAACAACATGAAAGGTAAATGGAAAGAACTAAGGCTCCACTCCATCCGAACGGGGCTTGGTAGGCTTTTCCTCTTGAAGCGTCTTCACAATGCTCTGGAGCTCATCCGCCACCATCTGAATGACATACTGGCTGGTGCGGTCCCGGTGCGCTGGCATCTCCTCAAGCTTAGTGTTGACGTACTGAACCAAGGTCTCAAGTCTAGCAGTCATATGCTCCTTGGGCTTCCCTTCGTAGTTTCGGCTGTCCGGATACACATTCTTCAGTCGGTCTATCAGTCGGTCATACTTGCCCTGAAGCATGTCGAACTCGCGCCTCAACTCAGCATACACGGAAAAAGCAATAGTGTCGTCCGACCCAGAGGATGACGAGGAATGCGCCCTTTGCTGACAACCAATAAGAGGAGTATTAATTAATAATAATTTACTTAACCTACTCTCTCGCATAATATCTATAACCTACACACAAATCCTATAACCTATTTGGGCTGTCCAGGGACTCCAAACCGTAGCTCTGATACCAAAACCTGTCACACCCCCAACTTAAACAGCAAAATAAATATAGCTATTACATCATTTTAATGAAGAACACACAACCAACTCCAAGATCTTACAGTTTAGGGTTTGGAACAGCCCAACACTACCAACTATTACATCTGATTACAAATACCGAGTCCTCACACAACTATTATTACTTATTCTACCTGAGCTCGAACATAAGCATCAGCATCACAGGTCTTACGGGCAGTCTGCTTGAATCTAACCATAGCTGCTAGCTATAATATCAGGGTAAAGCAAGAAGTGAGCCAAATGCTCAACAAGTGCTAACAGTACGACACAAAACATAAATTGAGATATACTTTTAAGAATGACAATGGGAAGACATAACTAATGATAACGAGAGATAAAACTATGTGAGATGGCATCATTTTACTTGCATCAAAACAATTTTAAAATCATGTCTTAATCAAAATCATTTTATGACGCTACGGATTACAGCCGGTGATCAGCCGCGAAGTAATCCCGAACCTCGCTGGGTTCTAAAACTTTAACGGGAATCCCTAGGCAACTTTTAAGCCTAATATAAGTGTGGAAAGGACTCGCGTCTCAGTCCAGATCCACTATTCAAGAAAACATTTATCCCCCTTTGGGACTGAAAACCCACATTTTATTTATTTCAAAAGCTGATGCCGAATTGTAACAAAATCTCTTTTAACAGTAAATATTTTTATTAAGGGATTATAGATCAACTCGAAACATGGGAAATATGGTACTAAATCTCAGGGCCATGATTCACAAAACTTTACTCTATTAGGGTAACCAAAAGTTTTTCATATGTCAGAACCTGGACAGGAAAATATGGTGAGACTAATGGATAATATGAAGGGGTAATGCCAAACTGGGCTTAAAGCAATGGTTTCTCGTCAAGGTACAAGTGTTGGATCATTAAGAAGATAAGCTTCATGAATACTATGGATGTTAAGGTAATGATCTCTAGCTCAGGATGTATATATATATCAGAATTGTCAAGCTTTAGAATAGGAAAGAGGGTATCAATCAATGAGGAATCATGTTGGTAAGTTTCTGACTATCAGAGTTCAAGGTAAGGTTCTATAGGGGTTCAAGTATCAGGATGAGATATCAATACTTAGGAATCATCAGCATGTTAATCAAGAGGATCAATCAAGTAATATAACAACTCTTCATTTTATCATGGCATTTAACTATCATGAAAAGACTTTTGAACTACTTGCATTACATACTCGAGGGTTCATGGCATTTCTATATAATTCAAAGATAAACGAAAGATACGCTTGATTTAAACATATCAAAATGACTCAGGATAATTGCATCGATATATATGAACTGTTTATAGTAAATACGAAGGTCAAGTTGAATCACTTGCCTTGAGATAGGCTGGTCTGGTCTGACTGGTAGGAGCAACTGGAGCTTCACTCGAATTTTATGGCAAGTTTTCCCTCATCTCGAGATCCTACATAAATAATAATAATCCTCATTATAATATATTCTTACCATCTTAACCTATTTACAACCCGAAATTAAACATGGATGGCACTTAGGCCTATACGCACCTAATTTATATCCACCTTTATATTTCAAATGTACACATATAGCCACATAATCACATATCGTATATTAATACCAAATAACACCATAATGCAACACTAGGCTTGGATGATCTCGACTCACAACTTAAGTCACTTGGTCGCTAAACTAGACAAAGTCTTCAAATTTTGGCTTCCTAACTCGATGTGCCTTTCCTAAATTATCCAAAACCTATTGACCCTCACTTGTGCCGTTTGCTCTACTGACCTTATACTATCTTACAACTATGGTGGTCGACGTAATACTCACTTCTAAGTGTTCTAAAACTCTGTGATAAGTGATAGTGCTCACTGGTGCAAATTTCAGAATGACAACTATAGTTTCTTGAGTGCATTAGGCACTCTTAAACTACATGTTTTCCTTCGAAACTTTTACACAAGACTCTCCTGACCTAAGGGCATCTCACAAACTTGATGTGGCTCAAGGGCCTGGCTTGGGCCTTCTTGGGCCTAAGCTAAAAGTCTAAGGTTCCCCTATTTTTCTGGGCAGAAAATGTCCTGACTTGAATTAACTTGTGACACATGGTTCTAACTCAGATCCTATGAAATATGGTTGGAAAAACTTCTCTGACACTCCCTCTAACTAAGGCCCAATAGGGCCTAATGAGGGCCTACCCATGACATGGTCAAATCTCCCTATTTCTAAGTTGCAACAAAACTGTCCCCTGCTGGACAGATTTTGTTATTCTACTTGTGCACCTAACCAAATGACATGCAAACCTCCAACCAACTCCTAAAACCTTTTATATACTCACAATACTAACTTCTGGTGGCTTGGGCCTCAAAGTTCACACCAATGACATGGTCAAAACTCACTCTAAACCTCAGGGTACTAAACTTATTTTCTGCAGAAACTATAACTCTCATTTCTCCAAGGTTTTGACTTGACAAACTCAACTACCAACAACCCAATACTCAAACCAAGACTTAAACATGGTAATGTACTGAACTAACTCCCTTATTCTCAAAATAACCTTGGGTGAGATCATCCTTACCTAAGGTAAAATTATGGCAAAACAAGAGAATCTACACTTCACAAATCATAAATCTTCATGCTTTTGAAACAACAAGGTATGAATTTTTATAAAAGATAATCACGGATTATTACCATGCAACAAGAAGCATAAATCAATATTAACACATTATACCTACTGAAATTAAGGCTCTCTAACAAAATCTTTTCAAATGATCAAAATCTTACAACATTCTAAGAGAAATCCTCATGCATGCATGCCTTCGGGTTTTTCAAACCAAAACAACACATTTTCTACATATATTCCATCTTAAAATTGACATGCAAGCCTAGCATAAGGTATACCTAGATGATCACTTAGCATGCAAGGAGTTTTATCAAATTTTCACCACAAAATTCAAGTCATTATCAGATAAACATGCAAAAATTGATCAAAATAACAAGAATGATTTCAAGGACCATTCATTCGGCTCCCATATGGTCATGGCCGAATGAAATGGATGGAAATGGCCATTAAATCATCAAGAGTTTCCTTCTCAGGACTTGTCACTTATCCATTCATTGTAGTCCTCTCAAAAACAACCTTAAATCCATAAGAATCAAGATTGTATTTTGAGTTTCACTAAAACCTTTACATGCAACCTTTACTCAAAACTCTTTGAAATATGAATGATCATGGTATGGGAGATAACATTTACTTGTATAAAGAGTAGAAGCTTGGTGGAGAAATGAAGAAAAATGGGGAGGGGTGGTTCTCGGCTAAAGGCCGAGAGTGAGGGGGAGGGAGGGCCGAGAGGAGGGAGAAGGGGAGGGAGGAGTGAGTGAGGTGTGGGTGGAGTATGAGAATGATCATGACATTTGCTTGTTTTTATGGTATTTGATTTGACAAAATTTGAGTGGAAAGGAGAATTGACAAGTCTATCCCTCCACTTATACTTGGTGCATTTTGCATGCAAGGGTAAAGAAGGAAATTGGCTAGAAAAATAAGAGTTAGTGGGGTTGGAATTGTCCTCTTTGTCCTTGAAAAGAATAAGAGGGTAGTTTGCATGCAAGGGCTTTCTTGTAATTTGCTAAATATGACAACTAAAATTTATAATGATTTATTTTTATAAAATAAAATATAAGCTCAAAAATTATAAAATTTATATCATAAAATAATTTGGATTTTTAGAGACTTTATAAAATCATTTTCAAAATTTGTGAACAAAATACCTTTTAAAAGAAAAATTTTCCAAAGCTTAGAATATTCCTTATATATCAAAAATAAAGAAATTAAATAAACTCTTGCTTTGAAAAATCATATACTACACAAAGCAAATTTATAATGCAGAAATTTTCACTCACACTAGCGTACAATTATTGAATATATTTTCATTTGACTTTAATATTATACCAAATCCATAAATAATATTACATAAAATGCCGGTCGTAACACTTGAACCGCAACTAATCGATCTATATCTTTGTTTTACGTCTTCTTCTCTTTAGGCTTTGCATTTAGGGGTTTCAGATTCAGGTATTACCCACTTTTGCTTTTATTTTTAATCTTCAAGTGGCTGATTTTTGTTTATGTTTTGTATTTTTTTGATTATTTTGTTTGATTTTCATGTTGAAATGTAATGTTATTGATTTTTGATGAATGTCCCTAATTTCATTTAGAGTTTTGTGCAACTATTCAGTAAGGTTGTTATATAAATTAATTAGGTATAATCTGTTTGATGAAATGTCTCAACCATCTTTAGCTTAATAATATGCTTTATTTGTTCCCATTTATGTTAGTGTCATATTTAGACTCTGTGTTTTTTGTACTCACTCAAGATTGAGTGCACTTGTGGATTGCATAGATTTCAATAAAGGTGCTTGTTGAAGAAGGGAAAATTAAGGCTACTGTATTTCACGAGATTGATGAAATAGTGAATACGCATTATGATAAGGATGGGAGCAATATATAAAATCTTATTATTCCTTTATTTCTTTTTTTGTTAGGGATAAAATTTTGGGATAAAGTCGGATGAAGAACCATTGTTGCTATGCAGCAAGTTTGAGGTTATTCTTGATGCTCTGCTACTTTTATTTTTTCTAAAAAAATATATTATTGTGTTTGTTTCTAGTACATATGCTCTGCAGTTATAATAGTTATGCTACCTTGTATTCTTTAAAAATGACAATATACATGGTTAGTTAAATCTTGGTTGTCGAATATCAATATCAGAAGTCAGAATCTACATACCTGCTCCTCAATTAACATCTTTAGAAATATGCATCAAGTCTCACAACAAACTACTAACGGCTGTTGATTTTTGGCCACTAAGCATTTCCTAATATGCAAGTGGAAAATAAATAATCAGACTTAACCCGCCTTTCTATTTGGCCTACAGACTAATACAACAATAGAACACGATAGGTCTTACAAAACTCTCTAACTGGAGACGGCCACAACTGATAATCAAATAGTCAAAGGGATTGATTGTGTTGAAGAGATAGTGAAAATGGACCCTTCATTCATCCCAAAAAGATATATTTTAACTGAAAAAGATGTATCCAAAGATATGGAACTCCCACTTCTTTCTGCACAAGTCCCGGTCATCGACATGGAATTGCTTTCAGAAGGCCAAGAGGAAGAGCTCAAGAAACTTGATGAGGCATGCATGTACTGGGGCTTCTTTTTGGTAACATATGTTTTGCTGCTTATTGATGCCTAAACCTTGTTCTACTGTTAGTTGTGTGTTTTAAACCTGGTCTTCTTTCTAGGTGATCAATCATGGAATTGACGAAGGAGTACTAGAAGATATGAAGACCGCTGCATCTGAGTTCTTCAAACTTCCTCTAGAAGATAAGATGAGATACCCATTTGATCCACTGGCTATAGAAGGTTATGGTAGACTTTACCCTGTCACTGAGGATTAGACGGTTGACTGGTCAGATTCACTAATATTTCGGCTCTTCCTAGTCCAGGATAGGAAGCTTAAGTTATGGCCAAACAAACCAGCAGAACTCTAGTATGTTCTTGTATCCACCACGCTACTATTTCAACATTTCCATATTTTCCCTATAATAATAATTTACAATACTTTTAAGTTGAAATGTTATATATGCAGAGGGGTTGTTGAAGCATACTCTGTTGAAATTGGAAATGTTAGCAGAAGACTCTTTGGTTCCTTATCCTTGATAATGGGGATGGACAGTAATGATATTCCTGAACTACACAAGGAAATGCAAATATCTATGCGAGTAAATTACTATCCTATCTGTTGTGAGCCTGAAAAAGTAATGGGAATGAGTCCACACTCTGATGCAACCACCATAACTATACTTTTACAGGATAACAACATTAACTATACTTTTACATGATAAATGTGCCTTAATAATCAGTTTAATAATCTGTAATTTCTGTATCAGCTGCTCCTTTTTTCTCATTGTATATTTTTTATATTCCACTTCTAAATAGCCAAAGTAGCGTGCAGAACTCGGTGATTTCTGAGTACACCTGTATGATCTTGCTTGAGGCAGAGAAGGGAATTAAAGGCAAGACAATCTCGGCAGAAAAAGGTAAGGGAAAGAAAGGCGCGTCACACTCATCTGAAAAGAAAGAGGTATGTGCTTCATAGTATGAACATAGTTGTATGCGTGCATTCAGTAATGTGGCATGTGCACCCGTCTTATATTGGAAATTTTAGTGAGATTACCAAACACAATAGTTTGAATATAAATTTTGATTCACAAAACTTTAAGATGCATGAAGCCACATAAATAATCTCATGGTTATACAACACAGAGATTGGTTTTTATACAGAGTTCATCCCTTCTCTAGGTAATACTCCAGTACATAATAATTTCACTCCAGGAGCCCAACAAGTTCATAAAATAGGTGTTACTGACCTAACCTCTAATTGCAGAATAAGAGAAAGCTTCTTTGGGTACTTGGACAAATTATGAAATGCCTTGATCTTGAAGTCGAGGAGAAAGTTAAGTCGAGGAGAAAGTGAAGTAAATCCAAGCAGAAGTCTGAGAGCAGTAGCTCGTAGTATTACTTTTTTTGTATATAGTTTACATTCTTTCTTTTTTAAAGTTTATAATCTTTAGCAATTGGTAACCTGTTTAGATTTTGGATGAGCGGATGTTTGATTTATGTAAATGGAATTATTGCGGTAATGAATTGGTATTTCGGGATTGTATATATTCTAATAGAATTTTTTTTTTGGGAAAGTGTTACAATAGCTTTATAAAGTGTTATAGTGGCCCTTGTGGGCCCCAATGTGGGTCCCACTTTTTTAAAAACATTTTAGAACTCTAAGGTAACATAAAAAGCAAGTTACAACTGATTTCTCTTTTTGTTGCATTAGCAAGCTAAGGCAACATATAAACAAGTTAAAAGTACGATGTTGCCTTAGGCACCAAAGATGTTACCTTAGACCCCTAAGGCAACATGGAAAAACCTATCTTTAAGAAAATTTTACCTCAGCTTAAAAGTGGGGCAAGAGCAACATATTTACCCCCTAATGCACCGTTTTTTTGATGTTAAAGTAGGCATTTTATGGTGTAGTGAGCATACCTAGACGTCTAACATAGAGTATTTCGCCCCTGTAGGTTCTAGTGGGGAAACCGAAAATGGATGTTGGACTAAAAAGGACCTAGTAGGCAGTCGACAAGCTCAGTAGAGTTTTAACAGAAAAACCTGAGTGTCGAATCTAATGTGGTCTAATGGTTGAACGTTAAAGCCTGAGCGGCAGAGTCGGCTCAGAGTTGATCAATAATAGTTATAAAGCCCTGTAAGGCAAGTACTTCTGAACTTTTCTTCATTTCTTCAGGATATATTGCAAATATTCTCAAACTATTTCATAACATGTTGTTATTATTCAAAATAACTCTTATTTTAATATTGCAAGTGCTTTAAACTATTTAACCTTGAACCCTGATTTTCTTGATCGTGAGCCATAAGCCTTATTCTTTGTAAACCATCCGTTGTTGATTTCCAGATACCAACCCTCCCAAATATGATACTACTCCCCAAATGTATAACTACCAAACACCAAACACTGGAAGAGAATTGTTTAAAAAACACATAAACTTTTATACTCCAACCATTCTTTATAATATCAAAGAACTATGCCTTGAAAAATCATCACTGGTCTAATACCTGATCATTTTACAAACTGGAAACCGTTTCTTATACATACCCTGATATACCCTTGTGATACTCAAGAATTGCATTATGCCTTTATACCAATGCTTTATCGCTGTTGATTATGATCTTTCTTATTGAATTACATTTTTTATTACACTAAATTGTTTTAAAATTGGATAGTTTTCTTTATATGGACCATATTCGTGGTCAGACCAGATTCGTGGTCGAATTACGCCAATGTGTGCCTTGGATCCAGTTCGTAGAGCAGAGTTGTGTGCTTCGCTCGGGGTTAGTGCGTGACTGATCAGCAGTCGAACCTTGGTTTTTAAAATTTAAAATGAATATCCAATTCTAATGATTAGTTAAAAAGAAACTTGATTCCTCTGAATCATTTCATTTGATTATTGCTTAACCTCAATTATCCCTATTAAGACTTGCTGAGCTAGTTAGCTCACCCTTGCGATTCTTTTATATATTTTACAGTTGGAAAGAATATGGATGATAGTGAAGTTCCTCAGTCCAAAGTGCGGGCTAAGGTTCCAGTTGAGTTGGATCGAGCTAGCAGAAGCTTCATGCGGTAGAGAGATAGTCAGATTGTAAGAATGATTTTATTATCAGTGTAAGTTAAATTAGTTGGGATTTGGTACGTTGTAATAAAGGTTAAGATTGTGGATTGTTTTGATACTTTAACCTGTTGCGATCCGTAGTTATGTGAACAGGGTCATTGAAAATAATATTTCCTATATAGGTTTATATATTGTGTATGTGTTATGGACCCCAAACATCTGACCCGGGTTTGGAGGGCGCCACAGAAGTATTCTCCAACGATTAATTATTCAAACTCTCATAATTATTTAAACGTAAAATAGTTGGGGAATATTATTTCAAATATCCTTTTAACACATAATCATTCGAGGTCTAATTATTTAATAATTAATTATTTTTTAAATGATTTAATATGATTTAAAAATCATAAAACCTAATTTAGAATATTTCTTGAGTTTTGTAAAATTATTCGAATATTTCCAGACCGTCGATGAATATATTTCGACTTTAAATATTTAAACATAGTTTCAAAGGAAACTCTCCCCTAATTTATTTATCTGTTGACAACCGTGAACTCACATCCTTAGTACTTCCTCCGAAAACTTTCGGAAGTACATATATATATAAGATGAGTTGTGCCTATCAACAAGCAAAATGCTTGGGGAACTTCGATATAGTTTGATGATTCCAAGTATATGATAGGATTCTAAAAAGGACAAAGGAGGGCTAGAGATCCAGTACTTCATGGACTGGGGAGACTACCATATTAATTTTTCGTATGAGAAGGTGCCATGTGTACTGAGGGACATACAAAGTATGCAAAACATACCCGGGTAGAATGGGGAAGCATATAAAGCCCGAATGTGGCTAGGGTGACAACCGGGAGTAAGGAAGTCGTCTATCTACAAGTAGAAAATGATACCGTTATACGACTGATCATCATATCTCGGGGGCTCCAGTGAATGTCCTATTTTTCCAAATGAAATTGTGATGCAATACCGTAACCCAAGCCTAGGTGCTGGGTTTACCATTAAGGTATTTGTGGGATAATAAAAGAATTATTTTTGAAAGAAGGTGTGAATCACCGAGAAAAGCTATTTAAAATTAACATACTTATCGTATATGGAATTATACTTAAATTTCTCATATAGTCTTTTTATACTGTACATTATTATGCTGGGAATTATTGCTCACACTTGTTTTCTTAAATTGACACAATACAACAGTGAATCAAGATGCCTATCATGAAACTCATGGCCAGGAAACGGCCAGTTGTTTCGTAGAATATTTGGTGATGAACCTCAGGTAGACCGAATAAGCTTGATTTGTTTTAAATTATTTTTATTCTGGCTTATTTACAAGTATGACTTACGTAAGATAATAAGTAAGAAATGTATATTTTGCCAATGGTCTAACCTTACATTAAGGTTATTTTCGTTGTCATACTTAATCACTTTTAGGATTGTAATAATTATCACTTTGTGGATTGATATACTCTAGTAATGAATGGTTTATTTCCAAGAAAATAACCTGTAAGTGCGTGTGTGTTGATAAGTGTGGGGTCTGTTAGATATATTTGATAATGTCATGGCTAATATGATTTATGTTTAGTTTTCAGATCTCACTTTAACAGGATAAATCAGTACTTACTGGAAGTCAGGACTTAAGGATATCAGTACTTATATTATCAGGAGATAATCATCAGAAGATGGATATCAGAACTTAAGTGCTGAAGGACGTTCAGATAAGGACAATAGCTGATTAAAGGAAAGAAGATCGAGATAAACATAAGAAGAGATATGCATGAAGAAGGAATTCTATGAAGAATATAATACTTGGAAGAAAAGATATCTGATTGATATATTTTAGGAAGCAGAATTATATTCCATATTAATTAGCGATTATCTTGTAACTGTATAGTATATAAACACAGACATAGGGTTTACACTAAAAGTGTTATCATATTCGAGAAGATTATTCATTGTAACCCTAGCAGCTCTCGTGATATTTGTTCATCACTGAGAGGTAACAGTTCCATACTGTAACAGAGTTTATTGTTTCAATAAAGTTTGTTTTCTGTTACTTGAAATATTAAAAGTTCGATTTGATTGTATTTTACACTGAGAAGCCACTGTAAAATGGAATTTAAAAAGATGCATAAAATTAGCACAAAATAGTTGAGGTGGACTCAAGCATGAACTCATTCAACAGTAGGTTTCAGAATAATGACAGCTCTTTAGCAAAGTTTTAGTTATGCCTTATTTCTAAGATGTACCGAAGTGAATCAGACTTTACTCTTTGTCTGATATTTAGCTTAATGCATACACTAATCACTCCATATGAATGATGAGAATCACTGTGGTGATCTATGTTGTTTTAGATGAACAGTCATTGTGTCACATTGCATAAATTCTGAGGACAAGTTCTGATTGCATGTTCTGATGATTAAGTTCTGAAGAATATAAATCAGAATTTGTGTGAGGACTCACTAAAATAGGCATTTCTTTTTCGAGTTAAGAAATTATGTTCTGATAACTGTTAAATTCTGATATAAGTCTAAGTTCTGATATTAACGTATGATTCTTTACTTGACTTATTTGTGGATAAAATTTGGAAACAGTCTCGGTTCAAACCTGAGTATGTTGAAGTGGAAGATTAACAGTCACTATAGTTAGGAACAGTGGTACTCGTACATGAACAGTCAACTTTTACTTGCTTCTTGTGCGCATTAAACCATGTTTTCTCTTTCCAATGAATGTTTTTCTTTTTCCAAGTCTAGGGAGACGAGGTAGAATTAATTCCACCTGTCAGCATTAAATTTCTTTGTGTCTCCTGGCATTCTCCTGCCTATATAAGCAACCACTTCACTTCATCCTTCCCATCAAATCTTTTCTCACAAACTCACCTTCATATTTTTTTTCTATCTATCAAAAACACCATGGTCAGATACAATATATTTTTGAACTACGAAACTTTCAATATGGAGCTAAGCTGTGTCGATTGGTAGCAGGAATGGCACGTCACTGCCATTCCTGATGAGATATGGGACTCTGTTCCCCAGGAGGTACTCACCCACCTCCTGTTCTTCTATATGGATTACCATTGCCATCTGGAGCGATTGGAGGAGGAAAGGCTGGAAGCTCTCCGCCAGCAAGAGTGAATCATTCGACTCGCCATTCTGTTTGTCGAGAGTAGGAAGAAGAAATGATTTATTTTCCTTTATCAGTACTTACTCATCTGATTTATCTTGGTCATTTTCACTCGATTTATTTTCAGAATATTGATGTTGCAGTGAACAATAATTAAATAAGTGGGAACGGTTTCAATTCTGAATTAAAACTGTTTCACCTTGATTAATGGAATATCTGGGTAAGTGGAACGGTTTTTCCTTGAAAAACTGCAAGTGGGTAAGTAATGATTACTGTTTTCTCGTGCCCAGTAACTATCCGTTATTACTGCATGTCTGACAGGTGTCCAACGGTTACATTTTTTTTAAAAGTATAATAAGACAGAGAGAGGATTTTTTAATCTTTTATTTCCTTTCATACTTTTTCTCTCTACTTGCTTTTACTCTCTTTCTTCTTCTCACGTTGGTTTTTCATACAGACATTTTATCAAACACCTAACAGGCACTCTTAAATCTCAATTTTTCTCATGGCACCAAAGGATTTAATCATTGATGGAGCTAAATTTGTTCCAAACAACTATGCTGCAATTTTTGATCATGCTAAAGCTCCATCTGAATTGCATTTTGTGCAAGATCTTCTTGCACACAGTGAGATTGGGTATGCATTGACCCACCCTTCAGTCTTTTTGAGCCAACAAGTTCTGACATTTTGGCGGACTGGGCACTTTGATAATGGTGGTACACATGGCACTCCCAGTATTGTTTTTGAAGTGGGTGATTCTTCATATGCAGTCACTCCTAGTACAATACGCAAGGCTCTACATCTCCCAGAAGGATGTACCTTTTCAATTCCATAGGAATCAGCTCTTCAGGAGTTAATGGCCAGTTTGGGGTATGAACAGAGTTTGGCAAAGCTTGGGCAGTTGAAACGGGCTCATATCAGAAGGGAATGGAGCTTCTTCTTCGACTGCATCACTAAAGCTTTTGGGAACAAGTGTTCAATTTTTGATGCCATCCCCATAATGAGTCAGCACATCGGGTATGCCATTATAAACCAAACTCATTTTAATTTTGCAACTGCTATAATAGGTTTTATTGGGGATAAGATGACAAAGGATAGGAATGTTGTCTACTTTGCTAGATTCTGTCAACTTATATATACTTTTTGTACTGATGAAGCTCAACTAGTCAGTTCCTGAACTTCACCTTTTAAGGTTGCAAAACGTTACTTTAATGACCTGATAAATGCTGACACTAAGA
Source organism: Apium graveolens (assembly GCF_009905375.1). Classification (NCBI taxonomy): domain Eukaryota; kingdom Viridiplantae; phylum Streptophyta; class Magnoliopsida; order Apiales; family Apiaceae; genus Apium; species Apium graveolens. The sequence goes on along the minus strand of NC_133656.1, from coordinate 25,578,087 downwards.
AATCAGTGGTTAGACCTTTACAGATTCCTCAGTCTCCAAAACAGATCTTAGTAAATGCTGATCCTGATACTTATAGATCTGTTTATTCTGATGTCCAACCAACAACAACCTCCCAAACACCACAACAACCATCAGCACCTACCACTCATTCTACTCAACCAACCCTCAGGCAATATATCAAATCCTATCTCTCCACTTCACAGACAGTTCAACCCTCATCCTCAGCACCTACTATGAAGCCTTCATCTTCCAAACCTAAGAGGACAAAGACTGTTCCTCAAACACCTCAAAAGAGAAGGAAGATTGCTTTGAGAGATGAATCTGATACTGAGGAACAGGTTCCTTCTTCAGAACCTGTTGTTAAAGAAGCTGAGAAAGTGACTTCTTAGAAGGATTCTGGAATTGGGGGATCTAGGCTTCTCAAGAGGCTTAGAAGAATGACTATTCTTGAAACTCCCAAGGAATCCATACCTACAAAGAGATACAAGAAACAGAGGGCAAAAAGGCCAGTTTCAGATGATGAAGAAGAAGCAGCTAAGGAAGGGGATCAGGAATCTCTGATCTCACAAGAAAAGGAATCTGCTCCAGTCCCTACTTCTCCATCAACTCCAACTCAGGAAGCTGTTACTGAAAAGGCCACCACACCATCTATGTCTCCTGTTCAAAAATCTGTATCTCCTGTTGATCCAGGCATAAGTGCTGATATTGATGTTCAACACTTGGTTGTGCCTGAAGTAATTCTCTAAGAAGCTCCAACAGCAACTAATCCATCAACAACACCTGTTACTGATGCTGTTCAAACTCCAGAGTTATCTACTACACCTTCTCTGCATCTAGATGCTGATGATCAGAATATAGGTGAGCATCAGGATATGGCTGTTGATTAGAACTTAGAACCAGATCAGAAATTAGAGGATGCTGAAGCCTCCATTGCTACTCACACTGTTGTTTTATCAGAAGATACTGATTCTTTAAGTTATGATGCTGCAAATGTTGGAGATATTGGTGATGCTGCTCCAAATGCAGATGCTGATGAAGTAGGTCCTTCAGGACATGCTCCTCAACAAACTATTCTTAAGTCTAAACTTGTTAAGAAGTTTGTTACCAGAGAAGCACCAGTGCCTTGGAGTGAAACTCCTGCAGGACAGAAGTGGACTAAGGAATGGAACTCAGTTTCCTGTGTTCCAACTGCAAAGCATCTTGCTGAACAATTGACAAAAGCTGATGAAATGTTAAATTCTGATGATTTCAAAACCCAGCTTAGAGTCACTGCATTGAGTACTAAACATCTTCAAGTTCTCCATTCAACTACTCATGCAGAGCTACACAAGATTCAGGAAGAATTTATCAAACAGGAACAAGTTCAAAAGATTGATAAGAAAAAGTTCTTCCAACCTACCTTTGACAGGATTGCTTATATTGAGAAGACTCAAGAGAAACAACAAGCTCAGATTGATGATATTCTGAAAAATCAAGCTTCTCAGCAATCTCAACTTACTGAAATCCAAGCCTCAGTGGAATTGCTTGTCTCTCTTCTACTACCTGCTGATGCCAAAAAGGGGGAGAAAGTAATTAAGTCCAAATGCAAAACTGATAAGACACTGAAGGGGAAGGATGATGAAAAGGATGACCAAGGAAACTCTGGAATGGGTAGAGGTCATAGTAAAGGTAGAGGTTTCTCATCAAGAAAAGCTGAAATCACAAGTCACAGGACAAGTTCTGATACTGGGAAAAGAATTAGTTCTGCTACTGGTAAAAGAATAAGTTCTGATGAACTTTTAGATATTGATGAAGAAATGTCAAGACAGTTATTTCTTCAGGAAAATCCAGGAATGGACTTGGAGAGTTTAATGGAAGAAGAAGCCATACTTAAATCAGAAAAAGTCACATCTAAATCTGAAGCTTCTCATAAAAAGACACTTCCAAAACTCAGAGGCATTGTGATAAAAGAAAGGACAAATACTGAAGCAACATTGGCTAAATCACAACCGCAGATAGATCCAAGGTCCAAGGGTAAAGAAAGGTTGGTGAACCTATCAAGGTTTATGTGCCTCCTGAGAATGAAGAAATCACTGATGAAAAGGATGATCTTGCTCTGACTTCAAGAAAAGTTCTTAAAACAACCTCTGACATGGCTCAAGTTGTTCAGAGTCAAGATACAGTAAATTCTGATATTCCAAAGAAGCAAGTAACCTCTGATACAGCTCAAGTTAACTTGATATCAGAAGATAGACCAAAGACACTCCTACCAGGATTCACTAAAGCAAAACAAACTCAACCTTTGAAGACTGCTGCAAGTGGTTTTGAAGCAAGAGTAGTTACTAGAAAGGAAGCAAGAGATAAAACTAGATTGGGAAGTGCTAATAAAAGAAGAATACAGAACACTACCAATGATCCAACTTCCTTGAGTGAACCAGGTATTGGAGCAACTCCTGAGAGATTGAATCAACTAGAATCCGTACAAATGGTTTACCATACCTACTTGAAAGAACACATCTTGTTGTACTTAATGACAAATGGTAGGGTTTATCATATAAGGCAAAATGCCATTCCATTGAAGTATTTTGAAGAATTGGAGCATGTACTATTCTTACTTCAAGTGGATGACAGATTGACAGGAAGTGCTGCAAACTATTTGAAGGATCAGATTCAGAGACAGAAAAGACTTTATTCTGTTAAGTCTAACAGCACATATGTTCCAAAGTATAGAGATCATAAGGGTGATATAGTTGAAATGAAGCCCAACACTGCTAAAATTATAACTACCTTTCTAGGTTACAAGGCTGTGGAATTCAATCTTGAGTCTGATAAAGCTTATTTGATCAGACTGGATCAGGATATAAGAAAAGCAAAGATTAATGATCTCAGGTCTGAAATTTTTCAAATTGGTGAAGATAATGCAGAGCTTAAAGATGCTAAAAGGAGAATGATTGATGAACTTAGATATGCTGAGAGATGTTTGTTGAAGAACTATCTCAGAACAACTCCTGACATCAGAGAGATCAGATGATGAAGCCAAGTCAAGATCTACAACTGATTAAATTCTGATATTTGTACAGACAGAAGCTGTTATCTAAAGTAAAATATTGGTAAAGCTTTAAGGACTGTAAGTTGTAGTTATCTAGTCTAATTCTCATGCATTTGTACTTAATGTTTTTGACATCATCAAATATTTGTTAAACTTGTATATTATGCTAATTTACAAGTTGGGGGAGATTGTTAGATATATTTGATAATGTCATGGCTAATATGATTTATGTTTAGTTTTCAGATCTCACTTTAACAGGATAAATCAGTACTTACTGGAAGTCAGGACTTAAGGATATCAGTACTTATATTATCAGGAGATAATCATCAGAAGATAGATATCAGAACTTAAGTGTTGAAGGACGTTCAGATAAGGACAGTAGCTGATTAAAGGAAAGAAGATCGAGATAAATATAATAAGAGATATGCATGAAGAATGAATTCTATGAAGAATAGAATACTTGGAAGAAAAGATATCTGATTGATATATTTTAGGAAGCAGAATTATATTCCATATCAATTAGCGATTATCTTGTAACTGTGTAGTATATAAACACAGACATAGGGTTTACACTAAAAGTGTTATCATATTCGAGAAGATTATTCACTGTAACCCTAGCAGCTCTCGTGATATTTGTTCATCAGTGAGAGGTAACAGTTCCATATTATAACAGAGTTTATTGTTTCAATAAAGTTTATTTTCTGTTACTTGAAATATTAAAAGTTCGATTTGATTGTATTTTACACTGTATTCACCCCCTCTACAATGTGTGTGACCTAACAGGGTCGTAAAGGTGTGAGTAATTATATAATGTGGTATGAGATAAGTGTTATAAGGATTAAAGATGGCGTGGCCTCCTAGATCCCTGACCCCGGATTTTGTGGCGCCACATTGGTGATCTCATTTCTCTTGACCATACCTATGGCCTTACACCTTACTGACCTTTATCTTATGGGAAACACTAAGGCTTACTTAAGCCTGGCTCATAGGGTTCATGAAACTAGGTGTTAAGTCGTAGTGTTCTCTCTTGCACTCTCTTGGCGACACCTTGGGCGACTTAGGGTCTTTGACACTCTTTTACTCTAGGCCTTCCTCCCAAAACTAACCCACTGGACTCTTAAGACCTAAATCTAAATTATGCACCTGGAATGAAACCAAGGTCTAACCTAAGCCACCATGAGCCTACCCTCAAGGTTGACACAAATCTTCTTGGTGCTTTAAAAACTGCCCCGTTTTGACTCACTTTTAACCATTGATTCTAACTCTAAACCAACCTATTTTGACTTGAAAACCTTCCATAGACTTCCTAGTATCTGTACTAATCAAGGCCTAATGAGGTCCTACACATAACAGTAATATCCCGACTCCATTTTATTTGAATAATACGTAATTTATGTATATTTGGATGAGCATTACTATACTTTTCCTTCTATAAAATCTATTATTGTGAAATATTGGTTTGCCTTGATATCAAGGCTCCCATAAATAAAAAAAAATTGACTAAGCAAAAGAGGTCCGATAGTTTTTATATACTTTCAGTCCCCAAATAAAAAAAATAATAATAATAATTATAATTATATATTATGGGTACCCAATAGAAAAATTTTGACTAAGGGATGGGTCTCAATTTTCATTAAGCCCCAAGATAAAATATTAAACTATATTTGACTCAATATTCATCGTGCCAAATATTAATCGAGCTTAGCCAAATAGCCAAACTCCACTTTTAGTTAATAGGCAAATGCTTAACCTCAATATATAGTTGAGGTAGGAATCTGATGCTCACATCTTTTCAATGTGGGACAAGTTTACCTTGTTATCAAATCAAATTGTGCATAAGTCTTGAGTTTTATAGAGAAACTAAAATGATATCTCTTATACCTTGTCGATGTGGGACTTAAAAGTGAAATTTAGTGAACTGTTTTATACTTCCAATCTTCTAGTTTCAAAAGAGTAAAGTCTTTGATTTTCATGTTAACTTATGCTTAAACTTTTTATATTAATTAAGCCCAATAAAAGAATTTTTATTTAATTCAATTATATAGAACTTTGTAAGTTCTAGACCCAACTTTCCAATATGGGAAGGGGTGAGCTTTCTTTGAAACAAATAAGCCTACTAGTATAATATAAACTTGGGAGAAGATCTCTTTCAAAACTTCTCGATGTGGGACTAAATGTAGTCCAAAATCAAGCCACTAATATTGGCTTCGTAGCATAATATAGAAAGAGAGATATAACATCTCTAATATCTTATCAATGTGGGACTTAGTAAAGTCTTTGTTAACCTTCAAGCCCCATCTTTTACTTGGTTATGAGAAATTTATTTATTTCTCTTTACATTAAAACTTTAAAACTGAATTAAATTGACTAAATTAAAGCCAAGAGAAAGCTCTAAACTTTCTTAAGCATAAAACTAAAACTAAGTTGACTAAGTTGGAGGGAAATTGGTTTCATTATCTTTTCAATGTGGTATAGAGTAGAAAACTCACAACCCGCATTGGAAAGATAAAAGAAGAAGACTGAGAATATAGAGTAAGAACCAGAGCTATATTTAATAAAAATTTGCTGAACTTAGCAAGACATACATCTCTTGTGAATCCTTTAGCACTTGGATGTCTTGTTAGCTTTCCTAAAAATTTCTTGTTTTTTTACCTTGTCTTTGTACCACATCGAGAACATGATAGTATGTTCTCCTGGATATAACTAGTGACATAGTTACTAAGTAAATAAAATATGTAAGCTAAGGCAAACACCACACTGTTGCTTAGGTGCAAGCATCGACCCATCTCAGCTATTTTTCTTAAAATCAATTCCATTGCACCACATCGAGCAAATATTCAAGGAAAGTCATTCCTTTCCTAATATAACCACAACACTTGTAACTTACTAAAAATAGGAAGCATAGCCTACCATATTTGGTAAGTCTGCTAACCTATCATGAGTTAATTATTTTTAATTGTATTATTAGTTTATTTAATTGTTTGTGATTATATTAGTAATAAGTAGAGACTAAATATAGACGTGACCTAATAATAAATAAATAAATGTGTGAATATTTTAGGGAACGAAGTTGTTTGGACTTGAGATTTAATTTATACCGGAACGCGTTGCATTGTAAGTATATACTGTACACTTCACTGTGAATAATTTATGATGTTTTGGTGAATATTTTAGTGATGATTTCCGATGAGACATGAGTATTCTTAAATTGATTCTATGAATTGTGATGCTTCCTTTGGAAAGTAAAGTTAAACCAATTGTTTAGCTGGTCGGGATCCCCACTAGTAGAACTTGTGAACTTGTGAATTGAACGTGTTCGAATACTCATACTCATTTTTAATGTGAGAAAATATTTTGATGACTCTGATGAAATATTGATTTGGCTCATTAAGTTTTGTGAATAAAACTCAGTTGAACTGTGCAATATATGCTTACTGAGCTTTATGAGCTCATCCCTTTTTATGTACTAACTCTACAGGAAATAATTCTGGAGAAGGATATTCAAGCAAGGGTAAAAATGTGATGAATTGAAGTACTGGATTTGGTTGGATTTGCAAGTAGAAGTAGTATGTAATTGAAAGAAATATTTTAATATATATTTTGTATTAGACTTGTATTCTGAATCCTTAGAGGTGTATGATATAATACTTTTGATGTAAGGTTAAATATGTCTTTAAGTTATGTTGTGATGCCAAGCTTGAGATTATGGAGATATATTTTGGATTGTTTAGTAGAATGACATCCCCGAGTCGGGTTACTGAGGTCATCCCGGGCTGGGGGTGTCACAGGTGGCATCAGAGCTAAGGTTTAGAAAGTGCGTAGTCGTAATTCTTGAACATGGTCAATATAAGGTGTATGACTTGTTTAGTACTCGATCGATCATTATTATGACGTATATCATGATGTGTGCGCCACATATTCCGAATGAAATAGGATTAATATTATATGTTGAATTGTAGGAGAAGATGGCTGATGGAAATTTTGATGGGACTGGATCCAGTGTACAAATTAGCCCTGAGATGTTGTTGATTTTGGGGGAAATGAAGAATATGTTTAAGAGCCTAATGGAGGGGCGAACAACTTCGGATACTCCCGAAATTGAAGGAATTTACGGATGAGCGGAAGTGTGAAATAACATTTATTCCGTAAAAATCATATACCGCACATATAGAAAAACGTAAAAAAGGGAAAAACTGAGGAATCGAAATCATACCTCGTGAATCGAAGCTTTATAAAATTGGAGTGCTAGCAGTTGCTCCTCAGTATGTGAAGCACTCTACCGGTATCCACCAAGAACGATCCTCTTCGATGAACCTTTTTATAAAACTGAGCTTTTATAAAAATGGAGTTTTTGGGAGAGAGAGAGAGAGAGAGGAAGAAGATGGAGGCTAGGGTTTTCACAAAACCAAAATTATGTGTTAAAAAAAATGAGCCATCCATCTCATTCTATTTATAGGGCTCTCCTAGGGTTTTATAATATATCTTTATATATATTAACCCCCACATTTTATCTTCATAAAATGCTTTAATAATAATTAAAACTATTTTAATCATTATTTTTTTTCTTAACTATTTAGAAAATAATTCTCTCTCTCATTATTTCATCAAAGAAAATATTCTTTTATGGTGTGACCCTGTAGGTTAAATATTATGTCGGTAGTAGAAATAAATAATAATAACCTTTTATTAATTATTTACATGAATACTAAAATTCACTAAATATAATTAACTGATTAATTATATTTATTCTACATCGTGAGTGATGCTTCTCAACATATCGCGACTATCCGGATAATATGAATTCACTGCTTAGAATATCAAGAACCTGTTAGTGACTAGTTACCGTACAATGAATTCCTTCTACCCTTATAATATCCTGAATAAATACAAGGCATGGATCTCGTGTCAAGCCTATCAAATTTAATCATATGATTTCTTATTCATAATGCAAAGTTCATATTAATGCAAATTAGAAACTCCTTTCTAATTTCATACACTCTGGCCAGAGATTCCAGAACTCGCATACTAAAAATAACATATGATATTCTCTTCCTATACTGGAAGGGGTAGATCCTCTATTGACGTTAACTATCTCTATACACAAATCCCTATGCCCAGAATAGACCTAATGGATGTCCTTGAGACTAAGGACTAAACCAAAGCACAGTTCATTATATATAAGATACCTTTAACGATCTAAAGTCTAAGGACACTTGTACAACTATCACTCAGTGAATAACTATTGACACGTGAGTAATCTCCATTAGTTGTTCAACTTATCGAGTCATGTTCAGTGAACTTATTCCCTAATAAGCACCTACATACTAGCTATAGTGTCACCACACAAATGCCTATGAGAACAGACATCCTCCTAAAAGGAGCAAGCATAGTATGTACCAATCTTTGTGGATTATTAATTACCAGTTAGTAATCCTATGACCAGGAACTATTTAAGTTTAGAGTTATCATCTTTTAGGTCTCACTATTATGATCTCATCATAATCCATAAAAAGCATTACTCTACACTATGGTATATCTTATTTAAACACTTAAATAGATAGAGCCCGTAATAAAAACAAAACAAGTCTTTTATTAATATCAATGAAATCAAAACAGATTACATAAAAGTTATTCCTAAATCCTCATACGTGATTGGACTTAGGACATATCTCTTTCAGAAATAAATGGGGAACGTGTTAAAAATATGGAAAAAGAAGGCGAGAATAAGCGAAGGTGTACATACAAGGCTTTTAAGGATGCAGATCCCCTGATTTTTAAAGGAGAATTGGATCCATATGTTGCGAATGTATGGATTAAAGAAATGGAGAAAGTGATAGAGATATCAGAATGTTCAGAGGAGCAAAAGGTAAAATTTACAACACACTCATTAAGGGGGGAAGCTGTATTTTGGTGGGATACAGTTAAACAGACAGAGGATTGTTCTAAAATGGTTTGGACGAGGTTTAAGAAATTGTTCTTTGATAAATATTTTCCTACCTTTATGAAGAATGAGATGGAGATGAAGTTTCTAGGACTAAAAGAAGAAGGAATGTTTGTGTCGGAGTATCTCTCAAGATTCTTGGAACTTTCCAGGTTTGCTCCTCATCAGGTTGATACTGAAGCCAGAATATGTCAGAGATTTCAAGAAGGGCTGAAACCTCAAATTAGAGAGAGGGTCTCTTTGTTGGAATTAGAGCAATTTGATATGTTGGTTGGAAAAGCTAGGATTGCAGAGAGGGAATATGAAGCTTGTACTCAATTCTTCAACAATAAGAAGAAGGGTAGAGAGACAGAACTAAGTCCTAAATCAGGATATAAGAGATATAATAAGAAATTTCAAGTAATTTAGAAATAGAATTTTCATGAAAATGATAGGAGGATAACAACACCTGAGTGTAAGAAATATGGAAAGAGGCATGGTGGTGACTTTTGTTTTCGAGCTGATGGGCTATGTTACCACTGCGGAGAGAAGGGGCATATAGCAACTCAGTGCCCAAAGCCTAAAGTAACTTCTTGTTTTAACTGTGGATGGCAAGGTCATTTGGCACGGGATTGCCCTCAGAAGAAAGTCAAGACTGAATTTGAAACTAGAGGGAACAAAACTCCGACAGTAGGAACTCCCCACAAATCGGCACCAAGGGCAATAACTAGGACTTACGCAATGACGACTCAGGATGCTGAAATATCGAATGATGTGGTTTCAGGTACGCTCCAACTCTGTTCTCAAGATATGCATGTTCTATTTGATTCTGGATCAACTCATTCTTGTATGTATTTAAAGTATGTGCATAAGTTGAATGTTTTTGCACAAAGTTTAGATGATGTATTACTAGTAAAGCTCCCAAATGGTAGGAATTTGTTTGTGAACAAAGTTTATAAGAACTGCCCCCTTATAGTTAGCAGACATACTTTTCAAGTAGACTTGTTACCTTTAGAATTGAAAGATTTTGGAGTAATTTTGGGAATAAATTGGTTGACAAAGTACAAGGCCAATTTGGATAGTAGTAAAAAGAAAATATGTTTAAGGGGCCCAGATAATAAGAAAGTTTATTTTAAAGGAGACAGGTTAGAAAAACCTAGTGTTATGATATCAATTTTGAAAGCTTATAAGATGTTAAGAAAAGGATGTGAAGGATTTCTAGCTTATGTGATTGGTGAGGAGGAAGTTAAAAATAAAGTTGAGAATACCCATGTGGTTAGAGAGTTTTTAGATGTTTTTCCTGAAGATTTGCCAGGATTGCCCCCCGAAAGAGAGGTTGAGTTTGGTATTGAATTGGTTCCAAAGGCGCAACTAGTATCGAAAGTACCATATAGGATAGCACCAACCGAGTTAGTGGAGCTCAAGGTACAATTACAAGAAATGTTGGATAAAAAGTTTATTAGACCAAGTGTTTCTTCTTGGGGAGCACCAGTGTTATTTGTAAAAAAGAAAAACGGTTCTCTACGATTATGTATTGATTATAGAGAACTGAACAAGTTGACGGTAAAGAACAAATATCCACTTCCACGAATAAATGATCTTTTTGATCAATTACAAGGAGCTACTTACTTTTCAAAAATTGATTTGCGCTCAGGTTATCATCAATTGAGAGTGAAGAAAGAAAGCATTCCATCTACGACATTTAGGACTCGATATGGTCATTATGAGTTTGTAGTGATGCCGTTTGGAGTGACAAATGCACCTGCAGTATTTATGGATTTGATGAATCGAGTATTTAGAAATTTTCTGGACAAGTTTGTAATTGTGTTTATCGATGATATTCTTATTTAATCGAAAACTAAGAAGGAACATGAGGAACATTTGAGGATAGTCTTACAAACTTTGAGGAAAGAACAATTGTATGCCAAGTTTTCAAAATGTGAGTTTTGGTTAAGGAGAGTAAGTTTTCTTGGACATGTGGTTTCAGAAGAAGGAATTTCAGTTGATCCTTCGAAGATGAAGGTGATCATGAATTGGGAGAGACCAAAGACCGTGACAGAGATTCGGAGTTTCTTAGGTTTGGCCGGATATTATAGAAAGTTTGTTCAAGATTTCTCTAAGATAGCAGGGCCATTAACAAATCTCACCAGGAAAGACGTAAAGTTTGTTTGGTCGGAGGAATGTGAGAAAAGTTTTATTGAATTAAAGAAAAGACTAACGTCTGCTCCAATACTTGGGTTACCAGATGGAACTGAAGATTTTGTGATTTATAGTGATGCATCAAGAAAGGGATTATGATGTGTGTTAATGCAACGTGATAAGGTGATTGCTTATGCATCTCAAAAATTAAGGAATCATGAAAGGAATTATCCCACCCACGATTTAGAGTTGGCTGTAGTAGTTTTCGTGCTTAAGATATGGAGGCATTACTTATATGGAGAAAAGTGTAAAATTTTTACAGATCATCAAAGCTTAAAGTACCTCTTTTCACAGAAAGATTTAAATATGGTTGGAGTTGCTAAAAGATTATGATTGTGAAATTTTATATCATCCTGGTAAGGCAAATGTTGTAGCTGATGCATTAAGTAGGAAGGAAGTTGGAAATTATGTGAGCGTCGTAGTGGAATCAATAGATCTTAAGAAAGAAAGACTTGGAGTGGAATTTGGTCTGCAAAAGAAGGGTGAGACCTTGATGTATCAAATTAAGGTCAACCCAATGTTGTTAAAGAAGATAAAAGCAAGTCAGAGGCAAGATTAACGCTTAAAGGAAATTTTGAATAATTCTAATTCAGAATTCGGTAAAAAGGATTTTAGGAAAGTAAACGACGACATCGTGAGATTTCACGATCGAATATGTGTACCATCTGATATAGAGATTAAGAAAGAGATATTTTCTGACGCACATTCATCGCCTTTTTCGGTACATCCTGGATCTACGAAGATGTATAAGGACTTAAAATAACATTTTTGGTGGCCTAAGATGAAAAGAGAAATTGCAGAATGGGTGGCAAGATGTTTAGTTTGTCAACAAGTGAGAGCGGAGCATCAAAGGCCAGGAGGTTTATTACAATCACTACCTGTCCCTGAATGGAAATGGGAACACATCACCATGGATTTTGTATTAGGATTGCCAAGGACACAAAGAGGAAATAATGTCATATGGGTTATCATAGATAGACTAACGAAGAGTGCACATTTTCTGGCTATATCATAAACATCACCTTTCGAAAAGTTAACAAAGTTATATATACGAGAAATAGTTAGGTTGCATGGAGTACCTATTTCAATTATGTCTGATAGAGATCCCAGATTTACTTCGAGATTTTGGAATACTTTTCAAGAAGAGATGGGTACAAAACTAAGTATGAGCACAATATTTCACACTCAAACGGATGGGCAATCGGAACGTACGATTCAAATTTTAGAAGACATGTTAAGAGCTTGTGTGTTGGACTTTAAAGGAAGTTGGGAAGAACATTTACCTTTAGCAGAATTTGCATACAATAATAGTTATCAAGCGACAATTGGAATGGCTCCATATGAAGCTCTTTATGGACGTCGATGTAGAACACCGTTATGTTGGGATGAAGTTGGAGAAATGAGATTGTTGGGGCCTGAGTTAATTCGTATAACTACGGAGAAGGTGAAATTGATACAACAGAGGATTTTAATGGCTCAAAGTAGGCAAAAGAGTTATGCAGACAAGGATCGCCGAGATGTGGAGTTTAAGGAGGGAGATTTTGTGTTTCTTAAAATTTCTCCATGGAAAGGTGTCATGAGGTTCGGGAAGAAAGAAAAGTTAAGTCCTCGGTATGTCGGACCATTCGAGATTCTTAGAAGAATTGGAGAAGTAGCATACGAGCTAGCACTACCACCAAGTCTAGAACATATTCATAATGTATTTCACGTGTCATATTTGAGGAAGTATGTCTTAGATCCATCGCATATTATAGATTATGACCCGATAGAAATTCAGGAAAATATGCAGTACGAAGAACTTCTGGTAGAAATAGTAGATCGTCGTGAGCAGAAGTTGAGAACTAAGATCATAGCTTTAGTAAAAGTGATTTGGAGGAATCATAATGTTGAGGAAGCTACTTGGGAACCTGAGGAAATGATGAGAGCAAAATATCCCCACTTATTGGAGACGGGTATGATTTAAAATTTAAATTTCGAGGATGAAATTATTTTAAGGGGGGGGGAGGATGTAATATCCCGACTCCATTTTATTTGAATAATATGTAATTTATGTATATTTGGATGAGCATTACTATACTTTTCCTTCTATAAAATCTATTATTGTGAAATGTTGGATTGTCTTGATATCAAGGCTCCCATAAATAAAAAAAAATTGACTAAGCAAAAGAGGTCCGATAGTTTTTATATACTTTCGGTCCCCAAATAAAAATAATAATAATAATTATTATAATTATATATTATGGGTACCCAATAGAAAAATTTTGACTAATGGATGGGTCTCAATTTTCATTAATCCCCAAGATAAAATATTAAACTATATTTGACTCAATATTCATCGTGCCAAATATTAATCGAGCTTAGCCAAATAGCCAAACTCCATTTTTAGTTAAAAGGCAAATGCTTAACCTCAATATATAGTTGAGGTAGGAATATGATGCTCACATCTTTTCAATGTTGGACAAGTTTACCTTGTTATCAAATCAAATTGTGCACAAGTCTTGAGTTTTATAGAGAAACTAAAATGATATCTCTTATACATTGTCGATGTGGGACTTAAAAGTGAAATTTAGTGAACTGTTTTATACTTCCATTCTTCTAGTTTCAGAAGAGTATAGTCTTTGATTTTCATGTTAACTAATGCTTAAACTTTTTATTTTAATTAAGCCCAATAAAAGAATTTTTATTTAATTCAATTATATAGAACTTTGTAAGTTCTAGACCCAACATTCCAATATGGGAAGGGGTGAGCTTTCTTTGAAACAAATAAGCCTACTAGTATTATATAAACTTGGGAGAAGATCTCTTTCAAAACCTTCTCGATGTGGGACTAAATGTAGTCCAAAATTAAGCCACTAATATTGGCTTCGTAGCATAATATAGAAAGAGAGATATAACATCTCTAATATCTTATCAATATGGGACTTAGTAAAGTCTTTGTTAACCTTCAAGCCCCATCTTTTACTTGGTTATAAGAAATTTATTTATTTCTCTTTACATTAAAACTTTAAAACTGAATTAAATTAACTAAATTAAAGCCAAGAGAAAGCTCTAAACTTTCTTAAGCATAAAACTAAAACTAAGTTGTGTTTATATAGACAGTGGAGGGAAATTGGGTTCATAGAGCAGCTTGTATAAAGAATAGAAAACTCACAACCCGCATTGGAAAGATAAAAGAAGAAGACTGAGAATATAGAGTAAGAACCAGAGCTATATTTAATAAAAATTTGTTGAACTTAGCAAGACATACATCTCTTGTGAATCCTTTAGCACTTGGACGTCTTGTTAGCTTTCCTAAAAATGTCTTGTTTTTTTTACCTTGTCTTTGTACCACATCGAGAACATGATAGTATGTTCTCCTTGATATAACCAGTGACATAGTTACTAAGTAAATAAAATATGTGAGCTAAGGCAAACACCACCCTGTTGCTTAGGTGCAAGCGTCGACCCAACTCAGCTATTTTTCTTAAAATCAATTCCATTGCACCACATCGAGCAAATATTCAAGGAAAGTCATTCCTTTCCTAATATAACTACAACACTTGTAACTTACTAAAAATAGGAAGCATAGCCTACCGTATTTGGTAAGTCTGCTAACCTATTATGAGTTAATTATTTTTAATTGTATTGTTAGTTTATTTAATTGTTTGTGATTATATTAGTAATAAGTAGAGACTAAATATAGACGTGACCTAATAATAAATAAATAAATGTGTGAATATTTTAGGGAACGAAGTTGTTTGGACTTGAGATTCAATTTAGACTGGAACGTGGTGCACTGTAAGTATATACTGTACACTTCACTATGAATAATTTATGATGTTTTGGTGAATATTTTAGTGATGATTTATGATGATTTCTGATGAGACATGAGTATTCTTACATTGATTCTATGATTTGTGATGCTTCCTTTGGAAAGTAAAGCTAAACCAATTATTTAGCTGGTCGGGATCCCCAATAGTAGAACTTGTGAACTTGTGAATTGAACGTGTTTGAATACTCATACTCATTTTTAATGTGAGAAAATATTTTGATGACTCTGATGAAATATTAATTTGGCTCATTAAGTTTTGTGAATAAAACTCAGTTGAACTGTGCGATATATGCTTACTGAGCTTTATGAGCTCATCCCTTTTTATGTACTAACTCTACAGGAAAGAATTCTGGAGAAGGATATTCAAGCAAGGGTAAAAATGTGATAAATTGAAGTACTAGATTTGGTTGGATTTGCAAGTAGAAGTAGTATGTAATTGAAAGAAATATTTTAATATGTATTTTGTATTAGACTTGTATTCTGAACCTTTAGAGGCGTATGATATAAGACTTTTGATGTAAGGTTAAATATGTCTTTATGTTATGTTGTGATGCCAAGCTTGAGATTATGGAGATATATTTTGGATTTTTTAGTAGAATGACATCCCCGGGTCGGGTTAATGAGGTCATCCCGGGCTGAGGGCATCACAATAACACCATTTTATGACCTCCAAACTACACTAAACCTAAATTGTCCCCTGTTCCGGCACATTTAGTGTTTTCGTGTGTGCATCTCACTAAAGGTAAGTTTTCTTAAATCTATTGATTCTATACTCAAATATATATCAAGTCCCAACTCTCTGTAGCCCGGGCCTACCAAGGCCTAATAAATTCCCATTCGAAACTCACCTACAATTAGTATGGAAATCTGGAAAATCAAAGTGTCCTACTCTAAATCTTTCCACCTTAACTCCCACTTTAAAACCAAGAGATCAACCTTTAACCAAGCAACCCGAAGTCCACTTTTATCATTACCCAGTCAAAGGCAAATTTTGATGTAATCAAATATTATTAATCATTGTATAGAAATATATTAATTTCAAGTCCAAGGAAAATTACATGATTATCACTATGAGAATTACCTGTGACACAACATACATGTAGAATTTTACATTGGGTCTATCCAGCACCATGTATATTTACATTTTCCTATATTTTTGACTTTAGTATCACTATACATGTGATCAATGAGATGTGATCATCAATACATAAACACACTAGTCTTAATGCAATATTATTGTCCCTTAATAATAGTACTCGACTGGGGATATTTGGGATTATCGATACTGTTCACATAATCTCATTTTTAAGTCACGTACTTAAAGATATAGAATTCATATCATATTCCAAGGATATTTATTAATCTAATATTTATATCACAGTAAATTGAGACTTAATAAATTATTAAATGAATAATCGATAGAACATAAACATTATTAATCCAAATGTCATAAACAAAATATAATAGTGTTTCCTCTAGGGCACAAACACTAACAATATAGTCACTAAAAGGATCGCTATTATTATTGATAGCGGGTCTATTTAGAGACATTTTATTCCTCTATCAATAACTTGGAGACTCACAGACAAAGCTCTTATGAGGGTGCTTCTCTTATATTGAAGATCAACAAGCAAAGCTCTTAAGGGGGTGCGTCACTATTTAATAAATATAAAGGCTAACAGTACAAGCTCATCTAAGAGGGGTGGCATGAGTGTATTCGTTGAGTTAAAATGTAGGTAAAGGTCCATAGAGATCACATGCGAGGCCAAATGTTCCTTTGCATGTATCCATAAGAAGGTATTACCACATATCATGACAATTATGAGGCCAACTAGGCTCAAACCATGTTACCTTGGCTTGGAATTTGATGTGTCGAACGAGACCTAGCCGATCTAGAGGTAACATGTTCTCCAAGAACTACGTGTGGCTTGAATCCCTATAAATAGGGTATGTAGGCCTTTTATTTTAGGTTGAGAAACAGTTTACATTAGATAAAATATTTGAATAGTTAATCAGCAAGATCAGTCACAACATTCATTCCATGTTCTTCGTGTGTTTAGCAAAATATCCGTCTTTTTCTGCGTGATTCCAATAACCTCCAAAAACATCGTAATACCACGGTCTTTCTATAACAGCTGGCGCTAGAATGAGGGGCTCGGTCATTAAGTGGGAGAAAGATGACCAACAATAAGCACCTAAAGAACGGCACAATTATGGAAGAAATGACCCTTCCAGAGGGTCATCCAGCAAGGGAACTTCAAACACCCCTAACCAGGAAGAACCGTGACGCAAAAATTCCTATCCCGAAGATACCTTTGATAATAGGGCCTACACCACCCGGTTCTTCAGAAGTCCCAAGAGACTTAGAAGATCTAAGGAGTGAGGAGACGCCCCTCACTCCCCCAACTGGAGAAAAGGAATTCATGAGTTATCTAGAGAACATAGAGGCACATCTATTAGAGATGGAGAATCGTATGCGGATGCATGGCCACAATGGCCCTAAAAAGAGGTAGAATAAGAGGGGAAAGCTCATTAAGGGTGCAAGGGCAGTGTTCTAGAAAAGCAACTAATTAGATATTTTAACAAGGAAGCGGAGCGTGAAACCCAAGAACACCTGAGCCAGATTATAAGGAAGGGTCGCAAAAGCAGGCCTCCTCCGAGACTCGATCTGTGAGTGTACTTGACATGAAGGGGATAAAGATTAGCGATCATGATCTAAGACTAAAGCTTTATAGGATTAACACAGAGAAATAAGAAAAGAGAGACAATGAATGCACTTTCAAGATAAGAGAAACCCAAACTCAAGGCGAGGATGAATAGTCAACTGCGGCCCCAATTCAGCCACAAGAGCCGCAAACTGGAGAAAAGTTATTAAAGTATGAAATAAGAACATCTTATACCTTAAAAATCTAATGAACAAAATGGATGAGGACAAAAATTCCTTACGTTTTCTAGGCACCTTCTCCTCATTTAGTCACACAATCAAGACGGCTCTGTTACCCACTGGTTTCAGAACCAACCCTGATATGACCTTTATTGGGGACATAGATCCTGCCACATACCTGATCATTTAAACACCAAAATGGATGTATATCAGGTGTCATTGGAGGTGAGGTGTAAGCTGTTCATTGTTTCCCTAAAGGGCGGCACAATAGTAGTTCTCAAAGTTAGGAGCGCATGTCATTATCAGTTTTTGGGAACAGTTCACAGATATATTCATCAAACAGTTCCAATCTTCTATGTTTTATGAGCCCCAGTGGCTACCTTAGCAAACATCAAACATATGGAAGGGAGAACTCTCCAAGAGTATTTCATCAAGTTCAATTCCAAAGTCCCGAAAGTAAGAGGTGCGAACAGTGAAGCCGTAAAAAACATCTTAATTATGGGTTTGAGAAGGGAAAATGTTCTAGAAGCATCTGCAAGCACAAAAGCCTCCCACTAACATTAATGAGTTCAATGCCATGGAAGAGCCATTCCAATGGTTTGAAAAGTCAATGCAAAGTTTGAAGAAAAGGGGCGCAAAGAATATAATTAACAAAAGGGATCGTTCCCCTAGTCCCAGACAGGATCGCAATCTGAGGGGGCGTTCTCCCCCAAGGTATCAGGGACGTGATATGCGTGATTCTATTAATACACCCCTAGTGGCGCCTGTGGAACATATATATGTGATAAGTGATAAAAGTCTTTTTCAGAAAGTCAACAACACTAAATCATACATGAAGATGAGACAGTTCAAACACGAGACCATAGATTGTTGACAGTTGGAAGAATAAATTGAAAACCTTATTTTTCAAGTAAAAAGCATAGAGTAGAAGGCGTCAGATATCACGAGGTCCTACCACCTAAGAACGACGCGGCCCTGACAAGTGAAACAAGGGATGGTTGAATAAATGCTATTATAGGAGGACCCCATATTGGGGGTAACAACAATAAAGCTATGGAGAAATATGCACGGGAGGCTAATGGTCTACCTTTAACTAATTTCTTCAATTTAGATAAGCACCCCCAACACTTTTAGGGGGAAGATGCTGATATCCTATTCACCAGAGAAGATACGAGGTGGGTTCATCACCTACACACTGATGCCCTAGTTATGAAGGTCAGTATTGGAACAAAAAATATATATAGGGTCCTCATTGATAATGGGAGCACATCCAATGTGCTCATCTATGACGTGTATAAAAAGATGGTTTCGTGGATACTGACCTCGTGCCCCCTGCGGGACATCTTTATAGCTTTACTAGTGATTTTATTAACATCAAGGGTCTCATTAAATTGCCTGTCACACTTAGGAATGAACTATATATTGTGACATATGTCTCTGAGTTCACGGTTGTGGACCAGCCATGCGTAAATAACACCGTTATTGAGAGGTCAATCTTAAGTACGTTCCAATCGTATAAGGGCTGCATGAAGGTAGTTAAAAGTGGTTGGGGCTCGAGGAATGTCATGAAGATAGAAAAAAGGCTCTTGGCATGAGCCTGCATTATTTAGTTCCCCCACATCATAATTTTCTTATTATATTCTGGCTAGACCGATAAATACACAAAGCTGAAGTCGTGTCTCGGGGTACGCTTAAGTTGAACAAAATAATCCATAACTTTGGCGATCATCACGGGAAAATTTTCTTGATGATAAAGGATGTACAACCCAATCATTAAGCGATAGCTATTAAGGTTAATCTAGATTGGAGCAAGGGAATACTCTTCGCAGACATCCCAAATAAAAGGATGAAGGGGTGAGGACACGCCCAAATTTAAATAAGCGGCTGAAAGAACCATCTGAGGCAAGTGACCACCGTCCTCTATATGGTTAAAGCAATAGCGTCTCATATGATTCAAAGGAAAAATTGGCTAACCAAAAAAATAAAGTTTGTCTACCAACTTCATAAGGTTTTTAGCGGTAAGGGTAGAAGGTTGATCCCTAGGAACAATTGAGCTTCACTTTGTTCCAATTGATCAACAAGTAGCTGATATCTTCACCAAACCATTACCAGAAGAAACCTTTGAAAATTTAATACATGAGCTTGGAATGATCATTTATGAGAAGAAATGATTTGTCAGATCCTGACTGTATTAGTCAAATCCTTACACATCGAATCCTGACACACTGTTTCAATTTCTGACGAGGTATGTCCAATCCTGATGAGGTAATCAAATCCTGTTGATATCAAATACTGACTGTGAGTATTTTATGATTTTTTCAATTATTTTTCCTGATTAATACTTGATTTAATTAAGTATATTTGAGAATTATTTTTGTGTATAATTATAGATCCGTTTGTATTTTGGATAATTGTGGCAGATTAATTGCTAGTTATTAGGTGCAGTAACACATATATGCTTCTTAAAAGTCGTGCATCATTAACTAGAATTACACATTATGTTACAACCGGTATTTTATTTAATCTTTAATTGAGTATTTTATAATTATAACTGAGACATTTAAAAAATTTTAAGAATATGTGCTTGCGTGATTGGATTGATGCATAATAATTGTGTTAAATTATTTAAGAATTTAGAAAGCAAGAAATATATTATTTGTTTTTTGGTGATTCATAAAGTGTATTTCATTATTAGAGAAAAATCATTTTAAAATTATTTTTATCAATAAATTTCAAAAGTGATCTTATAAAGTTTCTAAAATTATAAGCTATTTTATGATACCACTCTTGTAATTTATAGAGTTATATTTTTATTTATAAAATTTATTCTTTGTAATTAATTTGAATATTAATTAGTAAATTACTCCATTGCCCATGCATGCATACTACTCCCAATTCAAAGACAATGACACAATTGGAATTTCTAACCCCACTACCCACTTCTCTACTAGCCAAATTACGCAAATGACCTTGCATACAAATCATGATTAGTAGTGGGAGAGAGATAGTTTGGTAAATACAATGTCCAATAACTCTTTGCACGTGGATAAAAGCCAAAAAAATGATCAAATACCACTCCAACACTCAAACTCACCTCACACACTCCACTCTCTCTCCTCTCTTCTCCGTCCCTCTCGGTCGAACCACCACACCATCACCACCATATCCTTCCATTTTCATTCAATTATTCACCTTCTTTTAGTGTAATCTCACTCCCCATATTTAGTTTATTCACTTCAGAAAGCTTTTATGTTGAGAAGTTGATGTTTAATGGTTGCATGGTTGTGTTTTTGTTTAAACTCAAGAGAACACCTTTGATTCTTGTGAATCCAGAATTTTCACCATGAGATACATTACTTTGGGGGCTGAAAATAACTACGAATGAGTGTTTCACACTTGTGCAAGTGTTTTTTTCACTCCAATCTATTTGACAACGGCTTGCTAGGAGCCGAATGGATTGTTTCTTGTTGTTTTACTTGATTCTAGTATATTTATGTGCTAGTAACATGTATTTTGTAAAAAAAACTTGATAAAACTCTTTGCATGTTAGTGATAATTCTAGATATAGCTATTATTAGGATTGCATGTTGACTTTTATAATGATATTTTGATGAAAAACCATGGTATCTTTGCTAGTATATTCGAAGGCATGCATGTGTTGTTTTAACTCATGATTTTCGAATTTGATTGTGCATAATAGGAGTTGTTACCATGTTTTTTTTTAAAATTAACTAAGGTAAGTTAGTGTGCTTGATCATTGTTGTTGGCTAAGTGTTATAAGTCGAACTTGTAAGAAATAATCTTCTTTGGTAAGTCAAATTTTGATGGTTACTAACTTGTGTTATTTTTGGTAATTTGTTTGCATGATGGTGCACTAGGGTATGAATGATCTCCACACTTGTTGAGACATTAGTAGAGGTTATTATTACAGTAGGGTTTCTTGGTTAAAGGTTGATTACTTGGTTTTATAGTGGGAGTTAAGGTGGAAAGGTTTAGAGTAGGATACTTCGTTTTTCCAGGTTTGCACACTAGTTGTAGGTGAATTTTGGATGGGCATTCCATAGGCCTGGGAGGCCCGAGCTATAGAGAGTGGGAAATTGGTATATATTTGAGTCCAGAAGTAATATATTTAATAAAACTTACCATTTAGTTACGTGCACAAGCGAAAGTGCTAAATCTGCTAAAATAGGGGACATTTTAGGTTTAGTGTAGTTTGGGGGTCATAAAGCGATGTTATGTGTAGGCCCTCATTAGGCCTTGGTTAGTACTGAAACTAGGAAGTCTAGGGAAGGTTTTCAAGTCGAAATATATTGGTTTATAGTTAACTTAGTACCTATAATTGATATACCCCGATTGCTTATACCATACCAAAATACCTTCATAAGCTTAAGTATTTCAATTTCCTTGATCATAGAACCACTATTGATTTAATACTATATCCCTATACCATTGAAAACCTTTAGATATCAATAATCCAACCTCATACTTCTTCATTACCCCTTCATTATCATACCGAAACTTTGTAAGTAGAAATGTGTTGTGTACTATACTCGATATTATAAATCCCTACCTTTGTTGATTATCGTTACAGTTCTTTTCAATACTTTCTTCCTTAGTTGTTGAATCATTAATACTCATCCTTGATGACCCTGCTAGTGAGAAGATAATTCATTTCAGATAAGAGTTTCATAACTCCAATCCTTGATTTATAATTGAAATTCAATCATTTAGAATCTTTGTAATTTCTCTATGGCATTAGTTTTATAAAAGATAATTGCTTTTCAAACAAAAGAATGTTTTCTTGAGATTGGTGGATTGGACTAAGACGCAAATCCCTTTCACACTTATTATATTAAGCCGTAAAGTTGTCTAGGGATCCCAGTTAAAATTTGTTAGAACCCAGCGAGGTTTGGGATTACTTCATGGCTAATCACCGGCTGTAATCCGTAGCGTCAAAAAATGTTTCTGAGCAATGATTTGATTTGACTTGAATAATGATGCCATCCACTCCAACTTGAGTTATGAATTTCTATATAATTATATATCTTGTTGAGCATTTGGCTCACTTCTTGCTATTTATTCATATTATTTCATCTAGCAAGTATGGTTAAATTCAAGCAGACTGCTCGTATGTCTACCGGTGGAGATGCTGAGGCTTATGTGAGAGCTCAGGTAGTATCGTCAGCATTTTGTGTGAGGATCGGTAGCTATGTAGAAGTTGTAATAGTTTTTAGTGTTGGACTGTTCAAACACTGAACCTTTGCGATCTTGGATTATATTGTTGACAGCCATTTGTAATAATTTATATTTCTCAGTTGTTATCTGTTGGTTATATTTTCGGGTTGCCACACATTATCTGTGCCACTAACAATGCCATCCAATTAAAACATGCCATGTGTATTATTTTCCTAGTGTCTTCTACTGATACCATGAGTATCTGATAAACTATTCACATTTATATTATATACAAACTACTCATCTTCATCTCTCTCTGAAAATTTTTGAACTCTAGCTTTTTCACCAAAACCCTAATTTTCAAAATGCCCCCACTAATTCCTTCTTCATCCTCACTGCTACTAAGTATGTGTTTAAACACAAGACTTTTCCTGCTACAAACTTCAAATCCCTTTTGAATGGAACTGACATTCATGATGATTCAAGAGTTTTTAGCCCACGGTAATATTGGCTATGTCTTACTGCTCCATCTAGAGTCTCCTTTAAATAGGTCATGCGGATTTGGGAGAATTCAACTGTTAATGCTAAGAAAGGGGTAATTTTGTTCACTCATGATAGCAAGGAATATGAGATCAATGCCACTGTAGTTAAGGAAGCTTGAAATTGCCTGCATCGAATGGTAATACACTTGTTATAATTCCAAATGCTACTATCTTTGATCGGTAAGAGAGATAGGCCATAACACTGATATCACTAAGGCCATAGAGATGTTTAGATACAAGCTCAGAGAAGAATGGAACTTCTATTTTGATTGCATAAGCACGACATTTCTGAATAAGGTATCTAATTTTGATGCCCTTAATTAGCTTCATTACAGATATGATATTTACTGTTATATTGCAATATTCGGGATATATCGTGTAATTATTTTTATAATTAAATAATTATTATATATGTTCAGTATCTATTATGTGAATTAATTGTTAAGTGTTATCTGTGTTTGGATATTTAAAATTAATATTAATTGAGTATTTTAATTTTTATATGTCCAAAATAAAATATAGATAATTGTCATATCTTCCTATCTATTTTTATGATGATTTATGAATTTATAGGAATCATATGAATTTTATAAAATCTTTTTCCGAGTATTTAAAAACTATTTTATACAAACGGGAACCAACCGACGTCATCCGTTGTTACGTTTTTAGAACCCGAAACTCTTCCGAGAACTTCTTTCTAACCTAATTGCAATATTCCGAGCATTTTCCATGTTTCGACTTTTTCGATCCGGCATACGGTTTGTCCTGCGCGGGTCCCGGCACAATATTTTCGATACAATATTTGTTTCGGTAAATCAATAAAACTCGTATTTTCGATAAACAGGAGCTTTTTATTAAACTATCACAATTATCACCTCATAATACGTGTAACCAGGCGCTGAGACCAAGACCGCAGTACAAATTGTACTGATTTGGATAATTATCCCGAAAACCGATGCCGTTTGGATCAGTTTTTATAAATAAATGTACCGTTTTATATCTGGAATGATCCAACGGGATACTAATTTTTCGTAATTATAAATAGCCTTTTACAGTATTTTGTTTCGTATCAAAAACATTTACAGTCAGTTAAATATATAATTTTCTAGAGAAAAACCTTACATTCATATAATCTTCTGAAAATCAAACCACAAATTGAACGTGTTATTAATCTCCGTTTGGAACGCTCGAGTAACCAAAACAGAGGTTTTAAGGTGTTCTTTAAGTTTCTTCAAGTTTCAGAACTGCAGAAATCAAGGTTTTTTTTCTATATTTTTATTTAATTTTGAATTATTGTTATTAAAAATATGAATTTTTGTTCGGATGATTTTTTGTATGATTTGATGATTGCATGTTTTAGAACTTGTTTTCCTGATGATTTTCATATGTCATACGTCTGATTTGGAGTTCAATAACATGCTCAAAAGTGGGTTTAATTCTCGAATTTTAAAATTAGGGTTTATAACCCGTATGAATGTTTTCAATTGAAATTTGGGGCTTTTTTAATTTAGGGGTTATTAGCTGTTGATTTATAGTGGGTTGTGTTCCTTATGAAATTTGCAATCGATTGGTATATAGCTCGTTAACAGAGGATTAGTGAATCGAAGGGAGTTGTCTTTTTAAGTTTTCGATGTTTCGCCGGAAACCGGCGATGTTCTTGGCCAATTTCCGGCCAGGACATGGATGATTGATGTGTTTTAATTGTACGAATAGATTCCTGGTGTTGTGTAGTGTAAATCTGGAGTAGACGGTGAAGTGAGGGTGCTAGAATCGAATTCTCCGCCCCCCCCCCCCCCCCGTATATTCCGGCGACGGGGAGTGTAAAATTGCAGTTTAGTACCTCGACTTTTGGGGACGATGAAGTTTGGTCCCTGAAGTTTCCAGAGTTTGCAAATGCAGGATTCCTGTTTTAAAAATATTCAAAAATCATATTTTCTATTTATTTTTATTATAAAAATTTGTTTTTAATTTCTGAAAATTCCAAAAATTGTTATTTTAATTCCAAAAACTATTTTTAATTCAAAAATAAATCTAAATTAATTAGTTAAATAATTTGAGTTAAATTTCAATTGATTATTTGGTCAATTAATTGGAAAATTAATTGATTAATTGATTTAATTAATTATTAAGTTATTTTAATTAATTATTTAATTAGATTTAATTACTTAAAAATGATTTAAAAATTTCGAAAAATAATTTCGAGCTTTAAAATATTATTTAAAATTGTTTTCAAGGATCGATAATTATTATAAAATTGTTTCGAAGCCAGAATTGGCCAGCCGAACCCTGTTTATTATTCCAATATTAATCCAACGACCCGTTTTAATTCCGAAAAATGTTTTAAAAATCATTTTAATTACCCGAAAGCCTGTTTATGACTCGAGACTTCTTTATAAATGTTATATCATTGATTATGTGACGTGTTATGTGCTATATGTGACTTGATGGTTAACTGTCGGTCTATATATTCGATGTTTACTAGTTTATTGCGTAACTTTCAATCCGTTAATCATATTTGGGTGAAACGAGGGGTAGATAGAAGTATGTTTCGAATAGAATCGTATGAGTTGAATATTGATAGATGCTTATGATATGTGAGCAGAAGAGGCAAGGCGTAGAAAAGGAAAACAGGTAGTCGAGGAGTAAGACAGCGGTGATTGAAAGCGAGTGCAGTATAGTAAGCTAGTACTGGGCAAGTGTTCTGAACTTTTTCGAGATATTGTAGTGGTTGATAGTCCTGTTTTATATTGCAAGTGCTTTGAAGAACTGAACTCTAAACCTTGATTCCAGTTATTGATCTTGAGCCGTAAACCTGATTCTTTCTAGACCATTGATTGTTGTATACCCATATACGAACTTCAAATATACGTACTACTCCATAAATACATACAAACTAAATATCAAACGCTGAACCAGATTGCTTACACATTCAAACCATTGTATCTTATGCTTTAAAAGACCAAATCCTTGGAACCCGGAAATGTTGATTCCTTTGTAATCCAATTCTTTCATTACCTAACAGCCAAGCTTTGAAAATGCCATATTGATCCCTATGAAGATTGAAACCATTTCATTATTGAACATCCAATGTTATTTATGATTCTGGTTATTGCTTTACACTGTTTATTCTGTTATTATGTTAGAATTGCATTGTTTTTATAAAATTGTGGACCAGATTTGTGGTCAGACCATATGATGGTCAAGTTAGGCCAATGTGTGCCTTGGATCCAGTAGTTAGAACAGTGCTGTGTGCTTTGCTCGGGGTTAGTGCATGACTGATCAGCAGCCTAACCTTGGTTTTTAAAATGAAAATATAATGTCCAATTCTAAATCATAATCTATTGTTCACTTGATATCATAAGCATATTCACCTGATGATCATTATTCTCAGGTTTGTCATTGTGACTTGCTGAGCTAGTTAGCTCATTTGTGCGATATTGTTTATGTTCTTTTCCAGTTAAGAAGGAACTGGTTGGTACCGAGGATCCCCAATCCAGCGCGAGAGCTAGGGGTTCAAGTTGATCGAGTTGAGTTAGTAGGCTTCTTTTGGAATTATTTAAGTCTGTAAAAGTTTGTAATATTGTTAATTACTCAGTTCTGAGTTGGAATAGTTGGGATTCTAATGTTTGTAATATAAGTAAGTGTGTTTGGCTTGTGTGCATACTTTAACCTATTGCAGTCCATGGTAGTTGGTAAGTAGGGTCACTGTATATTATTATTATTATCTTTATTATTGTTATAAGCAGGTTATAAATAGTGTGTGTGTGTGAGTGTGTGGACCCCAAACTTCTGACCCGGGTTTGGAGGGCGCCACAAAGTTTGGTATCAGAGATACCGGTTATAAGTCACTAACACAAGCCTAGGTTGACGGGAATGGGTAGAGGGTTAGAATTAGAAGTAAGGAATAGAAAGATAGAACGTCAAGAAGTTGAGTGCTACGGTATAACAGGTAGTAGTGTAATTTGCGTCATAGTTTGAGATTCTTATATTGCGATATGATTTCAGATAGCAGCGATGGACGACTCTTTCATCCCCGTATCAGCTGATCACTCAGAGCCTTCAGTTGGAGTACCATCTTCAGATCCACGTCCTGTTGTCCCACCAGTGTTGGCTATTCTACCTCCACCTGTATTGCAGCCCGTACCATTGCAGGCTATTCCACCCCCAGGCATGAGGCCACCTATCAGAGGACCCCCACCAGTTGATTCGGGCTTTACTGGTCATTTAGTTACAGGAGTACCTTTCGAGTTCTCTTCTTATCATGTCCCATATCATCAGTTTGAGGCTTGCCTTATGGAGCAGCGATTTCTACAGGGTCAGATTCAGGAGTTATTACATATCATGCGTACCAGAGAGGTTGAGAGTGGTGAGAGGCGACTTAGAGAGAGGCTCCAGGTGTTTTGTAGAGCTGCTGCTGTGAGGATTGCTGAGGCTACACATGAGGACATCACCCCTGATTTCCTAGTGGAGTGGGCTAAGTGGGTTCTAGAGGAGCTTGAGGAGATTGGAGGTCCAGACTTGCCATGAGTCAGAGATCCAGAGATGGAGATGTTGAGCAGTGTTGTTAGGGTTGTGTAGTATGTACAGTAGTGTGTAGTGTGTATCAGTAGACTTCTGAGTTGTATTTATAGACTAGCTATGCTGACTAGTGAGTAAGTTATTGTACCCTTTTACTTTTACTTCCGAAGCGTCTTTACGCTTGTACTACCCAAAACTTTTGATCTATATATATCAGTACATTTTCCTTTCCAGTACTATCATTTACTTTATTGCACCTATTTTACTTTACCTTATTTATTGCACCAGTTATACCCCTATGATACCATGTACCCTGTTTCCCATAACTGTTTATATTCTCTAAAGAAGCATGCAATTTACTTAGTTACAACTGATTTCAAAAAGAGATATTTCTGTTTTACAAAAAATTTCTTTTCTGCAAAGAATTTAATTTAAAAACTAAATAAGTTGTTTGATTCTTTACAGAAAAATGCCTCGCAAAAGAAATACCCGCACCAACACCCAGAATGAAGAAACCAACAACAACAACAATAACAACCAAGATGATACAAACCAAAATGCAAACCCAGGACCCATAGACCCATCAATAGCCCATATTCTCCAAATCTTGGCCCAACAAACAGTTCACCTGGCGCAACAACAACAAAGATAGACCAATCCCCAGGTAACTTTCAAAACTTTTCAGGCGGTAAACCCACCAGAATTCAAGGGTTCCTTAGAGCCGATTGAAGCAAATATTTGGTTAAAGGAGATAGAGAAGGCATTTGCCTTAGTAAAAGTAAAGGAAGAACAGAAGGTTGTATTTGCAAGTTACAATTTGAAGAATGAGGCCACCTATTGGTGGGAGATGGTGAAGATGTTGGAAGGTACAGATGTTACTTGGGAGAGGTTTAAGGAGTTGTTTTTAGAAAAGTATTTTCCTCAGTTTGTCCAAGATCAGATGGAGCTGAAGTTTTTAGAGTTAAAGCAAGGAAATATGTCGGTGGCAGATTATGGGAGTAAGTTGGAGGAATTGTAGAGGTATGTGCCGTCGTTTGTGGATACTGACAGGAAGAAGGCTAAGAGATTCCAGCAAGTTTTGAAGCCATGGATCAGAGGGAAGGTAGCCATTTTTGAATTAGATACCTATGCAGGAGTTGTACAGAAGGCTATGATCGCAGAGACAGAGAGTGAGATGTCACAGAAGGAGAAAGAAAGCAAGAAAAGGAAATTTGAAGGGAATGAAGGTCAGTCACAACTAGGGAAGTTTCCAAATTTTAAGAAGGGCAAGTTTCAGCCAGGGAGAAATTTTATTTTCAAAAGACAAAATGCAGGCAACGTAGGCCAGGGCAACCATCCAGTTAATGTGAATCAGCCGAATCAGTTGAGGTTAACTTTTCCAGATTGTTAGGTGTGTGGAAAGAAACATGGAGGAGTTTGTAATAAATTGAATGTAGTTTATTTCAAGTGTAACCAGAAAGGGCACTATTCGAGGGAGTGCCGAAATCAGCCAGCGAGAGAGCCAACAAATAAGGATCAGCCTATCCGAAATCCAGCAGTTAAGGTTCGAGCCATTGGATTTACGTGCTTTAAATATGGAAAGCCAGGACATATAGCCAGGGATTGCAAGACACCAGCCCCAGTCAGTAATACATTGAGGATTATGGAATCTACCCTAGCAGTGAATGAGACTCAAAGGGCTAGAGTTTTTGACATGTCTGTGAAGGATGCTATCCAGGATACTGATGTCGTGGCAGGTACACTTAATGTGAATTCTTTATGTGCCAAAGTGTTAATAGATTCGGGAGCAACTCGATCATTTATTTCACAAGATTTTGTTAGCAAGTTAAATTGCCCAGTTGAGTATTTAAATGAAATAATGATTGTGGAATTAGCAAATCAGGAACGTGTATCTGTTAATCAAGTTTGTGGGAATTGTGAGATTGAGATTTTTGGTAGTAAGTTTTGTGTAGATTTGATACCATTTAAGTTAGGAGAATTTGACGTTATCTTAGGAATGGATTGGTTATCTAAGCATGATTCCCAGATAGATTGTCGAAATAAGAAGGTAATGGTGAAGATGCCAGACGAAAGGATAGTAACGTTCAAGGGCCAGAAACAAGTAAAGAAGTTCTTAGCGATGATTCAAGCCAAGAAGTTACTACGGCAAGGATGCGAGCATTTCGTGGCATATGTGATTGATAGGAGTCAGGAGCCAACGAAACTTGAAGATATTCCAGTCGTCAATGAATTTCCAGACGTGTTTCCTGATGAGTTACCAGGACTTCCTCCAGACAGAGAAATTGAATTTGCAATTGACTTAGCACCTGGAACTGAACCAGTATCCAAGGCCCCGTACAGAATGGCGCCCGTTGAGATAAAAGAGCTGGCAAAGAAATTGCAAGAGTTGTTAGAGAAAGGAGTAATCAGACCCAGTATATCCCCATGGGGTGCACCGGTATTATTTGTCAGAAGAAAGATGGAAGCATGAGACTGTGCATTGACTATAGGGAGCTCAACAAGCTTACAATCAAGAACAAGTATTCGTTACCCAGAATTGACGATCTGTTTGATCAATTAAAGGGAGCCAAGTACTTCTCCAAGATTGATTTAAGATCAGGATATCATCAACTAAAGATCAAGCCAGAAGATATACCAAAGACAGCTTTCAGAACAAGATATTGACATTATGAATTTTTAGTGATGTCTTTTGGACTGACCAATGCCCCGGCAGCGTTTATAGACCTGATGAATAGAATTTTCAAGGAATACTTGGACAAGTTCGTTATTGTATTTATAGATGATATTTTGATTTATTCAAAGATTGAAGAGGATCATGCAGAACATTTGAGGACAGCTTTGGAGATTTTAAGAAAAAAGAAGTTATATGTTAAATTCTCGAAGTGTGAGTTTTGGCTACAGGAGGTTCAGTTCTTAGGACACATAGTCAGTAATGAAGGGATCAAAGTGGACCCAACAAAGATTGAGGCCATTACAAACTGGGAAAGACCGAGAACACCCACCGAAGTAAGAAGTTTCTTTGGATTTGCGGGATATTATCATCGATTCATTCAAAATTTCTCAAGGATTGCAACATCATTGATAAAGCTTACACGGAAGAATGAAAAGTTTATATGGAACGATAAATGCGAAGAAAGTTTTGAGAAATTGAAGCGAAGATTGATCACGACACCTATTTTGTCACTTCCAGACGATCAAGGGAATTTCATAATTTATAGCGATGCTTCTCATAAAGGACTAGGGTGTGTTCTAATACAGCACGATAAGGTGATTGCGTATGCATCAAGGCAATTGAAACCACACAAACAGAAATATCCTACTCATGATTTGGAGCTAGCAGCCATAGTTTTCGCTTTGAAGATTTGGAGACATTATCTATATGGAGAAAAGTGTGAGATTTACACGGATCACAAAAGCTTGAAGTATATATTCACACAGAAGGAGCTTAATATGAGGAAAAGGAGATGGTTAGAATTGATCAAGGATTACGACTGCTCGATTAATTATCATCCCGGTAAAGCGAATGTTGTAGCAGACGCATTGAGTCGGAAGGAAAAGTTAAATGTGTTATCAGTACCCGAAGAGATATATAAGGAATTTCAGAAATTGGAATTGGAGATTAGAGTTTGCAAGCCTGATGAAGCAAAGGTGTACAGTATGACTTTCCAGCCGGAGTTGTTAGAGAAAATAAAGAAGTGTCAGGAAGATATAATGGATCAAGATATAAATCATTTGGTAGGTGCAGAATTGTGCACGCAAAAGGACGATCAAGGTATTCTTAGGTTTTCTTTTAGAATTTGGATTCCACCAGCGACGGAGCTAAAGAATGAAATTTTACAGGAAGCACATAATTCAAGGTATTCAATCCATCCAGGGAGTACCAAAATGTATAGAGATTTAAAGGAAAATTATTGGTGGCCGGATATGAAGAGGGAAATTGCAAAATGGGTTAGTAAATGTTATACATGCTAGAGAGTTAAAGCAGAACATCAGAGACCAAGTGGATTGCTACAGCCATTGGAGATTCTAGAGTGGAAGTGGGAACATATTTCCATGGATTTCATAGTTGGATTACCAAGGACAATGACTAATCATGATGCCATCTGGGTCATAGTGGATAGACTTACCAAATTAGCTCATTTTCTGCTAATAAATGAAATATTTTCGCTCGATAAGTTAGTCCATATGTACATAAAGGAAATTGTAATTCATCATGGAGTTCTAGTGTCTATTGTATCTAATCGAGATCCAAGATTTAATTTAAGATTTTGGAAGAGTTTTCAAGAATGTTTGGGAACAAGACTGAATATGAGTACAGCATAACACCCACAAACGGACGGCCAGAGTGAAAGAACGATCCAGAAAATCGAGGACATGTTACGAGTTTGTGCTATTGATTTTAGAGGAAGTTGGGACGAGCATTTACCTCTGGTAGAATTTGCTTATAACAACAGTTATCATGCCAGTATTGGGATGCCACCCTATGAAGCCCTTTATGGACGCAAATGCAGATCTCCGGTGTATTGGGACGAAGTAGGAAAACGCAAAATACTTGGACCTGAATTAGTGCAGCAGACAAAGGAAGTTGTTGAAGTAATCCAGAAAAGATTGATAGCAACACAAGACCGTCAAAGGAAATATGCAGATCAATCAAGGAAAGACATGGAATTCGAAGAAGGAAGCTTAGTATTACTAAAAGTATCACCGTTGAAAGGACTAACGAGGTTTGGAAAGAAAGGAAAGCTGAGCCCAAGATAAGTCGGACCTTTTGAGATTCTAAAGAGCGTTGGCAAAGTAGCTTACGAATTGGCGTTACCTCCGCACATGGAGCATATTCACAATGTCTTTCACGTATAAATGCTTAAGAAGTATAATCCAGACTCCAGACATGTAATAGAATATGAGCCAACAGAGCTTCAGGCAGATTTGTCATATGTAGAGAGTCCGATAGAGATTCTAGAGGAGAGAGAGAGAAGGTATTAAGAAATAAAGTGGTAAAGCTAGTAAGAGTATTATGGAGAAACCCAAAGGTTGAAGAGTCAACCTGGGAGGTAAAAAGTGATACGAGAAAAAAGTATCCTCGTTTGTTTTCTTAGGAGATTCTGAGGACAGAATCCTTTTAAGGGGAGAAGGATGTAATATCCGGGATATATCGAGTAATTATTTTTGCTATTAAATAATTATTATATGTGTTCAGTATCTATTCTGTGAATTAATTGTTAAGTGTTATCTGTGTTTGGATATTTAAAAATAATATTAATTGAGTATTTTAATTTTTATATGTCCAAAATAAAATATAGATAATTGTCATATCTTCCTATCTATTTTTATGATGATTTATGAATTTATAGGAATCATATGAATTTTATAAAATCTTTTTCCGAGTATTTAAAAACTATTTTATACAAACGGGAGCCAGCCGACGTCATCCGTTGTTACGTTTTTAGAACCCGAAACTCTTCCGAGAACTCCTTCCTAACCTAATTGCAATATTCCGCGCATTTTCCATGTTTCGACTTTTTCGATCCGGCGTACGGTTTGTCCTGTGCGGGTCCCGGCGCAACATTTTTGATACAATATTCGTTTCGGTAAATCAATAAAACTCGTATTTTCGATAAACGGGAGCTTTTTATTAAACTATCACAATTATCACCTCGTAATACGTGTAACCAGGCGCTGAGACCAATACCGCAGTATAAATGGTACTGATTTGGATAATTATCCCGAAAACCGATACCGTTTGGATCAGTTTTTATAAATAAACATACCGTTTTATATCTGGAATGATCCAACGGGATACTAATTTTCCTTAATTATAAATAGCCTTTTACAGTATGTTATTTCGTATCAAAATCATTTACAGTCAGTTAAATATATAATTTTCCAGAGAAAAACCTTATATTCATATAATCCTCTGAAAATCAAACCACAAATTGAAGGTGTTATTGATCTCCGTTTGGAACGCTCGAGTAACCAAAACAGAGGTTTTAAGGTGTTCTTTTAGTTTCTTCAAGTTTCAGAACTGCAGAAATCAAGGTTATTTTTCTATATTTTTATTTAATTTCAAATTATTGTTATTAAAAATATGAATTTTTGTTCGGATGATTGTTTGTATGATTTGATGATTGCATGTTGTAGAGCTTGTTTTCCTAATGATTTTCATATGTCATAAGTCTGATTTGGATTTCAATAACATGCTCAAAATTGGGTTTAATTCTCGAATTTTAAAATTAGGGTTAATA
Source organism: Apium graveolens (assembly GCF_009905375.1). Lineage (NCBI taxonomy): Eukaryota > Viridiplantae > Streptophyta > Magnoliopsida > Apiales > Apiaceae > Apium > Apium graveolens. The sequence continues at coordinate 25,543,768 of NC_133656.1, read as the reverse complement.
ACCCGTATGAATGTTTTCAATTGAAATTTGGGGCTTTTTGATTTAGGGGTTATTAGCTGTTGATTTATAGTGGGTTGTGTTCGTTATGAAATTTGCAATCTATTGGTATATAGCTCGTTAACAGAGGATTAGTGAATCGAAGGGAGTTGTCTTTTTAAGTTTTCGATGTTTCGCCGGAAACCGACGATGTTCTTGGCCAATTTTCGGCCAGGACAGGGATGATTGATGTGTTTTGATTGCACGAATACATTCCTGGTGTTGTTTAGTGTAAATTTGGAGTAGATGGTGAGGTGAGGGTGCCGGAATTGAATTCTCCGGCCACCCCTGTATTTTCTGGCGACGGGGGGTATAAAATTGCAGTTTGGTACCTGGACTTTAGGGGACGATGAAGTTTGGTCCCTGAAGTTTCCAGAGTTTGCAAATTTAGGATTCCTGTTTTAAAAATATTCAAAAATCATATTTCCTATTTATTTTTATTATAAAAATTCCTTTTTAATTTCTGAAAATTCCAAAAATTATTATTCTAATTCCAAAAATTATTTTTAATTCAAAAATAAATCTGAATTAATTAATTAATTAATTTCAGTTAATTTTTAATTGATTAATTGGTCAATTAATTCGAAAATTAATTGATTAATTGATTTAATTAATTATTAAGTGATTTTAATTAATTATTTAATTAGATTTAATTACTTAAAAATGATTTAAAAATTTTGAAAAATAATTTCGAGCTTTATAATATTATTTAAAATTGTTTTCAAGGCTCGATAATTATTATAAAATTGTTTCGAAGCCAGAATTGGCCAGCCGAACCCTGTATATTATTCCAATATTGATCCAACGACCCGTTTTAATTCCGAAAAATGTTTTAAAAATCATTTTAAGTACCCGAAAGCCTGTTTATGACCCGAGAGTTCTTTATAAATGTTATATCATTGATTATGTGACATGTTATGTGCTATATGTGACTTGTTGGTTAACTGTTGGTCTATATATTCGATGTTTACTTGTTTATTGCGTAACTTTCAATCCGTTAATCGGATTTGGGTGAAACGAGGGGTAGATAGAAGTATGTTTCGAATAGAATCGTATGAGTTGAATATTTGATAGATGTTTATGATATGTGAGCAGAAGAGGCCAGGCATAGAAAAGGAAAACTGGTAGTCGAGGAGTAAGACAGCGGTGATTGAAAGTGAGTGCAGTATAGTAAGCTAGTACCAGACAAGTGTTCTGAACTTTCTCGAGATATTGTAGTGGTTGATAGTCATGTTTTATATTGCAAGTGCTTTGAAGCACTGAACTCTAAACCTTGATTCCAGTTATTGATCTTGAGCCGTAGACCTGATTCTTTCTAGACCATTGATTGTTGTATAACCAAATACGAACTTCAAATATACGTACTACTCCATAAATACATATAAACTAAATATCAAACACTGAACCAGATTGCTTACACATTCAAACCATTGTATCTTATGCTTTGAAAGACCAAATCCTTGGAACCCTGAAATGTTGATTCCTTTGTTATCCAATTCTTTCATTACCTAATAGCCAAGTTTTGAAAATGCCATATTGATCCCTATAAATATTGAAACCATTTCATTATTGAACATCCAATGTTATTTATGATTCTGGTTGTTGCTTTACATTGTTTATTCTTTTATTATGTTAGAATTGGATTGTTTTTATAAAATTGTGGACCAGATTCGTGGTCAGACCATATGATGGTCAAGTTTGGCCAATGTGTGCCTTCGATCCAGTAGTTAGAGCAGTGCTGTGTGCTTTGCTCGGTGTTAGTACGTGACTGATCAGCAGCCTAACCTTGGTTTTTAAAATGAAAATATAATGTCCAATTCTAATTCATAATCCATTGTTCACTTGATATCATAACCATATTCACCTGATGATCATTATTCTCAGTTTTGTCATTATGACTTGCTGAGCTAGTTTGCTCATTTGTGCGATATTGTTTATGTTCTTTTCCTGTTAAGAAGGAACCGGTTGGTACCGAGGATCCCCAGTCCAGCGTGAGAGCTAGGGGTTCAAGTTGATCGAGTTGAGTTAGTAGGCTTCTTTTGGAATTATTTAAGTCTGTAAAAGTTTGTAATATTGTTAATTACTCAGTTCTGAGTTGGAATAGTTGGGATTCTAATGTTTGTAATATAAGTATATGTGTTTGGATTGTGTGCATACTTTAACCTGTTGTGATCTGTGGTAGTTGGTTAGTAGGGTCACTGTATATTATTATTATTATCTTTATTATTGTTATAAGCAGGTTATAAATAGTGTGTGTGTGAGTGTGTGGACCCCAAACTTCTGACCCGGGTTTGGAGGGCGCCACAGGTTTGGTATCAGAGCTACAGGTTATAAGTCACTTACACAAGCCTAGGTTAATGGGAATGGGTAGAGGATTAGAATTAGAAGTAAGGAATAGAAAGATAGAACGTCAAGAGGTTGAGTGTTACGGTATAACAGGTATTATTATAATTCGCGTCATGGTTCGAGATTCTTATATTGTGATATGATTTCAGATAGCAACGATGGACGACTCTTTCATCCCCGTATTAGCTGTTCACACAGAGCCTTCAGTTGGAGTAGCATCTTCAGATCCACGTCCTGGTTGTCCCACCAGTGTTTGTTATTCTACCTCCACCTGTGTTGCAGCCCGTACCATTGCAGGCTATTCCACCCCCAGGCTGAGGCCACCTATCAGAGGACCCCCACCTGCTGATTCGGGCTTTACTGGTCATTCAGTTACAGGAGTACCTTTCCAGTTCTCTTCTTATCATGTCCCATATCATCAGTTTGAGGCTTGCCTTATGGAGCAACGATTGTTATAGGGTCGGATTCAGGTGTTACTACATATCATGCGTACCAGAGAGGTTGGGAGTGGTGAGAGGTGACTTAGAGAGAGATCCAGGTGTTTTGTAGAGCAGCTGCTGTGAGGATTGCTGAGGCTACACATGAGGACATCACCCCTGATTTCCTAGTAGAGTGGGCTAAGTGGGTTCTAGAGGAGCTTGAGGAGATTGGAGGTCCAGACTTGCCATGAGTCAAAGATGTTGAGCAGTATTGTTATGGTTGTGTAGTATGTACAGTAGTGTGTAGTGTCTATCAGTAGACTTTTGAGTTGTATTTATAGACTAGCTATGCTGACTAGTGAGTAGGTTGTTGTACCCTTTTACTTTTACTTCCGAAGCGTCTTTACGCTTGTACTACCCAAAACTTTTGATCTATATATATCAGTACCTTTTCCTTTCCAGTACTGTCATTTTCTTTATTGCACCTATTTTACTTTACCTTATTTATTGCACCAGTTATACCCATGTGATACCATGTACCCTGTTTCCCATAACTGTTTATATTCTGTAAAGAAGCATGCAATTTACTTAGTTACAACAGATTTCAGAAAGAGATATTTCTGTTTTACACAAGTTTTCTTTTCTGCAAAGAATTTAATTTAAAAGCTAAATAAGTTGTTTGTTTCTTTACAGAAAAATGCCTCCCAGAAGAAATACCCGCACCAACACCTAGAATGAAGAAACCAACAACAACAACAATAACATCCAAGATGATAAAACCAGAATGCAAACCCAGGACCCATAGACCCATCAATAGCCTAGATTCTCCAAATCTTGGCGCAACAAATAGTTCACCTGGCACAACAACAAAGACAGACCAATCTCCAAGTAACTTTCAAAACTTTTTAGGTGATAAACCCACTAGAATTCAAGGGTTCCATAGAGCCGATTGTAGCAAATATTTGGTTCAAGGAGATAGAAAAGGCATTTGCCTTAGTGAAAGTAAAGGAAGAACAGAAGGTTGAGTTTGCAAGTTACTATTTGAAGAATGAGGCCACCTATTGGTGGTAGATGGTGAAGACGTTGGAAGGTACAGATATCACACTCCCAACTTAACAAACACAATATATAACTATTACAATATTTAAAAGAAAGTAAATATAACCGAATCCAAGATCTTACAGTTTAGGGTTTGGAACAGCCCAACACTACCATCTATTACAACTGATTTTAATATCGAGTATTCACATAAAACTATCTCTTATTCTACCAGAGTTCGAAAATACGCTTCGGCATCACATGTCTTACGTGCTGTCTGCTTGAATCTAACCATAGCTGCTAGCTGTAATATCAGGGTTAAAGCAAGGAGTGAGCCAAATGCTCAACAAGTGCTAAACAATATGGTACAAAGCATAAATCGAGATATTAAAGAATGACAATGCGAAGATATAACTAATAATAACCAGAAATGAAATTTTGGGTGATGGCATCATTTGCTTGAATCAAAACATTTTCAAAATCATATCTTAATCAAAATCATTTTATGACACTACGGATTACAGCCGGTGATCAGCCGCGAAGTAATCCCGAACCTCGCTGGGTTCTAAAATATTAATGGGATCCCTAGCCAACTTTTAAGCCTACAATATAAGTGTGGAAATGACTCGCGTCTTAGTCCAAATCCACTATTCAAAGAAATCATTTATCCCCCTTGGGACTGAAAATCCATATTTTAATCATTTCAAAAACTGATGCCGATTTATAATAAAATCTCTTAAATATTAAACATTTTTATCAAGGGATTATAGATCAACTTTGAAACACTGGGAATATGTCACCAAATCTCAGGGCCATGATCCACAAGACTTTACTATATTAGGGTAATTGAAAGGTTTCCATATATAAGAACTTTGACAAGTAGATTTAGCAAGGCTATTAGATAATATGAAAGAGTAATGCCAAATTAGGCTTAAAGCAATGGTTTTAGATAAGGTATAGGTATTAGAACATCAATAAGATAAGCATCAAGGGTTACAAGCATACTAGAGGTGTTAAGGTATAAAGAAAGTGATCATTAGCTTAAGGTATATCAGGATGTCAAACTTTAGTGTAAGGATAGGGTTATCAAACAATCATGAACAGCTTTAAAGAATAACTGGCTTATAGGTATCAGGGTAAAGTTTCTATTGGGGTTCAAGCATCAGGGTGAGATGTCAATATTTTAGGAATCAATAGCATGTCAATCAAGAGGATCAATCAAGTATTATAACAAATCTTTATTTTTATCATGGCATTCCAATTACTTTGATGTACTAGCATGATACGATTTTCGATCTACTTGTAATATGTACTTGAGGGTTCATGGCATTTCTAGATAATACGAAGATAGATTTAAGAATCACTTGGTTCAAGTATAGCAAGATAACTCAGGATACTCGCATCATATATATATGAACTAATTATCACACATTTGCAATGTAAACGAAGAACAGGTTGAATCACTTGCACAATATAAGTTTACAAGGGAATGACACTTGCCTTGAGAAAGGCTGGACTGGTCTGGCAGGTACGAGCAACTGGAAGCTTTACTCTACCTTTATGGCAAGTTTACCCTCGTCTCGAGATCCTACATAAATAATAATAACCTCATTATAATATATTCTCACCAACTCAACCTATTTACAACCTGAAATTAAACACAAATGGCACTTAGGCCTATATGCACGAAATTTATAATCACCTTATAACTACAATAGTACACATAGCCACATTTACTCATATATCATATTTTAATATCAAATAATATCACACACACCATAATGCAACACTAGGCTTGGATGATCTCGATCCCCAACTAAGTTACTTGATCGCTAAACTAGACAAAGTCTCCAAATTTGGCCTCCTAACTCGATGTGCCTTTACTAAACTATCCAAAACCTATTGACCCTCACTTGGGCCTTTTACTCTACTGGCTTTATACTATCTTGCAACCATAGTGGTCAACCTAGGTCTCACTCATAAGTGTTCTAAAACTATGTGATAAGTGAAAGTGCTCACTAAGGAAAATTTCAGAATGACATCTATGGTTTCTTTAGTACATTAGACACCCTTATACTACAAGTTTACCTCCAAAACTTCTACACTAGACTCTTCTGACCATAAGGAATCTCCCAAACTCGATGTGGCTCAAGGGCCTAGCTTGGGCCTCCTTGGGCCTAAGCTTAAAGTTCATGGTTCCCCTGTTTTTCTGGGCAGAAAATGCCCTGACTTGAACTAACTTGTGACACATGATTCTAACTTAAATCTTATGAACTATGGCTGTAAAAACTCCTTTGACACTCCCTCTATCTAAGGCCCAATAGGGCCTAATGAGGGCATACCCATGACATGGTCAAAACTTCCTATTTCTAAGTTACAACAAAACTGTCCCCTGCTGGACAGATTTTGTGATTCCATTCGTGCACCCAACCAAACGACTTACAAACCTCCAAAAAACACTTAAAACCTTTTATATATTCCTAGTTATAGCTTCTGGTGGCTTGGGCCTCAAAGTGCACAACAAATGCTCATTCAAAACTTCCCCATAAACTAGTGCATCAAATCTGGAAAAATGCAAACACTAACTAATCCCTTTCCACCTTAACTCCCACTTAATAACCAAGCATCCAACTCTTACCAAAGAAAACCTAGTACTTTAATATCCTAAAATAGTGCCTCAACAGGAGGGGAGATCATCCATGCCCAAGAACAACAACATGCAACTAAAAATATAACATGCAACTCATGGAAAACACTTAACAAGATTTCGGCTAGGCATAAAGTTTAAGTGCTTGAAAATTCGACTTGTACCTATTACTCATCCTTAATAATCTTGAAATATATCTTCTCTTAACTATTAATAAGGAATTTATCATGAAAACAATCTATTTTAAGCATACATATTTCAAATTTATAGAATTTTAGACATAACAACATGATTTCGAAACGAGTAGCATGCAAAACATGGTTGATCATCATTTTAATATTTTAAAACTAGAATGCATAGCTAAACATGATTATATAATGAAATTTCAGTAGCATGCAAAGGATTTTAAAGCATGGTTTCTCCATAAAACACTTAGTTAACACATATATAAAATATATCTCATAGAGAGCTCTTGAATTCACAAGAATCAAGAGTTTCTCTTTGGAGATCACACAAGAACTACACATGCAACTATGAAACTTCAACTCCCAAGTCACAAAACTCTTGGGAAGTATATGAAATGAATGTAGGTAGAAGATTTACACTAGGGAAGATGAGAAATGGATTGAAAAATGGAAGGGAGTAGGGGATGGGGGGCTTCGGCCGAGAGCAACAAGGGAGGGAGTGGAGGAGAGAAAAATGAGGTGTGTTGGAGTGTGGAGTGAGTGAAAATGACTTCTCCCCACTTTGTTTTTGGTTTTATTGGCAAAAAGAATGAGTGGAAATGAGAATGTACAAAAATGTCCTCTAGGTAAAGTTAGGCCATTTTACATGCAAGGTTAGTGTGGTAATTTGGTATTTAACAAATGAGTTAGTGGGGTTGGAAATGTCTCCTTTGCCCTTTGAGAGAAGAGAAGGGTGATTTACATGCAAGGGCTTCTATGTAATTTTCTAATTATAACAAATAATTTTTTTATAGATTTGTTTTTATAAAATAAAATACAAGTTCAAAAATTATAAAATTTATACCACAAAATAACTTGGATTTTTAGAAATTTTATAAAATCTCTTTTGAAATTTGTGAACAAAATAACTTTTAAAAGAAAATTTCTCCAAGGTTTAGAATATTCCTTATAAATCAAAAATAAGGGAAATAAATAAAATTTTGCTTTGAAAAATCATATACTACATAAAGCAAATTTATAATGCAGAAATTTTCATTCACACAACGTACAACCATTTAGTATATTTGCATTCGCTCTAATATTATACCAAGTCCACAAATAATATTACACAAAATGTCGGTCGTAACATCCTATCCCCCTTAAGGGATTCTGTCCCCAGAATCTAAGAGAACAGATGAGGATACCGGGAACGCATATCAGACTCTAACTCCCAAATTGATTCTTCGACCTTGGGGTTCCTCCAAAGTACTTTTACTAACCTTACCGACTTATTCCTAAGACTCTTTACTTTCCAGTCGAGTAATTTGATAGGTTGCTCCACAAATGACAGGTCTGCCTGAATTTCTACAGGTTCATATTATATCACATGGCTGGCGTCAGGATTGTACTTCTTAAGTAACGACACATGAAACACATTATGTACATGCTGATACTGAGGTGGTAAGGCTAACTCATAGGCCACCTTCCCCACTTGACTCAAAATTTCAAAAGGACCTATATATCTAGGTCCTAACTACCCTTTCTTGCCAAATCTAGACAACCCTTTTCTTGGTGACACCTTCAACAAAACGGCTTCGCCTACTTGGAATCTAACATCCTTACGTGCTGGATCCGCATACTTCCTCTGTCTATCTTAATTAACTTGACTGTCTCATGCAACTGTTGTACCAATTCCGAGATGAGAATCCTTCCTTCTCCTACTTCATCCCAACTTGTCGGTGATCTATATTTTCGTCCGTACAAAGCTTCGTATGGTGGCATGCCAATACTGGATTGATAGCTGTTGTTGTAAGAGAATTCTACTAATGGCAAGTGGTCGTCCCAACTTCCTTCAAAATCGATTGCACAACTGCGCAACATATCTTCGATTATTTGAATTGTCCTTTCGCTCTGACCATCAGTCTGCGGGTGGTACGCCGTACTCATGTTCAACTTCGTGCCAAGACTTTCTTGAAATTGCTTCCAGAATCTTGAGTTAAATCGGGGATCTCTGTCTGAAACTATCGATACGGGTACTCCATGCCTTAGTACGATTTCACGCACATACAGATGAACCAATTTGTCCAATGACGACTTCTCATTAATTGGAAGGAAATATTCGTAAGGCGATCAACTATAATCCATATAGCGTCATGTCTGGATTTCGTTCGCGGTAATCCCACTATAAAGTCCATAGCAATATTTTCCCATTTCCATTCTGGAATCTTTAGGGGCTGAATTAATATGTTTGGTCGTTGATGTTCTGCCTTCACTTTCTGATAAGTATAACACTTTGCAACCCATTCTGCCACGTCTCGCTTCATATTTGGCCACCAAAAGTTCTGCTTTAAGTCCCGATACATCTTGGTGCTCCCCGGGTGGATTGAAAATCTTGAATTGTGGGCTTCTTGCAAAATCTCATTCTTTAATTCAGGTACATGAGGAATCCAAATTCTTGAGGAAAACCTTAGTATACCTTGCTCATCCCTTTGAGTGCCAATCTCTTCTCCAGTTAGCTGATTCTTCTCTTTCTCTATTACTTCTTCCTGATATTTCCTTATCCTTTCCACTAGTGTTGGCTGAAAAGTCATTGCACGACAAACTTCTTCAACTATTCCACAATCACAAAGTTCTAATCCAAATTTCTTAATCTCTTCAGACAATTCCTTTGGTGTTGCCATCATATTCAATCTCTCATTCCTACTTAAAGCATCGGCTACAACATTCGCCTTTCCAGGATGATAATTTATCGAGCAATCGTAGTCCTTGATCAATTCCAACCATCTCCTTTGCCTCATATTGAGCTCCTTCTGAGTGAAAATGTACTTTAAACTCTTGTGATCCGTGTAGATTTCACACTTTTCCCCGTAGAGGTAATGTCTCCAAATCTTAAGTGCGAACATTATGGCGGCTAGTTCTAAATCATGCGTCGGGTACTTTAACTCATGCGGTTTTAACTATCTTGATGCATACGCGATCACCTCACTGTATTGTATTAGCACACAGCCCAATCCTTTATGTGAAGCATCGCTAAAAATCACAAAGTTTCCTTGGTCGTCTGCTAGTACTAACACCGGAGCAGTTACCAATCTCTGTTTCAACTCTTGAAAGCTATCCTCACATTCTGCACTCCATTCGAACTTCAGATTCTTCCTGGTTAACTTAGTCAATGGTGTGGCGATTTTCGAAAAATCCTTGACAAACCTTCTATAATACCCTGCCAATCCTAGAAAACTTCGCACTTCCGTAGGTGTCTTTGGCCTCTCCCAACTCATAATCGCCTCAATCTTTTCCGGATCTACTTTAACTCCTTCATCTCCAATGACGTGTCCCAAAAATTGAACTTCCTTTAACCAAAACTCACATTTAGAAAACTTGGCATACAACTTCTCTTGTCGAAGTATCTCCAATGCTATCGATAGATGCTGCTTATGTTCTTCTTCTGACTTTGAATAAATAAAAAATGTCATCAATGAATACCACTACGAACTTGTCCAAATACTTTTTAAATACTCGATTCATGATATCCATAAATGCGACCGGGGCATTAGTCAATCCAAAAGGCATTACTAAAAATTCATAATGTCTGTATCTGGTCCTGAATGATGTCTTGGGAATATCTTCTTCTTTGATCTTTAATTGATGGTATCCTGATCTCAAGTCAATCTTTGAAAAGCACTTTGCTCCTTTCAGCTGATCAAATAGGTCATCTATTCTTGGTAACGGGTAGCGGTTCTTAATCGTCACCTTATTCAACTCCCGATAATCTATACATAGCCGCATACTTCCATCTTTCTTCTTTACAAACAGAACAGGTGCTCCCCATGGTGACGTACTTGGTCGTATCACTCCTTTATCCAACAATTCTTGTAGCTGGCTTGCTAACTCTTTCATTTCTGCTGGTGCCATCCTATATGGGGCCTTCGAAACTGGTTCCGTGCCCGGAGCAAGGTCGATCTCAAACTCGATTTGTCGATCTGGTGGTAAGCCCGGTAGTTCATCTGGAAACACATCTCGGAACTCGTTAACTACGGGAATATCCTCTATGCTGGGGTTGCCCTTTTCTGAATCCACTACATAAGCTAGGAATGACTCACAACCTTTTCTAAGTAACTTCTTAGCCTGAACGATTGTAAGAAACAGTTGCTCTTGCCTCTGTCCCTTAAATACTACCCTCTCTCCACTCTTCATCTTTAAATACACTTTCTTGGTCTTACAATTAATTTGGGTGTCATTCTTCCCTAACCAATCCATACCTAAAATTATATCAAACTCTCCCAACTTGAAGAGTATCAAGTCGGCTCAAAAATTATACCCCGAAATATCAATCTCACACTTCGGACAGAATTGATTCACAGGAATCTTCTCTTGGTTCGCAATTACCACATTTACTACCTCGCTCATAATCATTTTATCACATTGAAGTTTATCAACAAAAGTTTCTGATATGAAAGATCTCGTTGCTCCCGAATCAATCAATACTTTAGCTTTGACATTAGTTAGTAAAAGTTTACCTGCTATCACCTCAGAGTTCTGAACAGCGTCCTTCATTTTCAAATCAAATGTCCTTGTTGTTGCTTGCGGATTTGTTGTAGGTGGTGGAGGTAATTCCAATACCTCGGTTGGCACGCTTGCACTGGTACTTGCCACATTCATTAGAGCTTTGACTGGTCTGGTTGTCTTGCACTCCCTAGCTATGTGTCCAGTCTTTCCACACTTGTAACATGTAACTCCTGGCTTCGGCATCTTACACTCGTTTGCCAAATGTCCCTTCTGGTTGCACCTATAGCATGTCATGCTCAGCTTATTACACACTCTAGGGTTCCTTCTTCCACAATGCTTGCATTCCGGTCTCTGGAATCTATTTTCTCCAACTTGCCCTTGGCTTGTCTGGTTGTTTTCCTTCGATTCTTGTCTTTTGCCCAAATTCCCCTTCTTTTGAAAATTCATGCCTTTATGGAATCCAAACCTCTTTACATTCCGATCTTGTGAATTTCCGGCTTCAGACTTTTCTCCATAAAATGGAACCTTTCTCTTCTTGTTATCCCTTTCCTTTCTGGACTGCATCCCATTATTCTCAATCAGAGCAACTTTCTGTACTACTCCCGCATAAGTATCAAGCTCAAACATCGCCACTCTATCTCTGATCCAAGGCTCTAATCCTTGTTGAAATCTCTTTGCTTTTTCCTCCTCACTGCTGGTATACTTTGTCACAAACCTAGACAACTCTGTGAATTTCTTCTCATACTCCAGTACAGTCATGTTCCCTTGCTTCAATTCAAGAAATTTAAGCTCCATCTGATTCTGCATGTACTTAGGGTAATATTTCTCCAGAAATAACTTTTTAAATCTTTCCCAAGAAACTTGTTGATTTGCTTCCATAGCTTTTACTGATTCCCACCAATAGATGACTTCGCTCTTCAAGAAGTAAGTAGCATATAGTGTCTTCTGATCGTCCCCTAACTGTACTAACTCAAAAGCCCTTTCCATTTCCTTAATCCATGTGTATCATGAAATGCAGGTGGATTCACATTCTGAAAAGCCTTGAAAGTGACAACTTGTCGAGGTGGTACTGGTGGATCAGGTGGTTGGTGTGGTTCATGGTTATCTTGGTTTTTAAATCGTTGTTGAAGAGTTATTTGTTGTTGAACTATAGGGTTGGTTTGCTGTTGCAAGGTTTCTAGTAATCGAAGAATATTTGGATATGTGGTAGATGTGGTTGTTGGGTTCTTCCTTTTGGGTGGCATGATCCTGAAATAAGAGTTGTGTCAAAACAGGTATGAATGATGAAATAATTCGAGGGTATCACATGGCATTCTTATTTACATATGAGGTCAAGTTTCAAATTAAACAGATATGTTGATGCATATAAAGGCGTAAAATAATAGTTAAGAGAAAATGGAACGATAGTGCATAATAATTTAAATTTTAAGGTCACAATACATCAGGATTAGGACAAAGTCTGATTCTAGGAATAACATGCTTATTTAAAGGAAACAACTGGAAATTCTACGAAGTCCGATAATACAACAACATGGAAGGTAGATAATGGAAAGAACTAAGGCTCCACTCCATCAGAAAAATCAGAAAAATACAAAAATTCTCTGTTTTCCGGGTCAGATTTTTCCAGGATGGGGTCAAGAATCAGGGCGTGATTTCTATCGATTTTCTGCATCAAATCGAGTGATGTGAGTATCCAAATTCATCCTCTTGATTTGTTCTTTCGATTTCTGGTATCAATTTCAAGTTTTAATGTGTTATTTTTCAATTTCGAATTTTAGGGTTCATGTCTGAATTGGTACTTTTTGATTATGGGGTTATCTGTTGAAATTGATGGTTTGAATAGCTTTATGTGATAGTTTATACTCGATTTGTGATAGTTAATTTAACGAACGATAACTGTAAGTGATAGTTCGAGTTCTAGAGTTTAAGTTCAATTTTGATTTATACCTTTTTGATTTTGATGAATATTTGGTTCCTTAGATGTTAGGGCTTTGATTCTGTGTTTAACAAGCTTTGATTTGAGCTATTAAAATTGAAGGTTCATGTACAGATGAAGAAAAATGATAGTTGGCCGGAGTTTTGGATGATTTCACCAAAGAAGTTGACACAAGGATTATTCTGATTAGTTTCCGTCGGAGTTGTGTTGCTGTAGCGATTTAAGATTGAAACCCTATAAAAAACACACCAAACGGTGTTGTTTTTTGCCTGAAATAGGCTGGCCGGAATCTGTTCCGGTGGCCGAATCCTTGACAAAATCCGGCGTGTTCTTCACAACTTGGATTTTTACCCGTTTGACCCGTGTATGATTCGTTTTGTCAGAAGTTTCACCTCTGACAAATGTTTCAATATTTTTATTTTTACTTTTTATTTTTATTAATTTTAAAGTCAGTTTTATTTATTTTATAAATTGATTAATTAATTGTTTAATTAATTGATTTATATTATAAATAATTTTGAAGTATTTTTTGAAATTTGAAATTAATTATTTCTTTAATTATTTATTATTTATTTATTAGTTATTAATTATTTAAAAATGATTAATTATTTTGATAATTAATCAAATTATTTTCAATGATTCATAATAAATTCATTTTAATTCCAAAAATTATGGAAAATATTTTTCATTCTGACTTTTCCTAAATAATTGTTTACAAATTTTTTTGAGGCTCAATTATTTTTAACAATTAATTATATTGCATAATAAATTGATTTATTCTAATTTATCGAACAATAGTTGAACCATTTATCCGATTTAGGCGAAAGGAAAGTCCTTCGACTCAGAAAAATGATTAGTTTTCATTAAAAATAGTTTTAAATCCTAATTTCTTTTAGAAGCGAGTCGAGTTTCGGTATTTATTTACTTATCTGCCCTATTACTTTTAGAGACAAGTCCAATAAATTCTGAAAAATAGGAAACGAGCCAGATATTATTCAGTAAAGCGAATAGCGAGTCAATTTTTTATTCTAAAAATTATTTTAAACCTAAAATGACTATGTGAATTATGTGCTATGTGAATTATGTGGTTAATCGAGTCTTAATTGTTTTTAATTATTATACGAGTCAATTATACGCGTACGGGTAGATGATAAGGGCTATGTGAAGTCGGTTTGAGATGTAATTGAGATACAAGTTGACTGAATAAGCGTCTTTCTATGATAGAGACGAAGCTAAGAAGGTGGACCGAACCAGGGTTAGAGAACGGTGAATTGCTTGTGGTAGATCGCATGAAAGGCAAGTTTTTTCCCTATTTTAAATTGAGGACAGTGAATTACTTTCAGATTCTTATCGCAGTTACACACTGATAATTCCTGTTCACAAACACTGATACACAATTATTATTCCTTTGTTCATATTTCATTTTGATTCCTAATTTCTCCCAATTTGTTGAATCCTCTATTCATATTCCAATAGTTTATATATATATACATATATTCTGATATATTCCAATATTGTGATACATCAAAGCATACCAATTATTCCAGTTGCTCATCTATGGACTGGATGGTGACGATTAGAATCACGTATACACTTGATCCTAAGGACCGGAAATTAACCGGATCCTTGTGTTGGGCCGTAGAGCTTGGTTACCCAAATGGATCTATATATGGAGGTATGGATATGCATTGTGTCCTGGCTGATCAGCAGGATACATGTGCGAACTTATGTCCAGTTTAGTTTAATGATATTCACCGATAATGGAGTTTGTTCTTGTCTTGCAAGATAATATCTTTATAGATGTAACCAAATTTTCGGTTCATTTAGCTTATTATAACACTGTTAATATATCGTGGACTTGTTGAGCAACTTATGACTTACCCTTTTTTTGTTATTATTCACCTTATTGTTTTTAGTTAAGAAGGAAAATGAAACCTATCAGGACTCGCGTGGTAAATAAATGAGTCAAGCAGCAGGACCCTCTAATACCAATAGTGCTAATCTCAATTCAAGAAGAAAGCTTTGAGTTACCTATGAAGGTGTAGTGTATATAGATAATGTGTGTGTTTGAATAAGGATGAATGTAGGGGTAAACAGAATCGACGATACGTTGGTCTATTTGAAAATTTGAAGAAAATAAGGAAACTTGCGTATGAGTTAGCCTTACCACCTCACATGCAGCATATTCACAATGTGTTCCACGTGTCGATGCTTAAAAGATATAATCTTGATTCTAGAGATATAATAGAATAGGAGCCAATAGAAATTCAACATGATTTGTCTTATGTAGAGCAGCCAATAAGAATTATAGATCGGCAGGAGAGTAATAAGAAATAATTCTATACCTTTAGTACGAGTTTTGTGGAGAAATCCTATGGTTGAAGAGTCAACCTGAGAACTTGAGAGTGAAATGTTAGAAACGTATCTCCAGTTATTTTCTTAGCGAGATTCTGAGGACAGAATCCTATTAAGGGGGAAGATGTAACGACTGGGAAATTATGCTTGTATTATATCTTAATGAAGATAAATAATGTGTTTTATTAAGTCATTATGTGTAATTAGTTAATAAACCCTATCTGGTATGTGCTACGTGTGTTCCGTATCATCCGGGTATTTTCTGGGTATTTATCAGATATTTTATTTTGTGTTAAAATCTTTTGTATCAAAAGTTATACGACCTGATCTATGTTTTATTTGCTGATATTTCAAATAAAATAATTGGCCTTATTTTTCTTAGAATGGCTTGTACCATTGCATTATTTTGAACATCTAGATATTTTATAAATTTTCTTGTTTCGCGAAAAATGACTTTTCCGGGCCCCATTGGGTATTAAAAACCCCACAAAAATCACATTTTTATTTTTATAAAATTATAGGACTTCAAAATATACCATTTCATTGTATTTTTGAATTATTCACATTTTTGGGGAATTTTTGGCATATATATTGTATATATTAAATATTTTAAAATTAGAAATTAATACTAAAAAATTATAAAATTAGGGGCCAATTAATTTTAATTGATGTATAATTAGGGCCTTAATTTTAATTAGGATTATTATTTTACCTACTATAAATAGCCTAATTTTTATTAAAATATTATTAATTAATTATCAAAAAATCAAAAAAAGACAAAAATTCTCTGTTTTCCGGGTCGGATTTTTCCAGGACGGGGTCAAGAATTAAGGCGTGATTTCGATCGATTTTATGCATCAAATCGAGTGATGTGAGTATCTAAATTCATCCTCTTGATCTGTTCTTTCGATTTCTGGTATCAATTTTAAGTTTTGATGTGTTATTTTTCAATTTCGAATTCTAGGATTCATGTCTGAATTGGTACTTATTGATTCTAGGGTTATTTGTTGAAATTGATGGTTTGAATAGCTTTATGTGATAGTTTATAGTCAATTTGTGATAGTTAATTTAATGAACAATAGTTGTAAGTGATAGTTCGAGTTCTAGGGTTTATGTTCTATTTCGATTTATGCGTTTTTGATTATGATGAATATTTGGTTCCTTAGATGTTAGGGCTTTGATCTTGTATTGAACAAGTTTTGATTTGAGCTATTAAAATTGAAGGTTCATGTACAGATGAAGAAAAACGATAGTTGGCCGGACTTTTAGTCGATTTCACCGGAGAAGTTGACACAGGGATGATTCTGATTAGTTTCCGCCGGAGTTGTGCTACTGTAGTGATTTAGGATTGAAACCCTGTGAAAAACACATCAAACAGTGTTGTTTTTGGCCTGAATTAGGCTGGCCGGAATCTGTTCTAGTGGCCGGATTCTGGGCAAAATCCGGCATGTTCTTCACGACCCGTCTGTTTGACCCGTGTTTGATTCATTTTGTCAGAAGTTGTTATTCCCAAACAATGCAACAAGAATTACAGAAGGGGGGTTGAATGTTATTCTGGCTTCTTTTTCTGATTTTAAGAATGTTCTTACATATTATATAATTGTGTTCGATTTTGCAAGAAGTGCGGAATGAAAGTGAAATGAAAATCAAAGCACAAAGTAATAAAACATAAAGCTTTAAAACTTTCTTGGATTTTAATTTAACCACCAGAGATATATATATAAAGATGAGAAGTCTGTGATACTTGAATAGCACACAGCTGCTTACAAGAGAACTTACAGAATTACAAAGAGATTCTTAACAGATACATCTTTTTCTAAATCTCTGAAAATTATGCTAACTCAGTTAAATTGTTCTACTTGCTACACTTGGTTTATATATCACCAAGTTACATGATAGTAAAACAAGACAATGAGACAAACATAATCTAGTCTAACTTCATGCTGCTACATTACTCAATCCAACATCTTTGAATATCTTCATAATTGCATGGAAATGGTAATGCTTCTTTGTTCTCTAAATCCTGTAATTAGGCTTCCACATTCCATTTGCAAACACCCGACGCATATGACTATGTTGTCACTGTCAACTGCTATTTTGAATATTATTATCTGTCGGGACTGTGTTAATCATCCTTCAGGAGCCTTGTTGATTATATGTCGGGAGCCTTTATAGATTTTGTCAGGAGTCTTTCTGTCACTTGATTCTATTTCACTTATGCAGAATTACAAGACATCTTATATTTACAATTAGCCAATATATTCTGCATATCAAACTAGTAGTCAACATGACTTAAAGAATCCTACAGTCTCTACTCAACTAATACATTGTTGTTTACAAAAATGTGTTACAAGACTTATTATTACATAAGTTACACTCTCGATGGATGTCAAATTGTCATCCATCGGGACTATAAAGTTCATCCGTCGGGACTATATTAGAACATCCGTCGAGAGCTACAAAAACACTAAGTTAAAATCTATTAAGGTATTTTGTTCAATTTATCATCAAGTTCACAACATATTCCTAACAATCTCCCCCAATTTATGTCTACTGGAATTGTATCCATAAATTAAGAGAAACTTAATAATAACAAAACATCCTAAATGTACATATAGAATTATGGTAGATAAAACTTTTAAGTGCTACAGTTTATTTGAAAATTGAACAAAATAAAGTGTACAAAGAGTTCTCATAATCATTATCAAGATGCTCCTCTAGTCTGAGCAGATGTGAACTAGTTCCTTGATGGTCTTGATTTCTTTCCAAGATTTGAGTTGTTTTCTTCTATTTGATTTTGGAGTTGTCCGTGAAATTCAAATTCTTCAGCATTTGATAGATCAAACTTTTCTTGTATTTCTAATAGAGTCTCATTGCTTGAGATGCTCAATTGGTCCTCCAATCTGAAGAATCTTCTAATACCTTTGTCATCCATGAATTCCATCAGCCAGTAAGGCCTCAAGTGCACTGTATTTCATGTCAAGGGAATGGATAGAGTTCTTGGAAGTGCATTTGAGGCTTTTCTGCTCCTGAGTTCTTCTATCTTCATTGGAACCAATTTCTTGGTTGTCACATTGAATCCAAAATTTTTATTGAAGGATGAGAAGATTTTTATCAAAGTAGAACAACTTTCTTGAAGAATTTCGTGAAGGGGCCATGTGAACTCTTTCCCACCCTTGTATTTGAACACCAGTCTTTCAGGGAGATTTCTGTGAGCATCAGTTCCCCTCACTTCTTCTAGTTCATCCATGTAGAGATTGATATCTGAAAATTCCTTGATATCATAGATGTATAGAAGATCTCCCTTGTTGACAGTTGGTTGACCTTTGGTTAAGGTTTTGGTTCTCACTTTCACAGGCTTGACCTTCTTGATTGCTTTTGTCTTTGTCTTCTTTAGCTTGTTGAAGATTGGTAAGTTAAGTTCAAGAAGAGACAAATTATCCTAGTCTATAGGCTCATCCTTGGGAACTATTGGATCACCATGAATGTTCTTTGTAGGATCTACCTTAAATTCATCCTGCACTTTTGACGGCTTGGATGTTTGAGTTGAAGTTATAGACTGTTTGGGAATGTAATCTTCCATTTCCTCATCACTGAAGTCCAATTTTCTCTTGATTCTTTATTTGTATCTTGGATTCTTTGTCTGTTGAGGTTCCTTGAGCATTTTCTGATCTTGATCATCAGCTACCACAGGTGGTTTATCAGAAATCTCAGTTACAGTTTTCACAGCTTGAAGTTTAGCTACTATAGCAACTTGCTTCTTCTTCTGTTTAAGCTTTTTAGCATCTAAAGTAGCTTGCTTCTTTTCTTGCTTGATTCTTTCCTTTTCTTCCTTCTTTGCTTCTGCAAACTGAGGGTGTCCAGCCACCACACAAATTTCTTTCCCATTCCTGTAGATCTTAGCAATTCTTCTTTTTAGCACTGAGTCAGCTGGATCTTTGAAGAATGCAATGGACCTTGCTAACAGCTTCTTTTCATATAGCCTTGGAGTCTCAAACAAAAGATCCAAGGGATTTTTGTCAGATGACTTTGGATAATTCCTTTTGGGCATCAAAACCAAGTTGGCTTTTGGAGACTTTTTGCATGAAGGTTGGCCTTTTTTCAGATTACCTAGACTCATGTCATTCACAAAAATTTGCTTGACTTGAGAGAAGTGATGAAAGGTCTTGTTTGGTTTCTCAATTGGACCAAATTTCTTTGTGATATCTTCATCAATCTTCCTCCATTTGTCATCCAATTCGTTCTCAACTACTGCAACATCAAGCTTCTTGAAAATTGTCTTTGAATCCAACTTAGCGGCTGCTATTTGGATCAGATCAATGTTGTCCAAGACTGGTGGCTTAAGATAAGTAATTTCTGGAATAATTACTTGACTAACTTGTATGTTTAGTACATTCTCCCCCTCACTTATTGGCTCTTCTTGACTAACTAGGACAAATGAATCTTTCTCCCCCTTTTTGTTAGCATCAAGTTGAGTGGAGGTAGAAGTTTATGCAGCCACTAACTTTTGAAGCAACTGAGTTTGTTGGGCTTGATGTATAGAATTACAGTGATAGAAGCTTCCAATATCTTGACTCTTGTGCCCAATGACTCCACTTTGCTGGCAAGTTGTTTTGACAATCTAAACGACTTTTTCTTGGAAAACACGAAGCACAAAAGTTGTAGAGAACGAAAAGATCTTTCCGGAAAGTCCAGAATCACAGAATTCTGACTTACGTTGATTTTTCTACGAATTTTACAAAACAACTGATTTTTATGGCTAAAATCCCTACGAATTTTAATGATGAAAATGAGGAATACGAATATGATGTATTTATAACAGTACAAAACCCTAAATCTTAACCTACAAGTTATCCATATTAGAATCTGATCCAAATTTTAGGCCCATTGGTCTAATGAAATTTTAAATCGCAGTCCTTATCTAATTTTAATACTTTTTACTATTATTTTATTATTAATCTAATTCTAAAAATTGCGGAATATTACATCACATATAACGCTTATTCTTTCTTTGTTCCATATTATCAGAAAGTTTTCTTTGACATCTATGTCTCGTATCATATTCTCAGAGTAGCTTGAATCCCTTGAGTTATCATAGCCAAATTCCTATCTTTTAGTTCCTCCTTCTTACTGCTCATTCATCTAGGAGTGGTATATACTATTCCGGTTTGACATAATTCATCATATTCGGAATACTCCTGTCAAATTCTCAAATCAAATAATATATATCACTTACAATCAATTTCTGGATCTGATGACGTACTACCATTTCTTCAAGCAGCAACTAACCCATTTATTGGACAAATTATTTATTAGTAAAAGAGAATGATTAGGTTTGGATAACCTATCAATAATGATGCAATTAACGCTTTTCTCACCTTTGGTTCTCAGGTGACTTTACTATGGCGTCTCTTGGTGAAATGTATCCATCTAGTCTTTGATGTCCCGCCTTAACTCTTGGGTAGGCATAACATTCATTTACATGTTTCCTCCCATTTCCTCTTTATGTCTGGTCACTAGATATCTTCTTTTAGCCCTCGTCACTTGATCGTACTCATGGGACACATTCCCTATCTCAATTTACAAATGTTTCCTAAATTTTTCACTTTACTCCTGTCCCTCATGTTACCCACATCTTACCTATAAAGTTTCTTTATCATCCATTTGATTCCACTTCCTTTCCTATTTCTGTTTTTCATTTTCATAGCTCATTCACAACCGAACTCTTGATATTAATACTCATTTTGATGTCATATCAAATTAGATATCAATATGAACTTTGATACTCACAACATCCCAGACTGAAGTAAACATCAATCATCTATATTAATACCACTTTTGATATTTAACAACAACCTAAGTATCAATATCAATCAAAAACTGAACTAAAATTGTATCTCACATTTTATCCACAACAGAAATACTTGATAAATCATTTATTGTATGTTTAGCAAAACAATTCAGAAACAAGACGTGCTTTAATAAAACTTTATTGCATATAATAAAATATCTTTGATTGTCTAATAAAATCCATATTGGTGTAGTTATTAATCTCTTCTATATCCCACCTCCCTTCTTAATTTCCTTCCTTCCTTCTCTTTGCTCTATCTTAAATCTTTAGTTCTTGAAAACATTCTTCTCACTTCTCCATACAAATAACTTTTTATTTCTCTTGTTCATTATAAAGGGCATATTCATTCAAGTAAAACCTCACACACTTGCAGCAATTTCTGAATTCTACTATTGTCCTTACCTTCTACGAATTCTCCATTGCTTTGATTTCGCATTTGAAAGTCACATTAACTTTGACTTAATATAATTGGAATCGATTTCCATCTAACTGATCATTAATTGGTAAAATTAACCAATTAACTCACTTAATTGATCAATTGCATCAAGTGATGACTAGCTAAATGAAATAAAAGACCAATTATATATAGTCGGATTGGCTGTAACAACCTCTTTCAAGAACCGAGATCACAACTATTTGGAGTTTCAATCATGAATATCAATAACACATGGAAGTATACTTTCTATCTTTAAGAGTAGGGTATTTTCCGAAAATTTGGGCAGCATCCCTTTTATATTATTGACTACCAGCCGGACTCAAGCCGACACCAACAATCAATCAAACAACCAACAATCAACTCACAAGTAGACCAATCAACTTCCATCTTCTAAACTCACCATTTCACCATCACATATAATACTAACCAGTACAACTCATATTTTAGTTCAGCTTAGGATTATAGCGAACAATTCTTATTATATCGTACCATTTCTCATATCCTTTGATTATAACCGAATATCAGTACTACGTACTATTATAAATTATTCTAAAATTCTTCTATTCATGTTTCAATTCAATCTCTCTTATTAACAATTCGTCTATCCTTGACAATATACACTTGTTCTTATTAGTTAACTCGTTCAACTTCTGATAACCAACACATGGTCTCAACCAACACTCTCATAATCTTGTGAAAGTATTTCTTTGGTTTAAAAGCATCACTTCTTAAAAATCCTTGCAGTTGAATCACCATATCTTCATCTCCCCTTATGTCTTTTCTTACTGAACTTCTTTCACCGGCTCGGTTACGAGTATCAAATTTACCATAACTCATTTACTTAACTGGAAAAACCCAACCATTCTTTGAAGAACACCTTTGAAGTTTATTCGTAACTAGCATTTCTTTGATCTTGAACCTTCATGACAAGTATCTCTCACATGAGTGAGGTATGCCTCATCTTTACAATGTATTAATCGATTATCCGATTATTATTAAGAATTTCTTCATTCGCTTCTGCTGTTCAATCAATCATTTGCCTCATCCGATATACGCAGCTTTACTTTCTTATTTCTCTAGTTTATTTACCTCATATGATTCGCTAACTATTCCAATTCACGCCAAAATCTCATACTTGCATCGTATCATGTATACATATTTTTGCCTCTGATTTGATGTCCTCGCAATAATCCCGTTATCAGTATAATGGTTCTTGTCTATGCGTAAATTTCCACTATTTATTGGCTTGCAATTATCCACACTTATCATATAACTCCATCGGCTACACGGGTTCATTTCACTTCTTTTTAAAACATTCAAGGAATAGACCTTACACAAGAAGGGAATTTGTGTATATGTTTCTGATTGGAAACTTTTTGTAAGGGATAACAATACAAGGAAATAATCGGAAGGATTCATAAATAGAGAAATGAAAATTGAAGAAGAAAGAATGAATGAATGATGATTTAGATATGAATTAGACAACCATATTTGTACTCAAGATGGCCAGTCTTTCATACTATATGGAATACAACACATGATTAGGTGGCGTCCCATCAGAATCTTTATCATTTTGACAAAGCGTCACATCATAACACTGCTTGTCCCAATCAGAAAGCAATATATTGAATGAGGAATGATTTGAAAGGGATTCAACAATTTTCTTACCGCCTTATAGAGCTGATCATGAAAGAAGTTCATACTTTACTCGAGATTCATAAGAATATATAGGATTATTGGAAAAAATGATACCATTGGTCGCCATCCACATTTCATTTGTTTATAGCTTCAACGTTTATCCGATCAATAGATCTCATACCGAGTCGTATATTGACTTTTAAAAGTTCTCTGAAATGCCTTCTTCAATCGATCATTGGAATAAATTTCCATGTATTAGGTCTTGTATCTTTAGTGTCGCGCTTTCATGTTCAATATTTTATAATTCGACCCTATTTATGAGATTTACAATCATAACTCCAAATTTTGCTTACGCTACTGACCATTCAACATATCGACTCCTTTTCTAATGACATTCTTCCTCCGGAAATTTTCTCAATCTTCTTTGCTCATACTCGGCTTCTTGTGAATTGACGTATTCTTTGAACTCTAATTGTCTTAGAAGTTGGATGAATAGTTTCTCCTTACATTAGTTCTATCGTTAAACTTATCAAACAATATTTGCATTCTTCTACTAGGAACAATCAAATCTTCTCCATAATAGCGAGTCCACCTGACATTCTAAATGAACCATACTAACTTCTAGGACAAGTATTCTTCTGGATAATCTGAATCTTATAACAAACAAGAAACTCAAGTAGTAGTTTGACAACCAAGTTTTAAAATGTGTTTTATTTAAAGGACTTTTAGAAAATTTTGGTTAAAAAAAATCTCTTTTGAAAACTGGTTTAAAATTTTTAAAATCATACAATTGGTTGCCATTACTATATGAATCGGCTGTCTTCCTTTTCAACCACTACCAAGTATCAAATTAGGGAACCACTCAGATAAGAGCTCATTCATTTCCATATATCTTCTACCCTTTATTGGGTCCATTTTGCCTTCATTGGTCGATAAAAAGTCCAGTTACCTTTGCATATTATCTTATTCATAACTTTACTGTTAGTCTCCCACACTGGTAACACTCCCATCATCATCTCTTACCATTACTAAGTATAACAGGTCTATCAAATAAATTTTATAAAACATGATCGGCTAATATCACATCACATTACTACTATACGCATCATGTTTGGTCATAACATCATCATCTACTTCTAAGAAAATTCTCGATTTCCAATCTTTTCAAACTCCTTTAAAAATCCATCTAGCTCACTCCACAAGATAATCATAGGTGGCATACTTACTAGTAGCTCTGTATAATCTGGTAGTAGCTATCCTTTGGAATACCTAAATCCTCTCTCTAGGTTCCTTTTCACCTTTCTTAATACCTAGTGTACTCACCATGCTGTAACTCTCGAATTCATCCTCAAAGGTGCTATTACTTTATAAGACGAGTTTTAAACTGATGGTATAGAACAAGGCATAGGGTAGACAGAAGAGATGCGCTCACAACTGAATATCCGGTAGAACATGAATCAGCATGTGGGGAATTCTCGAATAGGTAGTCTCGCATCTGAGAATGAGATACTAGCTTGAAAAGGTGCAACCGTCACAACAGGGGGTGATATGGCTAACACTGGCGGATGAGCAGGGTGTGAATCAAATGATGGTCCTCCGACTGAAGGCTCTGAATGATCAGACGATCCAGGAATAAAAGAATCTTCCATTGCCACCATCTAGAAATCGCGTGGCTAGATAAGGATCTTGAATCTCATCACGGACCGCACTTAAACCTACTATTTGGTCGTACTCAACCCCTCGAAGTTCTATTTTTCTATTTCTTAATTTCAATCTTACCCTCTATCCATTCCCGACAATCTAAGCTTGTTTTAGTGACTTATAGCCTTTAGCTCTGATACCAAACATGTGACGCCCTCCAAACCCGGGTCAGAAGTTTGGGGTTCTCAACACACACACACACACACTCAATATATATATACCTGTTTATATAAGTAATATATGTATAGACCCTACTTACCATAACCATGGATCACAACAGGTTAAAGTACGAAAACAAGCCACAACCTTAACTTTTATTACATCGTACCAAATCCCAACTAGTTCCGCTTACAATTGATAATGATATCATTCTTACAATCTTACAGAACTCATCTACATTATAAAGCTCCTGCTAACTCGGTCCATCTTATCCTAGAATCTGTTAGGTCACACAACACTATAGAAGGGGGTTGAATATAGTGTTTATATAATCAAATCGATTTTAACAGAAGTATGTAACATAGATCAAGTATATTTAAGTAAACTCTGATACAATAGAACTGTTGTTCTCTCTCAGTGATGAACAATATCACTAAGAGCTGCAAGGTTACAATGTATAATCTTCTCGATAATGATAACACTTATAGTGTAAACCCTAAGCTGTGTTTATATAGTACACAGTTACAAGATATATTCTAATTGATATGGAATACAATTCTATCTCCTAAAATATATCAATCAGATATCTTCTACAAGTCTTCTAGTCCTCTAACTCTTCATGCATATCTTCTTTCGCTTTAGTCCAGATCTTCTCCTATAAATCAGCCACATTCCTTATATGAAGTCTTCCCGCACTTAAGTACTGATATATATCTTCTGACGCCTTAAGTTCTGATATTAAGTTCTGACTTCAGTAAGTTCTGATTTCAGTAAGTCCTGATATGTCATGTTGTTAAGTTCTGAAAACTAAACATAAATCAGATTAGACATGACATCTCAAATATATCTAACAATCTCCCCCAACTTATAAATTATGAAAAATATACAAGTTAATAGATTTGATGATGTCAAAAACAATGCAATAAGAGTTTAATAAGACAACTAACTACAACTTACAGTCCTTGTAGCTTTTACCAATCTCACCGAGTCAATCTGAATCCAAAGTGATTCTTGACAAAGTTTGATATCAACTTTTCTTCTTTATTCCTCAGGACTTGAGCTATTGTAGCTTTTACTTGCTTCAATTCTTAATTCTGACTTCCAATCTGGTAGATTGCAGTCCTAAGTGCTGAGATATGGTTTCTTTCCAAACCATCAACAAGTCTGATCACCCTTAGATGACAAGAGTCTTCATTGTAGCACAGACATTTCTCTTTCATAATCACTTCAAGTTTAGCAGAATCCTTCTTCATTGGAATTTCACTTCCATCATCTTCAACTATGTTTGGAATGAATTTTGTAACCCTTGAACCAGAAATTCTTACTTTATCTGTTCTGGTCTTCATAATGAAATTTGACCATCTCCTGGTAATCTTATACTTTATCTCTAAAAGATAATGAAAGAATTGAAGTTCTTTCAGAGATTTGTTCAGCACATCTGATTCTGACATTTGATATGTTCTTCCATCTTCAAGAAATAGAATCAGATTTTTTTTGACATTATGTTTATCATGAGCATCCAGTACCACTTGAACATAGATAACCTTATCAAGGTGTTTTCGTGTAACATCTTCAAGAGGTTTGTTAGTCAATAAGAATGGATCTCTTGTAAGCACTTCAACTCCTGTCTTGATCTTAGCTTCATCAGAACCTAGTCCAGCTCTGTCTCTTGCTTCTCTTGCTTTCAATCCAATAGTCATGAAATCAGATAACAATTGGCTTTTCTTTGGATCTGATGGTTTGACATTCTTCCATAGGAGTTTCTTCTTATCAGCAACTTTCATCTTGTCTAAATCAACTTGAGCACTGTCAGAGATTGATTTCTTGATGACTTGGCCAGAATTTACTATTTCTTCTGTTGCTTGTTGTTCTTCATTCTGAGCAACTTGAGCTTTGTCAGAGGTTGTCTTGGATTCTTCAGTTATCTTCCTTCTTTTTAGAATTTGAACAGTTTCATCTTCAACAGCATCATCATAAACTTGAACCATTTTGTACACAGGTTTCATCAGGGTTTGAGAAATCTTCATCTTCTGTGGCTTTATTGGTTCCTCAACTTTTCCTTTCCCTTTATCATGGGCTTTGAAGCCTCATAATTTGACTTTTCCTTGATCACAATGCCTTTTACCTTAGGCCTTAGAGGTTTCTTAGCATCAGAAGCTTTAGACTTTAGATTTTTCTTCTCAGCTGCAAATCTAGCTTCTTCCTCCTTGAGATTCTCTAAATCCATACCAGGATTATGCTTCAGAAATAGTCATCTAGCAATCTCTTCATCAAGTGTCTGAATTTTAGGATCTTTGTAGTAGACAGTAGTCTGCTTTCCTTTGAGATTCAGAGTTTGCAAAAACTTCTGAGAGTCTTTACTTCCTCCTTCAATCAGAACATCAGAACTTGATATCAGATTTTGATTACCAGAACTTGCTATCAGATCTTGAGCATTTACAGCATCATAATTTGTCTTCTTTTGAGTAGAAGATTTGCTTGAATCGGAAATTAGTTTCCTTGAAGAAACTTTACTGCTGTGCCCTTGACCTTGACCCTTGCTAGGGTTTCCCCGGTCCTCCTCATTGTTATCTTTTTTCTTCAGTACTTGAGTATTAGAGCATTTGGACTTAACTACCTTCTCCCCCTTTTTGGCATCATCTGGTAGTAGGAGAGAGAGAAGAATTTCTACTGAAGAATGAATTTCATTAAGTTGAGCTTGTTGAGCAGCTTGATTCTGCAGGACCTCAGAAATTTGGGCCTGTTGCTGTTCTTGAATCTTCTCAACAGCTTCAACTTTCTCAGAAATAGGTCTGATAAACCTCTTTTTATCTAGCTTGATCTCCATATCCAGCTTATCAGACTTTTCCAAAAGTTTTTCAACTTTTTCATGAGTGATAGAGTGTTGACCTTGAAGAGACTTGATACTTAGAGCTGTGACTTTGAGTTGTGTCTTGAAATCAGAATTTGTCATCTGCTCATCAGCTTTGGCAATATGTTCTGTCAGAACTTTAGAGCTTGGAATGAAATCAGATTCATTCCACTTTTTGGTCCACTCCACTCCTCTGTGAGTTTCTTCCCAAGGAATATGAGCAACTTGTACAACAATTTTTTCAATCAGTGCCTCCTTTCCAAGAATGGGAGCATTTACTGGAGCATTGTCTCCAGAACTTTCTAGGATCTCCTCATCTTCTGACAACACAAGAGTGTGTGTGTAACACAAGGAGATTCTGCAGTAACTTCATCTAAATTCTGAGCATCAAAATTTATCTCTAGGATTGGAGTTGTTGGTATTTCAGCCTGTAAGATATGAGAATGAATAGTAGATGGCTGAGCTGCAGTTGGAGCTTCAAGTTTGAGCATAGTTAGAATGATCAGCCTGTGGATGTCAATTTCAGGACTTAATCCCGAATCTTCAACTGTTGTTGCTTTGACTGGAGAGACAGGAGGTGTGATCACTATTTCCTGAACAGTGTCTTCAGCCTGAGTTGGAGGTGGCAAAGATTCAATTACTATTGGATTTGAGATCAGAGATTCCTGATCCCCTTCCTCAGCTTCATAAGTATCCTCATATGGAGGTTGTGCTATATGCCTTCCTGCCCTCTATTTCTTTGATCTCCTTGATAGAGAAGGAGTTGCCTGAGCAGCATCAGAACTTGAAGTTCTTTTTCTCTTCAAAATATCAGAATTTTCAGCTTCAGTTTCTTTCTGAGAAGTTTGCTTTTCAGCTGTTATAGTCACGGGTCTGATGCATGAACCTGGACTTGCTCCTCTTCATTATCAGATTCATCCCTAAGAATCATCCTTCTTCTCCTTGGTGAAGATTTAGGAACTGATTTTGCTCTTTTAGGCCTGGAGGATGAAGTTCTGATGGTAGGTACTGATGGTTGAGCTTGAGATGACTGAGCTGGCTGGAAATATGTTTTGATGGTTGGTTGAGTTGGTTGAGGTTGAGAAGTGGTAGGTGGTTGATTGGTTGTAGGTGCTGATGGAGGTTGGGATGGTTGTACATCAGGATATATAGCAGCATAGGTGTCTGGATCAGAGTTTACTAAGACCTGTTTGACTGACTGTGGTATTTGGAGGGGTCTTAGTACAGCCTTCTTATTATCAGTAGATAATAAGTCAGTGAAGGCCCTTTTAGCAAGTTTAAAGGGTTCAATCAACTCACTAGCTAGTTAGGCCTTATCAAAACTACGGAAACTGTAAATAAGTTGGCAAAATCTAGCAAAATATACAGTGTTTCTTTCCTCTTGCATCCTATCCCCAATAAATCCTAGCACCGAATTAGCATAATCAAAATGAATTTGATTAATGAGAGCATACCCGATTTGCTGACTCAGGATTGGGATTACATTAAAGTTGGAGCACTTGTTTGCAAAGGCCTTAGTGATGCACTCAAAGAAGAAACTCCACTCCATCCTGATGTAGGGTCTCTTCAATTGTCCAAGCTTTGCTAAAGTCTTTTCATAGCCCAAATTGGCCATCATTTGCTGAAGGGCCGACTCCTCAACTGTTGAACTGTAAACACAGTTTTCTGGCAAATGTAGTGCTTGTCGAACAGTTGACAAAGTCACCACATGCTCATCCTCCCCGGTTGTAAATATGATACTTGGGGACCCATTTGCACCACCATCATCATACAAACCACTCCTCCAAAACTCCAACACTTGAGTTCCTGAGATTGCTTCTGGTTGGGTCAAAGCATACCCAATCTCACTTTGAGATAGAAAATATTGGATGAAGTGAAGTTCTGATGGAGCTTCATCCTTAGAAAGAATAGCCATGTAGTTGTTGGGAACAAACTTGGCTACATTGAAATGATGTCCTTTGGTGCCATTTATGTAAGAAATAAGTGAGAAAATGTGTGTTTGCAAAGTGTTTGATAAAATGCCTGTGAAAGATAGAGCTTCAGAGAATATTAGAAATTTAGAGAGAATAATATAGGTAAGAAAAGAATTAGAAAGTAGGTAAAAGATTAAAATCTGTTAACTCCCATATAAATACTCTCTCCACTCAACAGTTCTTTTTGGAAGTGAAACAAACAATTTACACATGTCAGCTAGTAATTAGTTAAAGCAGTAGTTAGTGGGCACGAGAAATAAGCAGCAATTATTGTGCAAATGCAGTTGTCAAGGCAAACACGTTTCCCACTAACCAAATGATTATGACTATTTTTATCTCACTTAATTATTTTCTGATAAATATGATCGTTACATTAAAACTACAAATAAGTCAAGTAAATAAATAATTCCACCTAAGCATCAGAGTTTCCATCAGGATTTGCATCAGAACTTGACTATTATCATAATTTAACGGTCATCAGAACATGGCTTCTGTACTCAAAAAGTGAATGTTTATTTCTGTGATTCTTCATACAAATACTGAGTGGTTTCTTCAGAGTTTAATCATCAGAACTTGTCCTCAGAATTTATGCAAATAATACTAAACTGTTTGTCAAAAATAACTTAATTACCACAGTAATTTTCATCATTCATATGGAGTGAGAGTGTGTGCATTTGCAAATGATCAGATAAAGATTAAAGTTTGATAAAATTTAGTATATCTTAGAAATAAGGCATAACTAAGAAAAGTGCTTAAAATCTGACTTTAATTTTAAAGTCTACTATAGAATAAATTTATGCAAGAGTCCACCTCAATTGTTTGTGCTCATTTTATGCATCATTTGACATTTTTTTACAATGGATTCTCAGTGTAAGTGAGTCACAACTGCTATCAGAATTTATGCTATAATCAGAGTATTTTTCCACTAATCGGAGAATGTGAAAAGTCACCAAGAAAAATTTATTTGCTTTTCTAATGCATATTACTTAATACCGGCAATGCACTTGGGTTTTCCCTTTCATATATTTACTCTAGATCTCAAAGGAGTACCTGATTTTGATTTTCTTTTCTTTTCTTCAGATAAGTGAGGCTTATCAAGCATGTAGTTCATCCTTAAGATTTACTGACATCAAAATTTGGCAGATAAGAAGCAAAAATCTAGTTTGTGACTTAGTAATAAGATATACAAAGTAAATTTGACTAATCTCAAAATCAGAATTTGCTTGTGTTAATGAATTTCCACATAAACAACTAATTCAAACATGGGATTTCTAGTATATTAAAGACTACTAAGTCAACATCTAGCACAATAATCCGCATTGGAATGAATAACCACAGAACATTCAAAACACTATCAGAGTATATAGAATCACATCAGATAACAATCAGTATTTAATATATAACAATGTAAACACAGATTACACAGAGATAAGACAATCTGTAATTACTGATCATAAAGTCTGATGCATGAGATCAAAAACTAAGCAGATTTTAAGAAAGAACCTGAAACCATTCCAAGTTCATTTACCAGTCTTGTAAAAGTAGCTTCACATAGTGGTTTTGTGAAGATATCTGCTAATTGTTGATCTGTTGGAACAAAATGCAATTCCACTGTACCTTCCATCACGTGTTCCCTTATGAAATGGTACCTAATACTGATGTGCTTTGTCATTGAGTGTTGAACTGGATTACCTGTCATAGCAATAGCACTTTGATTATCACAGTAAATAGGTATTTTAGAAAATTCTAACCCATAGTCTAGTAACTGATTCTTCATCCAAAGAATCTGTACGCAACAGCTTCCTGCAGCAATATATTCTGCTTTTGCAGTTGATGTGGAAATTGATTTCTGTTTCTTGTTAAACCAAAAAACCAACCTGCCTCCAAGAAATTGGTAGCTTCCACTAGTGCTTTTCCTGTCTATTTTACATCCTGCAAAATCTGCATCTGAGTAACCTATTACCTTAAAATCTGATTCTCTAGGATACCACAATCCTAGATCAGTTGTACCCTTGAGGTACTTGAAAATTCTTTTCACATCTATTAGATGAGGTTCTCTTGGATCAGCCTGAAATCTTGCACAAAGACAGGTAGCATACATGATATCAGGTCTACTTGCAGTTAAATAGAGTAAAGAGCCAATCATACCTCTGTAGTTAGTAATATCTACTGATGCTCCAGTATCTTTATCTAACTTGGTTGCAGTGGCCATGGGAGTGGATGCAGTTGAACAGTCTTGCATTCCAAATTTCTTCAGTAAATTTCTGGTGTACTTGGATTGATTTATGAAAGTACCTTCTTCATTTTGCTAGACTTAAAGTCCCAGAAAATAGCTAAGTTCTCCCATCATACTCATTTGATATCTTGACTGCATTAGTTTTGCAAACCTTTCACAGAGTTTGGCATTTGTAGAACTAAAGATGATATCATCAAAATATATATGTACCAAAAGTAAGTCCTTTCTATGGTTAAGGTAGAATAGTGTTTTATCAATTGTGCCTCTTTTAAATTCACTTCCTAGAAGGAATTGAGCTAAAGTCTCATACCATGTTCTTGGAGCTTGCTTAAGGCCATAAAGTACTTTATCAAGTCTGTAGACATGATTAGGAAATTTCGGATATATAAATCCTTGAGGTTATTCAACATATACCTCTTCTTCCAATTCTCCATTGAGAAAAGCACTTTTCACATCCATTTGAAAGACTTTAAACTTCTTGTGAGCAACATAAGCCAAAAAGATTCTTATGGCTTCCAATCTGGCAACTGGTGCAAATGTTCCATCATAATCAATACCCTCTTGTTGAGAGTAGCCTTTAGCAACCATCCTTGCTTTGTTTCTTGTAATTATGCCATCACTGTCAGTTTTGTTTCTGAACACCCATTTTGTGCCAACAATTGATTTGTTCTTTGGTCTTGGCACTAGGGTCCAGACTTTATTTCTTTCAAATTCATTTAACTCTTCCTACATTGCTTGCACGTAATCAACATCTTGAAAAGCTTCTTCTACTTTCTTTGGTTTAGTCTGAGATATAAAGGAATGATAGAGACATTCATTTGATGTTGTTGTTCTAGTTCTGACACCTACTTCAGGATCTCCAATTATTAAGTCAGGTGTATGTGATTTGGTCCACTTCCTTGCAGATGGAAGTTGATTTCTAGAACTGGATCCTCCCCCATGATCCATGTTGTCTCCATCAGCATTTTCCGATGCTCCCCCTGTAGTTATGCTCTCTGAGACTTCAGAATTTGAGTTGGATCCTTCAGGATTTGAAGAATCAGAGTTTCCAGAATTATCAGAATTTGGCTCATCAGAAGTTGATGAATCAGAACTTGAGGAGCCAGTGACACGCTCTGATGCTTCTTGAGAGTTTTGAGTTATGGTGGGATCTTCAGCTTGCTCCCCCCGAACAGGTGCATTTTGCCTTGGAGTAGTTACCACAGTTTCAATGACATCAGAATTTAACCCGTCAGAACTTACAGGATCAGGATTTAAGCCATCAGAATTTACATAATCAGAATTTAAATCTTCATTGTCAAATCTCAGCTGATCATGATCATTGAGATCTTCAAGTCCATTAATCTTTTTATCATCAAAAGATACATTGATAGATTCCATGACAACCCTTGTTCTTAAATTCTATACTCTGAAGGCTTTTGTGGAAAGTGGATATCCAACAAAAATTCCTTCATCAGCTTTTAGATCAAATTTTGACAGCTGTTCAGGATGAGTCTTAAGAACAAAACACTTAAATCCAAATACATGACTATTTTTCTTCACCATCTCATATGGTGTTTTTCCATGCTTGTTTATGAGTGTAGCATTCTGTGTAAAACAAGCAGTCTGCACAGCTTCAGCCCAAAAGTAGGTTGGCAGCTTTGCTTCATCAAGCATAGTTCGTGCAGCTTCAATGAGAGTCATGTTCTTTCTTTCTACAACTCCATTTTGCTGTGGAGTTCCAGGTGCATAAAATTCCTGCTTTATTCCATGCTCTTTGCAGAACTTTTCCATGATTGAATTCTTGAACTCAGTGCCATTATCACTTCTTATGATTTTAATAGAATCTTTGACCAATTTATCCAGCTGTCTGACAGGATCAGTTAAAGTAGATGCAGTTTCATTCTTCTTGTGCAAGAGATATACCCAAGTGTATCTGGTGAACTCATCCACTATAACCATAGCATATTTCTTCTTTGGAATAGGCATGACATTGACTGGACCAAATAGATCAACATGCAGCAAGTGATAAGGCTCAAGAATTGAGGATTCAATTTTTCTCTTGAATGAAGATTTTCTTTGTTTTGCCTTTTGACATGTATCACAAAGGCCATTAGGAGCAAATATTGATTTTGGCAGTCCTCTCACAAGATCTTTCTTTACTAGCTCATTTATGTTGTTGAAATTTAAATGAGAGAGTCTCTTGTGCTAATTCCAGCTTTCTTTAATTGATGCTCTACTCAACAGACATATTACAGAACCATCAGAATTTGTTGAAAGTCTGACTTCATATATGTTACCATGCCTGTAACCTTTCAGAACTACTTTGCTTGTAGAATTACTTACAACTTCACAGTGTTTTCAAAGAAATCCACATGATAACCTCTGTCACAGATTTGACTCACACTTAGCAGATTGTGTTTAAGTCCCGAGACAAGAGCTACTGATTCAATGATGACATTCCCAATATTGATATTTCCATATCTCAGAGTCTTTCCCATGTTGCCATCTCCATAAGAAACTCCCGGGCCAGCTTTCTCCACAAAGTCTGATAGCAGCGCTTTATTTCCAGTCATATGTCCTGAACATCCACTGTCGAGAACTAGGATGTTTTTCCTGTTGCCCTGCAATCACAAAGACCACTATTGGTTAGTTTTAAGGATCCATACTTGCTTAGATCCTTTGGCCTTTTTAAGTTTGTTAGCATTTACAGCGGATTTAATTTCAGAGTTTATTCTAACATGCTGATTATCAGACTTTGCATCAGAATTTACACTAGAAGGAATTACACTAACTTTCTTCGAAGAAGGTTTTATTTGATAATAGTCATAGTACAAACTATGATATTCCTTACAAGTATAAATGGAATGCCATAAACTACCATAATGAAAATAAGGATTTTGTGGTTTAAACCTAACAGACTGACTCTTAACTGCTGATTTAGGAGGTAAAGAGTTTATTTCTTTATTTTTCCTGCAAAAAGAAGCAAGATGGTTAGAGTTTCCACAGTTGTAATATTTCTTTCTAGGAGCATTAGGATCAAGCATATAATTATTTCTTTTATTCACACCTTCCTTTCCATTCCTATTTTTCCTAGCTTCTTTTACCTTGTTCACATTTCTAATCTTTTTTGCTTATGCTTAAGCTGCTTCTTTGTCATTAAGCCTATGTTTACTTCAGCTGGTTTATCCTGTTTTAATTTGTCAGAAGTTGACTCTTCTTTTACTTCTGTCTTAGAATCTTTCTTCTTTTCAGAATCAGACATTACAGTTTTAGCTACAAATTTAATAGGATTTACCTTTGGCTTAGCAGTTTGTTTAACAACAATTGGCTCAATTTGCACATTTCCTTTCTCACTTTTATCATCTCCATAACCTAAGCCCTCTTTCCAGTTTCCACTACTTAGTAAATTCTGAGTTGTTCTGCCAGAGTTAGTCCAAGTTCTGATAATCTCTCTTTCCTTTTCTAAATCAATTTTTAGAGATTCATTTATTTTTAGCACTTCATCTCTAACATACAAAGACTCATCTCTTTCTTTCTTAGTTTGATGAAAAAACTAACTCCTTTTCTAAATAGTCATTTCTGTTTCTAAGAGCAAGACTATCAGATGTTAATCTTTCACATTTTAAAGTCTGATCTCTAAAACTAAAGAACATTGTTTTAAGATATAATCTCAACTCAGTAATATCATCAGTATGAAAAGCAAAAGTTGTTTGAGGTACCTTGACTTTCTTTCATGCCTCTTGTTCCTTTGATCCATCTCAAGTTCATGACTTTTGAGCATACCATAAATTTCATCAAGAGTATTTTCAGTAAGCTCATAGTTGTCTCTTATGGTAGTAGGCTTCGAATCCTAATTTTCAGGAAGAGCTAAAAGGAATTTTAGATTTGAATCTTCAAGATCATATTCCTTGTCCACCAGTGACAGATCATTCAAGAGTTTGGCAAACCTGTCATATAAATCAGTTAATGACTCATCAACTTTTGAGTCAAAGTGCTCATACTCTTGAGTGAGTATAATCCTCCTGTTTTTTTTGAATGCATCGGTTCTCTGGCATTTTGTCTCCAAAGCATCCCATATCTCCTTTGCAGTCTTGCATCCAATTACCCTATTTGACATGACATTATCAATGGCACTATGCAGCAAATGCCTTACCCTTGTATCATTGGCAATAGATGAGATATCTTCAGGTGTGTATTCACTTCTCTCCTTTGGTATGGTCTTTGC
Organism: Apium graveolens; assembly: GCF_009905375.1. Lineage (NCBI taxonomy): Eukaryota > Viridiplantae > Streptophyta > Magnoliopsida > Apiales > Apiaceae > Apium > Apium graveolens. Next base: position 25,507,272 of record NC_133656.1, on the reverse strand, counting down.
TGGTTGATCAGCAACTGCAACAGAGAGCTTGGTAGGCTTATATGGTCCTTCATTAATTCTGTCAAGGTATTCTGGATCTGTAGCTTCCAGAAATATAACCATCTTCACTTTCCATATGGGATACTCAGAAGGTCTCAGTATGGGAACCCTAATAGTCTCATATCGATTGTGAGTTTGAGTGTTTTGAGTTTCTTGAGTTTTGGTGGGCTTAGTTGGGGTTTGTGTTTCTTCAGACATGATTGTTATTTGGATCTTTACTGTATGTGTGTTAACAAAAAAGCTCTGATACCACTTGTTAGGTCACACAACACTATAGAAGGGGGTTGAATATAGTGTTTATACAATCAAATCAATTTCAACACAAGTATGTAACAAAGATCAAGTATATTCAAATAAACTTTGTTACAATAGAACTATTGTTCTCTCTCAGTGATGAACAATATCACTAAGAGCTGCTAGGTTATAATGTATAATCTTCTCAATAATGATAACAGATATAGTGTAAACCCTAAGCTGTGTTTATATAGTACACAGTTACAAGTTATATTCTAATTGATATGGAATATAATTCTATCTCCTAAAATATATCAATCAGATATCTTCTACAAGTCTTCTAGTCCTCTAACTCTTCATGCATATCTTCTTTTTCTTTAGTCCAGATCTTCTCCTGTAAATCAGCCACATTCCTTATCTGAAGTCTTCCCGCACTTAATTACTGATATATATCTTCTGACGCCTTAAGTTCTGATATTAAGTTCTGACTTCAGTAAGTCCTGATTTTAGTAAGTCCTGATATTTCCTGTTGTTAAGTTCTGAAAACTAAACACAAATCAGATTAGACATGATATCTCAAATATATCTAACAGAATCCTAGCTCGCACACTGGACTGGGAATCCTCGTTACCAACAATTTCCTTTTTCAACTGTAAAATAACATAAACAGATTTACAAGAGTGAGCTAACTAGTTCAGCAAGTCATAATAGCAATAACTGAGGTTCAACAATGATCAGTTGAAATGATTCAGAAGAATCAAGTTTCTAGATAAACAATGAATAAAATTGGATATTCTCTTTTCATTTTAAAAACCAAGGTTAGGCTGCTGATCAGTCACACACTAATCCCGATCAAGGCTCCTAGCTTTGCTCAATATATTGGATCCAAGGCACGCATTGGCCTAATATGACCACGAATCTGGTCTGACCACTGTTAGGGAGAAATCATGCACTAATATTCACGCAAGTATACGCGTTCACAAGTAATATAGAATACTTTCTAGTTCGTTCCCTCAGAGACTCAAACTAATTTATTGTCTAATTTAACTCACTCACCAATGTATGATTACTTCTCAATGTTAAGATAATAACACTTAAAATTGTTGATTAAATATTAACTATAATTAACTACTTAATTAACCACTTAACTAACACTTCAATTTATCAATAATAAAACACTCATGAGATCACAACTTCATTATTACTTCCTTCTATAGCCATAGTTATTACCTTTAGCATGTGACAGTGATGATATTAATCGAATAACACAAAACTGATAAAAGCCAACTTTCATTGTACTAATACCATTCTACCAAACATCCACAATTAAGATAGAAATTGAATAGTCATCAATTATGTTGAGTTCCTATATGTCTACAGAAATTGACAACACAACGATTTAAGCACAAGTTATTCCTTTTGATTACATAGGGCAAATAAAACTGTTAGAGTTACCCACTAATCATGCATAACGTACATGAACCTATGCTAGCATGGCAAGTTCTAAATCTCAAGATCCACCGTCGCTTCATAAGAGATTAACACCCTATCTTATATGTTCGCGACGCACATAAGACGAATACGCACAACCAATACTAGATATCATGCAATCATCACACACTAAAGTATTAAACAATTAACTAAAGAATTCCATAATAAATCCGTTGCAACCCCATGATCACGATTAGCCCATAATAGAACTTATCGCCATCATGGGTTCATATGAAATCATGATAAACGAACACAAGAAAATAACAACTAAACTAATTATATTAAAACAGAGTACGTCACAAGAGTAAATAAGTCAAAGCAAGAAAACTAGCATCCAACGTTACAACGAAACAAGAATCACAAGAATATATGCTTCCTCTTCGTTGCTGTGTGCTAAATCGGTCTTCTTCCTTATCTCTTTCGCTTCTTGCAAAACACAATCTAAAACATAATCCCCTCTTAATACTCTGTGAAAAACGTCTCAAATCTACTTATATAATAGTCCCATAAAACTCAGATTACATAGAAATTGGAAGCCAAACAGAAGTAGAAGTCTAAAACAATATATTATTTTCCCCGACCCTGCGCGGCCGCTCAGCATTTCTGCGCGGGAGCGCAAGGCTGCTGCGCGGCCGCTCAGCATTGCTGCGCGAGCGCGCAGGACCCTACTGGAAAATTTCCAGGTTTGCTCCGTTTCTTCGCCGTAATCTGCCCGTTCTTTTCCTCTCGCAATGGTGAACACATGCCAAGGCTTATTCTTGATGATTCCTCCTCCGAAATGCAACTAATACCCTGAAATGCATAAACACTAGAAAAATGCATCAAATACACAAAATACTTGATTTCAAGACACCAATTTAAGCCATTTTAAGACGTTCTAAGTGGTATAAAATGCCACTTATCACACCCCCAAACTTAAATCGATTCTTGTCCTCAAGCGTCACAGACTCAAAAACAAATAAAAATATGCATGAATGCAATCTATATGAAAATGCAACGATCCCCCTTACTACAATTAACCACCCAAATTGTCACGTCTCAACGAATGCAGTTAGACACTAAAGATCAAGAAACTCATGCAAACGGACATACCGCCAGAAACGTGGTGTGTGCAAATGCTTAACAGATATGCTTCGGAACTAGACCAATTACTATGACTAGACTATCCTCAAGGCAATCCTACGATTATACAAAGAATAAAAATTCTAGGCACAAAGTGATATACAACACTACAAGAACTTTGGAGCTTACTACATAATCGTGCTTTTTATTTACAACTCAAATGCTTATTTGACCGTGCAATGAGTGAGGTCCACAAAAGACTTATATAATGGTATCCATGTAACGAGCGTTAGGTTAGCGGATCCCAGACTCTAAAAGCCTTAGGTCACTAGGCACAAAGTCCCTTAAGAACTTAATAACTCGAATACCAAAGAGCCCACTCTTGATCAATTACGCAATTTTTTTTTTTTAACTCTGAGCAAGTGCGTTTCGCTCCATCTTGCTCAACCCTAGACTACTCGCATAACATGCGAGCCGGCTACTAGCCATTTGACGCCTAGCCACAACTAGCAACAAATTCCATTTTTACTCCATTTTTTTTTCTTTTTCATGCCTTTACCACTAAGAACCTATTATCAAATTCTAAGCATAATAAATAGATTATCCTCGAAAATAATCAGATCATAACAACAATCTAGTCCTTCAGCATTCTCTAAGACTTAGTGACAATACAAGTGCTTCTAGCATGCATATCAACCTACACAACTTAATATCACTTTAATGCTATCACTACACTCGCATCAATATCACAATTCAGTCGATAAATCATTGCAAAAGGGATCATGGTATATGCATGAGCTATATGATATGACAAACAAATAAAGCTATATATAAAAAAACTATATGGCAAAAATTATGCAACTATATGAACTAACTATCATGAATATGCGACTATATGACACACACAAAATATTCCTTAACTACCACCCCCAAACTTAAAATCTTCACTGTCCCCAGTGAAGGTAGTAGAAAGGAACACAGGGTATACCTACTCGGAGTCATCATCATCATCACCCTCAGTGGGTGGAGTATCAGGCGGCGGGTATGCAGAGTCCTCACCAAAAACTGGCCACTGGATATCAACTCCAAGGCCTCGAAAAGCAGTCCCTAACGCAAGGGTGAGCTCCTGAGCAAACCTGCTCTGCGTCTCAAACATGGCATCCATCCACCGTGAAAGCCTCCTATACTGGGCATCACCCATCCCAGCACCCTCCTAAGCTCTCGAAGAACTAGCCTCACCATGCCCTGGCCTGGCCATAGTAGCACCTCGTGCTGGACGCCCTCCTGGAAGACGATAACCCAGCCCATGCTCCTCAGGCTCACCACCGGTCCACTCCTGCATCCCATTCAGAGTGCCAGAATCTATAGGAGCTGCTGGCAACTGCAACTGCTCATGAGCCGGCCAGTTCACTCCTACTGCACGACATAGCTTTGTAATCGTGGATGCATAAGGGATGTTCATATGCTTTGCTCCCCTCAAAAACTTCAGAATTCCTTGGTAGATAAACTCACCAAGGTCCACATAGTATTCCTCATTCAGAATTCCCCACAACAACTGTGCTCTCTCAACTGTGACCTCGTGTGCATGTGAAGAAGGCAAAATATTAGCACATATAAATGCATTCCATGCACGGGCATACCTGTTCATGGCGATCGCCGGAAAGTGACGATACTCATTATTGGCTAGACTGCGGTTCCAAACTGTGCCCGGTCGACAGAGAGTCGCACAAATCAAATCCAAGTCAAAATCCTCAGCAGTCTTTTCATTCCAGTTCTCCTCCTCGGGCTTCCTCTCTCGCTGTCCAATCACTCGGCGAATCGCCGCAGGATGATAATCAACCGTCAGCCCCCGAACTACAGAAAACCCATTCTTTTCAGCCTTCGCATTCGCATAGAACTCGCGAACAACACTCATCGGTACTGCTTCGGGTGACTCACAAAAAGCTATCCACCCCTTTTCTGCAATCATGGGCAACAACTCACCATCCCTCCCTGATGGTAAAAACCCCCTCTCCTTCAGAATCGGCTTCCCCAACAGCCTAGTGTACTCCTCCTCCGCGGCTCTGTCAGTTAACCGAGGCCTTGCAGCAGTACCCCTTGATGAATCAGCAGTAGGAACTGTGCTGCTGCTGTCAATAGTGCGTGCTCTCTTGGGTGCCATTGATTTGTGAATAAAAGTGTGTAAGAACTGATTTTTGATGTTTATGAGAGGGTTTAAGTGTAGGAAGTTGTGGGAGATATGTAGGATAGGTGTATGTATATATAGGGTGTGGAGTAGGTTAAATTAGATTAGGAGTGGGGTTGAGGGATAAAATCATGGGGTAATGGGAAAAGAATTCGTGGGTTTATGGGCTGTAATGGTTTTTTTATGTTTTTGTTTTTTGTTTTTTTTTTTTTTTTCTGAACTGTAAAAAAAAAATTTCTGGAACTCGACCCCTGCGCGGCCGCTCAGCATTTCTGCGCGGGCGCGCAGCAAGCTGCGCGGCCGCTCAGCATAGCTGCGCGGGCGCGCAGAGGGTCTCTGGATTTTTTTTTTCAGCCCCTATTTTCTGATTTTTTTGTGTTTTTGGATAGGTTATTAACTTCTAAGGGTTCCTGTAACAACAATTCATGGGTTGCCTCCCACGCAGCGCTTCTTTTTCGTCATTAGCTTGACGTTCCGTTCCTTTCTCACGTAGTCAACAAAATGGCACTAACCACCTCTCGGTTTGCCATGTCCCCATAGTAGTGCTTCAACCGCTGACCGTTAACCTTGAATGCTTGGTCCGAATCATTCTAAAAAATTTCCACCGCTCCATGTGGAAACACAGTTTTGACAATAAAAGGTCCAGACCACCTTGATTTCAACTTCCCAGGAAAAAGTCGGAGCCGAGAGTTGAATAACAGAACTTGTTGCCCTGGCACAAACAACTTAGGATGTAGCTTCCTATCGTGCCACCTTTTCACCTTTTCCTTATACATTTTGTTATTCTCCTACGCTTGAAGTCGAAATTCATCAAGTTCATTAAGCTGAAGCATTCTTTTCTTCCCAGCTGCATCTAAATCCAGGTTCAATTTCTTCAATGCCCAGTAGGCCTTATGCTCAAGCTCCGCCGGTAGATGACATCCCTTACCGTACACCAACTGAAACGGTGACATCCCAAGTGGAGTTTTGTATGATGTTCTGTAAGCCCAAACAGCTTCATCGAGCTTTAAAGACCAATCCTTCCTTGACGGACAAACAACCTTCTCTAGAATGCGCTTTATCTCTCTGTTAGACACTTCCGCTTGACCATTTGTTTGCGGATGATAGGCAGTAGCTACTCGATGATTCACATTATAATGCTGCATCATAGAAGTGAACTTACGGTTGCAAAAATGCGATCCTTCATCACTTATGATTACCCGAGGTGTTCCAAACCTTGTGGAAATTTGCTTATGAAGAAAATTTAGCACTGCCTTTGCATCATTTGTCGGTAAAGCTTTAATTTCGACCCATTTTGAGACATAATCGACTGCCAGCAAAATGTACTGATTATTGCAAGACGAGATAAAAGGCCCCATGAAATCGATTCCCCATACATCAAAGACCTCGACTTCAAGCATCACATTTAATGGCATCTCATCCTTCCTGGACAAATTTCCCACTCTTTGGCAACGATCACACCTTAAAACAAACTGATGAGCATCCTTGAACAAGGTGGGCCAGAAAAAACCTGCTTGCAGAATACCAGCTGCCGTTTTCTCACCTCCATAGTGTCCACCATAAACCGTGGAATGGCAGTCTCGTAATATCCCCTCCATCTCACAGAACGGGATACATCTCCTGATGATCTGGTCAGCTCCCTGTCTAAATAAATATGGTTCATCCCACATATACCACTTCACCTCATGCAGAAACTTCTTCTTTTGCGCGGATGTCAAATTGGGAGGCATTATATTGCTGACAAGATAGTTTACAATATCTGCAAACCATGGTTCTTCCTCCTGAATTGCAAACAACTGCTCATCCGGAAAAGATTCATTGATTAACATCCTATCTTGTGAAGTAGAATCGGGATTCTCCAACCTAGAGAGATGGTCAGCTACTTGATTCTCGGTACCTTTTCTATCTTTGATCTCTAACTCAAATTCCTGAAGTAAAAGCACCCAACGAATGAGTCTCGGCTTCGAATCCTTCTTAGAAACCAGATAGCGAATAGCTGCATGATCAGTGAATACTGTCACTTTCGTACCAAGCAGATAAGATCGAAATTTCTCAAAGCCAAAGACTATAGCCAAAAGCTCCTTCTCAGTAGTGGTGTAGTTTAATTGGGCCCCATTTAAAGTCTTACTCGCATAGTAGACCACATGGAATAGATTTTTCTTGCGCTGTCCCAGAACTGCGCCTACCGCATAGTCACTTGCATCACACATCATCTCAAACGGTTCTGTCCAATCTGGTGCTGTAATAACTGGTGCCGTGATCAAACTCTCCTTGAGAGTCTCGAATGCTGCCAAACATTCATCATCAAATTTGAAAGGCACATCTTTCTCAAGTAAATTGCACAACGGCTTAGATATCTTTGAAAAGTCCTTGATGAATCGCCGATAAAAACCCGCATGACCGAGAAAACTACGGATTCCTTTCACTGAATTAGGTGGGGGAAGATTTTCAATGACTCCCACCTTGGCCTTGTCCACCTCCAGACCTTTGCTAGAGACCTTATGCCCAAGGATAATGCCTTCACGCACCATAAAATGACATTTCTCCCAATTAAGCACCAAATTAGTTTCCACGCATCTTTTGAGTACGGCGCGCAGATTATTCAAGCATTCATCATATGAGTGTCCAAAGACGGAGAAGTCATCCATGAACACTTCGACGTTATTTCCAATCATGTCAGAGAATATAGCCATCATACATCTCTGAAAGGTGGCCGGGGCGCCACATAACCCAAACGAAACTCTACGAAAAGCAAATGTGCCAAATGGACAAGTGAAGGTAGTCTTTTCCTGATCCTCTGGTGCAATACAAATCTGATTATACCCGGAATACCCATCCAGAAGACAAAAATACTCATGTCCCGCCAATCTGTCAAGCATTTGATCAATGAATGGGAGAGGGAAGTGATCCTTTCTTGTGGCTTTGTTCAATTTTCTATAATCCATGCATACTCTCCATCCTGTAACTGTTCGAGTAGGGATGAGCTCATTCTTTTCATTTGCGACCACAGTGATACCTCCCTTCTTAGGAACACATTGTACAGGGCTCACCCACGAGCTGTCAGAAATAGGATAAATGATGCCTGCATCTAGCCATTTCAGAATTTCTTTCTTCACCACCTCCTTCATGATTGGGTTCAGTCTTCGCTGCTGTTCCACAGTTGGCTTACTACCTTCCTCTAATAGAATTTTATGCATACAATATGAAGGACTTATCCCCTTGATGTTTGCTATAGTCCATCCTATAGCCGATTTGAATTCTCTCAAAATCCTTAAGAGCTTGTCTTCCTCACTACCTGAAAGGTCAGCTGAAATAATAACAGGTAACGTAGATGAATCATTTAAAAAGGCATACCTCAAGTGTTCAGGTAATGGTTTGAGCTCTAAGGTAGGCGCTTCCTCTATTGATGGTTTGAGCTTCCCTTCAGCGTTCTTGAGGTCAGAAGTACCAAGAGATTCAAATGGTATATCTAGCTTTCGCTTCCAGGGAGAAGCGTTCAGATATTGTAATTGCTCGTTGCTATCTTCATCATCACTGTCAAATTCCCCCACTAAGGCATTTTCCAATGCATCAGACATTAGCATGTGATCGAGTTCCGAAGTAACCGCAGAATCAATCACATCCACTTTTAAGCACTCCTCATCTTCTGTAGGGAATTTCATTGCCTTGAATACGTTGAAGGTCACATCCTGATCTTGAACCCGCATAGTAAGTTCTCCTTTTTGCACATCTATCAAGGTACGGCCAGTCGCCAAGAAAGGCCTCCCCAAGATTATGGGAATCTTTTTATCTTCCTCAAAATCCAGAATAACAAAATCAGCAGGAAAGAAGAGCTTATCCACCTTGACGAGCACATCCTCAACTATGCCCCTTGGGTAAGTAATGGAACGGTCCGCCAATTGTAGCGACATGTATGTGGGTTTTGGATCAGGTAGGTCCAGCTTTTTAAAGATCGACAACGGCATCAGATTAATGCTTGCTCCCAAATCACAAAGGCACTTGTCAAAAGTTAGATTGCCAATGGTGCAAGGAATGGTGAAGCTTCCTGGATCTTTCAGTTTTGGTGGTAACTTTTGTTGCAGAACCGCGCTGCATTCTTCTGTGAGAGCAACGGTTTCAAGGTCATCCAGTTTCACCTTCCTTGAAAGAATAGTCTTCATAAACTTCGCATAACTAGGCATTTGTTCCAGAGCCTCAGCGAAAGGTATATTGATGTGAAGTTTCTTGAACACCTCCAGAAACTTCCCGAACTGTCTATCCAGCTTTTGTTGCTGCAATCTCTTAGGAAAAGGTGGTGGAGGATAGAGTTGTTTCTCCCCTGTATTAGCCTCAGGCAGAGTGTGTTCAACAGTAGTCTTCCTTGGTTCCGCCGCTTTCTCCCTTTGCTTAGATTCTTCATCTCGAACTTCAGCTTCGACTTCTTTTGCCTTTTCAGCATCAGCTACTTTTCCAGACCTTAAGGTAATAGTCTTGACTTGCTCTTTAGCTTCCTTCCTGCCTGGTACTTCCGTGTCACTGGGAAGAGTGCCAGGTTGACGATTGAGCACTGTATTGGCTAATTGATCGATTTGATTTTCCAAGGTCTTGATAGAAACCGCCTGACTCTTGCACAACAGCTTAAGTTCCTCAAAATCAGCACTAGTAGGTACAGCTGCACTTCCCTGTTGAGGATATGATTGTCTTGTAGCATACTGTTGTGGTTGCTGGAATCCAGGTGGGTTAAACTGTTTACTCACTCCTTGCTGATATGGTGGCTGAATAGCATTCTGATTATTTCCCCAACTGAAATTTGGATGATTTCTGTTGTTAGGATGATAGGTCGCTGGCACAGGCTGCTGTTGTCGCTGATAATTATTCACATACTGAACAGATTCGTTGACAAGAGGACACTGATCCGTAGCATGAGAACCTGCACAAAGCTCACAAACCATAGCTATTTGATTAACTCCATACGTAGCCAAAGAATCAACCTTCATTGATAGCGCTTGGAGCTGGGCTGCAATAGCGGTGGCTGCATCAACTTCTAGAATACCTGCTACCTTGCCTGATGTCATCCTCTGAGTTGGGTTTTGATGCTCATTTGCAGCCATCGTCTCAATAAGATTGTACGCCTCAGTATAGCTTTTAGCCCATAAGGCGCCTCCAGCTGCTGCATCGAGCATGGGCCGAGATTGAGCCCCCAAACCATTATAAAAACCAGTGATTACCATCCAATCCGGCATTCCATGATGTGGACATTTTCTCAACATTTCCTTGTAGCGTTCCCAAGCCTCGCACATAGATTCTGTAGGTTGCTGCGCAAACTGAGTAAGAGCACTCCTCATAGCAGCAGTCTTTGCCATTGGATAAAACTTCACCAGAAACTTTTGCGCAAGATCTTGCCACATAGTGATTGACCCAGCTGGTTCAGAATGTAACCAGTCTTTAGCCTTATCCCTCAATGAGAATGGGAAAAGCCTCAACTTGATAGCCTCATCAGTCACGCCATTATACTTAAAAGTGCTGCAGATCTCGACAAAATTCCTTATGTGCATGTTGGGGTCTTCAGTTGCCGCTCCTCCAAAAGAAACAGAATTCTGCACCATCTGAATAGTGCCCGGCTTGATTTCAAAGGTGTTAGCTTGAATAGCCGGATGAAGGATGCTTGACTGAATGCCATCAATTTTAGGCCGAGAAAAATCCATAAGAGCTGGATCAGCTTGAACAATATGATCTCCCATGTTTACTGGTTCTTTCTGCTCAGTTCCTGAATCCGAATCCTCAAAATCTAACTTCTCCGGTGTATCAAGAACTTCGTCTTTCTCCTCAGCTGTATCTAAGGTCCTCTTGCGAGCACGAGAACGAGTTTGCATAAACGTTTGCTAAAGTACCTGAAAAACAATCGAAAAGAGTAATTAACTACTACGTCCTAATCACTGAGTCCTAATGACCAATGATGGTAAGTACATAAACTAAACAAATACGCCGAGTCCCCGGCAGCGGCGCCAAAAACTTGTTAGGGCGAAATCACGCACTAATATTCACGCAAGTATACGCGTTCGCAAGTAATATAGAATACTTTCTAGTTCGTTCCCTCAGAGACTCAAACTAATTTATCGTCTAATTTAACTCACTCACCAATGTATGATTACTTCTCAATGTTAAGATAATAACACTTAAAATTGTTGATTAAATATTAACTATAATTAACTACTTAATTAACCACTTAACTAACACTTCAATTTATCAATAATAAAACACTCATGAGATCACAACTTCATTATTACTTCCTTCTATAGCCATAGTTATTACCTTTAGCATGTGACAGTGATGATATTAATCGAATAACACAAAACTGATAAATGCCAACTTTCATTGTACTAATACCATTCTACCAAACATCCACAATTAAGATAGAAATTGAATAGTCATCAATTATGTTGAGTTCCTATATGTCTACAGAAATTGACAACACAACGATTTAAGCACAAGTTATTCCTTTTGATTACATAGGGCAAATAAAACTGTTAGAGTTACCCACTAATCATGCACAACGTACATGAACCTATGCTAGCATGGCAAGTTCTAAATCTCAAGATCCACCGTCGCTTCATAAGAGATTAACACCCTATCTTATATGTTCGCGATGCACATAAGACGAATACGCACAACCAATACTAGATATCATGCAATCATCACACACTAAAGTATTAAACAATTAACTAAAGAATTCCATAATAAATCCGTTGCAACCCCATGATCACGATTAGCCCATAATAGAACTTATCGCCATCATGGGTTCATATGAAATCATGATAAACGAACACAAGAAAATAACAACTAAACTAATTATATTAAAACAGAGTACGTCACAAGAGTAAATAAGTCAAAGCAAGAAAACTAGCATCCAATGTTACAACGAAACAAGAATCACAAGAATATATGCTTCCTCTTCGTTGCTGTGTGCTAAATCGGTCTTCTTCCTTATCTCCTTCGCTTCTTGCAAAACACAATCTAAAATATAATCCCCTCTTAATACTCTGTGAAAAACGTCTCAAATCTACTTATATAATAGTCCCATAAAACTCAGATTACATAGAAGTTGGAAGCCAAACAGAAGTAGAAGTCTAAAACAATTTATTATTTTCCCCGACCCTGCGCGGCCGCTCAGCATTTCTGCGCGGGCGCGCAAGGCTGCTGCACGGCCGCTCAGCATTGCTGCGCGGGCGCGCAGGACCCTACTGGAAAATTTCCAGGTTTGCTCCGTTTCTTCGCCGTAATCTGCCCGTTCTTTTCCTCTCGCAATGGTGAACACATGCCAAGGCTTATTCTTGATGATTCCTCCTCCAAAATGCAACTAATACCCTGAAATGCATAAACACTAGAAAAACGCATCAAATACACAAAATACTTGATTTCAAGACACCAATTTAAGCCATTTTAAGACGTTCTAAGTGGTATAAAATGCCACTTATCAACCACGAATGTGGTCTGACCACGAATCTGGTCCATATTTATAAAACCATCCAATTCTAAAACAATTCAATATGATAACCATTGCAATTCAATAAAAACAGGATCATAATTAACATTGATAAAACATTTATCTCGGAGCACAAAACATTTCACAGGTATCACCATGGTGTATCAAGGTGTAAGTATGAAGAACGACTTCAAGCCTGATGAAGAATCAAGTATCTGAAGAACAATGGTTCAATGATAATACAGGGTATTGATCTTTGATGTGATAGGGTATTCCAGGGTGTATAAGTTTTTGCATGCTCAAGAAATTCTGTTGAAATACTTGGTTTATGGTGTGTATGTATTTGTGGAGTAGTATTGTATTTGTATGGTTTAATATCTGGGAAATCAACCGTTGGTGGTTTACAAGAAATAAAGCTTACGTCTCAAGCTCAATGATAAGATCAAGGTTCAAGGTTGAATTGTAACGACTCGCATACTTTTATATTATTTAAAGGTGTTATTATCAAATATTTAATTAAATAAATATATGTATTGGTTTGACTGCTATGTGTTGCTCTATTATTGTTTATGTGTAATCTATGATGCATAGGGTCGTTTGTGTAATTAATGATTGAGTAGTACTGAATTGTTTTCACTTTTAAAAGTGGATTTATTGCAAAGTTATTTGCATAAATACTGGGACTATATTTTAAAATTTTTTTATGCTTTTATAATGATAATATTTATTTTTGGGATTTTATAAAATTTAAAAATCAATATTTCATCAATTATTTAACCCTTTATGATTTTCTGATTGTATTTATTTGTAAAATCTACATTTAATTCAGGAAATCTTTAAAAATTATGAAACTCATATTTATTTAAGTTGGGAATATTCCGGGAATTTTAAAATTATTTTGGAAAATTTCAGGATTAATTTCACCCGCGCGTTGATTCGTGTAATCGATAAAAGCGGGTATAAGTGGCGTTTCAGAAATTATTTTAAAATTTCGAAATTTATGTTTTTATTAACTTCGGGATATTTATAGCATTTTAAGATTGTTTTCATGATTTTCTGGAACCTTTTTAAATGCACCTCGTTTCGTAAATATCCAAACACTAAACAAAAATCGGGTCTTCAGGTAGAATGAATACACGTGTTCAATTTTTAGGATTTTCTTGCCTCTGTGTCGAGTTGCAATTCGTTACCAGTTGACAAGGATAAAAAAAAGAAACAACAAAAAGACATAACAGGGCACCCCCCTTCCTTCTCTCTCTCTCGATCGACTGTCCCCTTCTCTTTCTTTCAATTCTTTCTTCTTTTCTTCCTGTTCATTGGTAACTGCTCCACGGTGTCGCTGTCATCACTATTCCTGGTAATCACAATGCATGTGCTGCCTGTGTTCTTTATTTCCCTCAATCCTTTGGCCGCCGCTAGAATCTTTTCCGACCGGGTGGTCTGAACGCGCGTATACGCGTGTATATCTATTTGTTGTGCACCCGTGTTTTTGGTTTTGACTGGTATTCCGACCGTTTATATTTCTCCGGTTGCCGCCAGTCTTTTCCGGCAAGGCGGCCGGGGCTTTTGTGTTGTGCGTATGTGGTTGCCTTGTTTGACTGATCTGTAATAATTTTTCTGTATTAGTTTTAATTAATTTTCTACAGAATTAATTGATTTTACTTGAGTAGTGAAAATAATATATTGTGCAGAAAAATATGATTAATCGGTAAACCTCGTAACTGGAATCCGAAACGGGTACTTCCGAGATTTACCGCCGTCGGCGATGAGCCTCGGCGAGCCGACGGTGGACTGTGATGACGCGATTCCGAGTCCTAATATTTTAAAATAAATAAATATAAAATATGAATACAAATATAAGATGTAAATAATTATATTTAATTAGTGTTGAAGAATTTGTGAATTGACACTGTTGACGGAAATCGGTGGTTGGAAATTGGATTGTAGTTGATTTGGATTTGGTTGTGATTGATGTGACGTCGAGTTGTTCGACGGGTTAGTCCGATAAATAAAGGAGGTGATGCCTAATTTCTGAGAAACTGAATGACGGAAATACGGGAGCATATCCAGTAATTATTGGGTCGTCGAACGAGTATATATAAACATATATGTATATTGTATACGAAATTTGAGTGTATGTGGTGGCGAACTGTTTTTCCAAAAAGTAATAACCCTAATTTTTGTAAAATGACGGGTATATGTATTTTTCCAAAAATGAACCCCGAACCTACTTTTCGTGAATGTGAACCCTAATTGTTGTGTGTGTTATTATAAGGCTATGTATATTACAAGTCGGGATTTGATATCGAATGGGTAAGTTGTTAGCGATGATATGTCAAGCATACCTAGACGTCTAACGTAGGGTATTCCGGCTCTGTAGGTTCTAGTCGAAGAACTCAGGAATTGGTATTGAACTAAGGATAACCCAGTGATCAGTCGACAAGAGCAACGAGGTTCCGAACGAAGGATCTGAGCGTGGAAGTTGGATACATGATAGTCTGTTAGTAAGGCGGTAAAGCCGAGTGTCCAAGTCAGTCCAAGGTCGATCGGTATTAGTTGTAAAGCTCTGCAAGGCAAGCACCCCTGACCATTCTTTTATGGTTCAGTATATATGAATGGAATGTTTTTTATTTTTGAACAGGAACATAAACGTTTTAAGTTACGTATCCCCTGTGTTTGAAAATGTTATTAAATATGTGTTTTTGAGGAAAAGTAACTTCTGAAAATACCTATCTCTAAAGTGTGATTAAAAATGGAAAATAGGTTTTGAATATTGTGCTGTGACAGAAATGATTTTTAACAAGAGATAGGTAAAAGTGATTTTGAAACTGGATAAAACGAATCAGATATTGGATAATGTTGTGTAAGTGGCTAATTCGGTTACGCGCATTACATAACCGATTAGTCCAACATAGATAATCAGAGACCTAGCTAGTCTCTGTGGATCCGGTGATTTTGTGTGAAAGCCCGATCAGCTTTCCTAGACATTTTGTGTGATAGCCCGGCCAACTATCCTAGATAATTTGTGTGGAGGCATAATCAGCCGTCCCTAGATTACATCCAATATCTATCTGATTATGATTTAGTGGTTCCCATAACGGAACAGATGATTTTGTGGTTCCAGTAATGGAACAAGTGATTTTATGGGTCCTGCGATGGGACAGAAGATTTGAAAATGAAAGTAGCATGCTAAAATTGAACTCTGGTATTTATGCACAGCACACAACTGATGATTTAGTTTTACAGAGCATGCTAGTTTTGATATCCAGTTCATACATGTTTTACTTGTTTTCTAGCAAGTTATGAATTATGTTCCTATAACTACTTTAGTTTAAATCATTTTTAATTGTTATTCATATAGTGGTACTGCTGAGCAATGGATTGCTCACCCTTGCAAAACGTTTTATATATGTATTGCAGATGCCTAGGAGATTCTTCCGCGATAGTCAGGGCAGGGTTCCAGTTTCTTCCGTGTCAGGCTCCTCTGAGGTTGTTGTGTTGGACCAAAGATGGTCTACTGAGTTGCTGTATTAAGTTAGTCGCGTTAGGATGGTTTGTTGTAAGTCAGTTTTGTAATAGTTGTGATATAAATCATATTAAAACCTGGAAAAAAGGTCTTGGAAAAGGGGTCGTGGTTATGTATTATTAGTGAGTTGGACTGAATTATGATTGTTATTATTGTTGTTGGTGACGTCAACTCCTGACCCCGGGGTTGAGACCGTCACATGAATAGTTTAAAACACTTGCAATATAAAACAAGATTTATTTTGAATACTAGCAACATGTTATGAGAAAGTTCAAAAATATTTGCAATATATCTCGAAGAAAGGTTCAGAAGGACTTGCCTTATCACAGATGATTTCCAACTTTACTTGTACTCATCTAACACTTTTACTTTTCAATCACTTTCCTTCTTTTTCTATGTCTTGCTTCTAATTGTCAATCACTTGCCATCTCTTTCTATGCTTCAATTCTATTTACGGATCACTGACTTTCTTTATGTATGCCTCGCTTACTCTGCTAGGCATCACAAGTGTCTATCAATACTCAATCTCATATCATTTTAATCGTCACATAGACGTCATAAGCTTTTATCTACCCTTCGTTCTACCCAAATCCGATTTACGGATTGAAAGTTACAGCAAAAACCGTCAAACAATAACAAAATAGGCATATAACATATCAATCAGATAGCACGTAGCACATAGCACACAAGAAATTCGATCAAAATAATTTTTCAAAGAAGATTCAGGGTCAAAATGATTTTTCATGTATTTAATACGAATTTTTGAACATTTTTCAGAATTAAAATGGGCCTCTGAATCATTTTATAATAAAATAATAAGTTTCGAACACCCGAATCTGACTTTAAATTAAAGTTAGTAATAATTATTGAGCCTCAAAAATAATTTAAAATAATATTTTAAAGCTCGAACTATATTTTGGAAATTTTTAAATCAAAATAAATAATTAAATCTAATTAAATAATTAATTAAAATTAATTAATAACTAATTAAATTAATTAATCAATTAATATTTAAATTAATTGATTAATTAGATAATTAATTATCAACTAAAATTTATTAACTAATTAATTTAGATTTATTTTTGAATTAAAAATAATTTTCAGAATTAAAATTATTGAATTTTAGGAATTTTTAAAATTATTGAATTTTGGGAATTAATTGACTGATTTGCAAGTTTTTACAAACTTCAGGGGCAAAGTGGTAAATTAACCACCTTCCCCGACAATCACCGACGGGCGCCATTACCGGCGACCCCGAGCTTTTCCGGCCAACTAGAAACCACCCAGAAATGCATTAAAATATCAGGGTTTGTTCTCCTTGTTTCCAGAAACACAATCATACCAACCAAATCCATATTCGATCTCTGGGTAAGCCGTAAAAATGATTCAAACTTTTTTGGTGACCTCCCTGTCGTTTTCCGGCAAGGTCGATACCGGAATCGTCTGTTAACCTACTATACACCACTCGAATCTTCTTTGGACGATCTATAGTTTGGTGCAATCAATTTCAACCAATAACCCCTAACAAAGAAACACCTAATTTTGAATTAAGAACATTCAAACACATAAACCCTAATTTCAATTTCAAGAATCAAACATCATTTTCTCTATGTTATTGAACTCTATTTTTGACATATAATATACCAAATTGACCAGAAAAATATTATCTACACGATGGAATCATCAAATCATATCAACAACGTCAAGAAATTTTTTTCATAATTTAATCTTTAATATATTCGAAATAAAACAATTCAATAAGAAAAATACCTTGATTTCTGCACCAAAATAAATGGTGGATTCAGAAAGAGGTTTTCGAGAGCTTCGTCTTGATATATTGCACGCCCGAATCGGAGTTCGATAATGCCTTCATTTCTGCGATTGATTTTCAAGAATGCAGTATTTTATTAGGGTTTTCTTTGGGTTTTACTGGTTTGTACTGTCTGAATATGATTTTACGAGTAAAATAAAATAAGAAAAGGGCTATTTATATTTACGGAATATTAGTACGTTCTGGATCGTGTGGGATCGATAAATACGTTTCTTAGCCGCTAAGTAACTATAAAACGATCTAATCGGATAATGTTTTTTATAAGCACTATCCTGGTTTGGTTAAGCACTATCCTGTTTTGAATAAGTATTATCATATTTTGGATAATTATCATAACTGGGCTTTTATTAAACAATTTGTACGAAGATAATGTTATCGAAAAGGGTTAGCGTATCGAAATATTGCGATGGGTCGTACACGGGTCAAACCGTAATCCGGATTGAAAAAGTTAAAACAAGGAAAATATCCAGAATTACCAGATTAGGTTAGGAAGGAGTTTTCGGAAGAGTTTCGGGTTGTAAAAATTTAAAAATGGTTGAGGTTAGAAGATTCCCGTATTTAGAAAATGGTTTTGTAATTATTCAGAAAATAATTAATAAATTTATAAATCAATAGAAAATCATATAACACTCCAAAAATTACCAGAAAAATACCTTAATTATCTATTTTTTATTCTGGACGTAATAAAATTAACATACTTATACTTTACCACATATAAACATTCACATAACAACACCAATCATCAGATAATTCACCAAAAATCATAATATAATCACATAATAATTATTTATCAATAAAAATAATTACACGCTATGTCCCGAATATTACATGAACAAGTATGCTAGAGCCATTAACATTTCTAAAGAATAAAGTTTTGTCAACAGTACCTCTTGTTAAATGATTTTCTAAGAGAAACTTTGACAAAGTATCGTACCAGGCTCTAGGTGCTTAGTTCAATCCATAAAGTGCTTTCAAAAGAATGTAGACATATTCTGGAAAATTTGGATATTCAAAACCAGGAGGCTGAGTGACAAAGACTTCCTCCTCTAAATCTCCATTCAGAAAGGCACTTTTGACATCCATTTGATGGACTTTGAAATTGGCATGGGCCGCATAGGCTAAGAAAATTCTGACGGCTTCAAGTCTTGCAACAGGAGAAAAAGTTTCATCAAAATCTATTCCTTCTTGTTGAAAGTAGCCCTTAGCAACCAATCTAGCTTTGTTCCTGACAACTATGCCATTTTCATCCATTTTGTGTCTGAATACCCACTTGGTGTCAATTGGATTATTTACTTTAGGCTTGGGTACTAGCTTCCATACCTTGTTCCTTTCAAATTGATTTAGCTCCTCCTGCATAGCTAGAACCCAATCAGGATCCAACAGAGCTTCTTCTACCTTTTTTGGTTCTTCATTTGAGAGAAAGTTGCTACATAGACATTCTTCTTGAGTTGCTTTCCTTGTTTGAACTCTAGAAGATGCATCACAAATAATAAGCTCAAATGGGTGATCTCTAGTCCATTTTCTATGTTGTGGTAGATTAGCTCTAGATGAAGAGGCCTCATTGTTATCTTTATATGTGACTGAGTTTTGATTTGAAAAAACTCCCCATGAGTTTGTGGATCTTTGATTTGAAGAGGGGGTTCTTTCTGCAAGTGATCTGCTTTGACTCTCAGCTTCTCTAATTGTTCCGACGGATGATGCACTTTGTATCCCGATGGATGAAGCTGATTGTCTTCCGACGGATGATGCATTTTGTAACTCGACTGATGCTAAATTTTGTGCATCATTAGATATAGATTTTTTTGTATTATCCTTAGCCTTTATTTCTTGATCACTATCATCATCACTGTCATCAAAAATTATCTCAACATTGTCAAATTTAAAACTATCATCCAAACCTTCATCTTTTAGTCTTTCAATCTTCTTATCATCAAACACAACATGTACATATTCGATAACAATGTTTGTTCTAAGATTGTAGACTCTATATGCTTTTCCAACAGCATATCCAACAAAAATTCCTTCATCTGCTTTAGCATCAAACTTTCCATGCTGTTCAGTTTGATTCCTTAAAATGTAGCATTTGCATCCAAAGACATGAAGAAAATATAGAGTTGGCTTCCTATTCTTGAACAATTGGTACGGAGTCATGCATTTTTCTTGATTGATCAAAGAAATATTCTGAGTGTAGCATGCAGTATTCACAGCTTCAGCCCAAAAATATGTTGGTAACTTTGATTGTTCCAGCATTGTCCTTGCAGCTTCAATAAGAGATCTTTTTTTCCTTTCCACCACTCCATTTTGTTGTGGAGTTCTAGCTGCAGAAAACTTATGCATAATCCCATTATCTTCACAAAATAATCTTATCACAAAATTCTTGAACTCAGTTCCATTGTCACTTCTAATTCTTCTTACTTTGAAATTATGATGATTGTTGACTTGCCTTATGTGATTGATGATGATTTCACTAGCTTCAATTTTAGATTTTTGAAAATATGTCCAAGAGAAATTTGAGAAATCATCTACAATTACTAGGCAATATCTTTTCCTTGAGATGGACAACACATTGAACTCCACTTGAGGAATCCCTCTAACCAATTCTTTCTTGACTAGCTCATTCATGGTCTTGAAGTTTAGATGGGACGGCTACTTATGTCATAGCCAACTTTCATCTTGACTTGCTTTATTGAGAAGACAAGTTATAGATTTTGCATTTGTTGAGTTGAAGTTCGCTAGATACACGTTGCCTTTTCTCACTCCAGTGAGAACTACTTTGTTGCTTTTTTTGTTAGTCACAAACAGGCTTCTACATCAAAAGTAACTGAGTTGCCCCCATCATAAAGTTGGCTGATACTCAACAGATTGTGCTTAAGTCCATCCACTAGGGCAACCTCTTCAATGATGACATTATCTTTTGAAATCAAGCCATATCCCATAGTATAACCCTTGATGTCATCTCCAGAGGTGATACTTGGGCCAGCTCTTTGCTTGAACTCACTGAGCAGGGTAGAATCTCCAGTCATGTGCCTTGAGCAACCACTATCCAGATACCAAAGATTATTTCTGTTTCCCTGAACACATCAAAATCAAATCAAGTTGATTTTGGTACCCAAGTTTCCTTGGGTCCTGCCTTGTTAGCCTTTTTTTGGTTTCTTAGGTTTGACCTCATTTGACTTGGGTATTTCAGATTCATCCTTTGTCATTTGAGTTGGACCTTTGAAACCATTCACAGAAGCAGAATTTTCATGCACATTTTGATTAACATGAAAGGTCATGTTGTGTGTAAACATGTTATTCCAGTAAGACATGCTAAATGACATTTGAGGCATACTAAATGCAGCATAATAAGGATTAGGTGCAAATGGCATATTAGCAAATTGAGCATTTAGATTCTGTGCAGGCAAAACATTAACAGGCATTGTAGGCATGTTAGGAAATGAAGGTGGTGCAAACAGAGGAGCAGGCATAGCAAGTTTGCAATTAACAGACAAATGATTGACACTACCACACTTAACATAGATTTTTCTTGGTGCATATTTATCAGGTGTGTAGTTGTTATATTTGTTAATTCCTACTTTCACATTTCTATTATTTTTCCTTTTTGATTCTGCTTTCACTTTAATTTTCTCCAATCTGTCATTCAATTGCTTGATAGACAGATGACCTACAATCACTTTTTTATTCTTATTCACTTGACTTATTTCTCCTGAAACAAAGTTCTTAGAAACTGATCTATACTTATCATTTAACTTAGCTATTTTAGCTTTACTAACAGGTTTTCTAATACTCGATGGATTTGGCTCATTGTCTCTTGATAGATAATCCTTTTGAGTATTCGCCGGATAATTTTCATCATCCGTCGAGTCCACATCAGTTAACAGTCCTTCAAC
Source organism: Apium graveolens (assembly GCF_009905375.1). Classification (NCBI taxonomy): domain Eukaryota; kingdom Viridiplantae; phylum Streptophyta; class Magnoliopsida; order Apiales; family Apiaceae; genus Apium; species Apium graveolens. Next base: position 25,485,552 of record NC_133656.1, on the reverse strand, counting down.
CAAATTGTAATCAAGCTTCTCCTTGTTCTTTTTACAGGCTGCATCACAGAAAGATTCTATAACTTGAACTTTAGTGATTTGAGCATGGACATCTCTAGATGATTTCCATGCCTTAATCACTTCATGTTCTCGTTCAAGTTGCTTTCTTAAAATCTCCTCTTTCTTTAAGGATTCAGTTAGTTCATCATTAGCAACCTTGCATTCTAATTTTAATTTTTCTAACTCAATAAATTGAGTCTCTAGCACATTAATTCTCTCACTTAAAAACACATTGTTCTCTTTAATTTTACTGTTTTCTTTGGTGAGAGACTTAAGTGTAACACGCAGGTGATATAATTCAGTAGACATGTCATTTATGGCATCATTACACTCAGCTTTAGATAAATGTGCTAGTTATGTTGTGATTACCTGATTGCTTGATGAACTAGTTTTTGTTTCATCTGATTTGGCCATAAGTGCTAGATTGACATAGTTTGTATCTTCATCTTCTTCCAATCCATCTACAGCCCAGTCATTTTATTGTGTAATGAAAGCCCTTTCCTTTTGCTTGAGCAACTCAAAGTATCTCCGTTTATAGTCAATAGCCATAAACTTCTTTTAACCAGAATCAGGCTTTCTACACTCACTAGAAAAATGACCTGTCAAGCCACACTTGAAACATTTGAATTTAGACTTATTAACCATATTTCCGTTTGACTTGGCTGCTCCAAAATTCTTCTTGAATTTGGGCTTGGAAAATCTCCTACATAGAAAGGCAAGATGCTCATCTATGTCATTCATGTCATCTTGACTAAGCTGGTCTTCATGTTCAGCTACTAGTCCCTTTCCTTTGCCTTCACAAACTCTTGAGTTTGGTGCAGATTCAATAGCTTCAACCTTTATCTCCTTCTCTTTTTCTTACTCAGCAACCAATGCAATGGATCCTCCCTTCTTTCTTCCTTTTTCCATCTTCTCACTTGTTCTATTTCAAGCTCATAGGTTTTTAGAATACCATACAGTCTGTCCAAGATAAACTCCTTGTAATCTTGAGAATTTCTCAATGAGACTGTCATAGGCTTCCATTCCTTTGGCAGAGATCTAAGAAATTTGAGGTTTAAGTCTTTTGTTTGATAGATCCTTCCATGTAGTTTTAGAGCATTCAGTAGTTTTTGGAATCTATTGAAAATGTCAGTGAGTGACTCACCTTCTTCACTATGGAAATGCTCATATTTCTGAATCAAGAGTTGCATCTTGTTTTCCCTCACTTGCTCAGTTCCATCACATATAACTTGAATTGTATCCCAGACATCCTTAACAGTCTTGCAGTTTATGATGTTGTTAAACATATCACTGTCAACATCATTAAATAGAATGTTTATGGCCTTTTTATCCTTTTGAACTTGTTCTTTATCTGGATCTGACCATTCTGCTTGTGGATTTGGGACTGATGCTTCATTTCCTATAGCAGCTCTCATAGGGATATGTGGACCTTTCTCAATGCAGTCCACATAAGCTTCATCTTGAGATAGGAAATCCAGGTGCATTTTCACCTTTCAATGGTGAAAATTGTCTTTGTCCAGAAATGGAATCCTTACTCCGACATCTTTTTTGTTCATCTTGTTGATTGTTGTGATCTTTACACTCTTTGTACTTCAAGAGCTTGCTCTGATACCAATTGTTATTCCCAAACAATGCAACAAGAATTACAGAAGGGGGGTTGAATGTAATTCTGGCTTCTTTTTCTGATTTTAAGAATGGTCTTACTTAATATATAACTGTGTTTGATTTTGAAAGAAGTGCGGAATGAAAGTGAAATGAAAATCAAAGCACAAAGTAATAAAGCACAAAGCTTTAAAACTTTCTGGTGGATTTGAATTTATCCACCATATATATATATATATATATATATAAAGATGAGAACTCTGTGATGCTTGAATAGCACACAGCTGCTTACAAGAGAACTTACAGAATTACAAAGAGATTCTTAACAGATACGGATTTTTCTATCCCTCTGAAAATTATGATTACTTAGTTATATTGTTCTACTTGCTACACTTGGTTTATATATCACCAAGTTATATGATAGTAAGACAAGATAATGAGACAAACTGAATCTAATCTAACTTCATGTTGCTACATTACTCTGTCCAACATCTTTGAATATCTTCATAATTGCATGGAAATGGTAATACTTCTTTGTTCTCTAAATCCTGCAATTAGGCTGCCATATTCCATTTGCAATGTGACTGTGTTGTCAATGTCAACTGCTATTTTGAATATTATCATCCGTCGGGACTGTGTTAATCATCCGTCGGGAGCCTTGTTGATTATCCGTCGGGAGCCTTTGTGGATCATCCGTCCGGAGTCTTTCTGTCACTTGATTCACTTATGCAGAATTATAAGACATCTTATATTTATAATTAGCCAACCTATTCTCCATATCAATCTAGTAGTCAACATGACTTAAAGAGTCCTACAGTGTCTACTCAACTAATACATTGTTGTTTGCAGATATATGCTACATGACTTATTATTACATAAGCTACGCTCTCGACGGATGTCAAATTGTCATCCGTCGGGACTATAAACTTCATCCGTCGAGAATATATTAGGACATCCGTCGAGAGCTACAAAAACAATAAGTTAAAATCTACTAAGGTGTTTTGTTCAATTTATCATCAAGTTCACAACATATTCCTAACAGAAGTTTCACCGATGACAAATGTTTCTGAATTTTTTATTTTTACTTTTTATTTTTATTAATTATAAAATCAGTTTTATTTATTTTATAAATTGATTAATTAATTATTTAATTAATTGATTTATATTATAAATAATCCTGAAACATTTTCCGAAATTCGAAATTAATTATTTCTTAAATTAATTATTATTTATTTATTAGTTATTTATTATTTATTAATTATTTAAAAATGATTAATTATTTTTGATATTTAATCAAATTATTTTCAATAATTCATAATGAATTCATTTTAATTCCAAAATTTATGGAAAAATCAATTTTCATTCTGATTTTTCCTATATAATAATTTAAAAATATTTTTGAGGTTCAATTATTTTTAATAATTTATTATATTGTATAATAAATTAATTTATTCTTATTTATCGAACAATAATTGAACAGTTTATCCGATTTAGGCGAAACGAAAGCCCTTCGACTCATAAAATAATTTGTTTTTAATAAAAATAGTTTTAAATCCCAATTTATTCTAGAAGCAAGTCGAATTAAGATATTTATTTACTAATTTTGCCCTATTACTTATAGAGACGAGTACAATAAATTCCGAAAAATAGGAAACAAGCAAGATATTGTTCAATAAAGCGAATTGAAAGTGTTTGTCCTAAATCGAATCATGTATGATGAGTTAGGATGAAATTTATTATTTTCTTATTTGATTAATATTAATAAAAGACTTATTTTATGGGCTTTATCTATTTAAAGTATTTTGAATAAAATGTTCCATAGTTTAGAGTAAAGCTTCTAGAAGATGATAACTTTAGACTTAAACAGTTCCTGATCACAGGATAACTAATCGGAAGTTAGTGAATCCGCAAAGTTTGGTACATACTATGCTTGCTCCCTTCAGGAGGATGTCTGTTCTCATATGCATTTGTGTGGTGACACTATAGCTAGTATGTAGGTGCTTATTAGGGAATAAGTTCAGTGAACATGACTCGATAAGTTGGACAACTAAAGGAGATTACTCACGTGTCAATAGTTATTCACTGAGTGATAGTTGTACAAGTGTCCTTAGACTTGAGATCGTTAAAGTTATCTTGTATATAATGAATTGTGATTTGGCTTAGTGCTTAGTCTCAAGGACATCCATTAGGTCTATTTTGGGCATAGGGATTTGTGTTTGGAGATAGTTAACGTCAATAGAGGATCTACCCCTTTCAGTATAGGAAGAGAATATCCTATGTTATTCTTAATATACGAGTTCTGGAATCTCTGGCAAGAGTGTATGAAATTAGAAAGGAGTTTCCAATTTGCATTAATATGAACTTTGCATTATGAATAAGAAATCATATGATCAAATTTGATAGGCCTGACACGAGATCCATGCCTTATATTTAATCAGGATATTGTAAGAGTAGAAGGAATTCATTGTACGGTAACTAGTCACTGATAGGTTCTTGGTATTCTAAGCAGTGAATTCATATTATCCGGATAGTCGCGATATATTGAGAAGCATCACTCACGATGTAGAATAAATATAATTAATCAGTTAATTATATTTAATGAATTTTAGAATTCATATAAATAATAAATATAAGGTTTGTTATTATTTATTTCTACTACCGGATTAATATTGAACCTACATGGTCACACCATAAAAAGATTAATTTATTGATGAAGGTGTTTTGAGAGAGCAAGTTATTTTCTAAAGAGTTAAGAAAAATAATAATGATTTAAATAGTTTTAATTATTATTAAAACATTTTATAAGATAAAGTGTGGGATTATATAATAATATATATTAATATATTAATTATATGAAAACCTAGTGAGCCCTATATAAAGAATTAGATGAAAAGGGTTTTTGTATGCACTTGTGTTTTTGTGGAAACTTAGTTGCCACCCTCTCCTTCTTCTTCATCTCTCTTTCTCAAAACAAAAGGGCACCACTTTATAAAGCTTCATCTTTATAAAAGCTCCATCGAAGGATTATTCTTGGTGGATACCAGTAGAGTGCTTCACACTCTGAGGAGCAAATGCTAGCATCCATTGTTATAAAGCATCAATTTTTAAGGTATGATTACGATTCCTCCGTTCCCTTAATTTTATATGTTTTTTCTATATGTGCGATACATGGTTTTATGAAATAATTATTATATCATGCTTCCGCTCTTTCGTAAATTCCTTCATGGCATCAGAGCCAGATTCTGCATATAGAGATTCATATAAAAAAAATTCAGATTTTTTTATGCATGTATGGACTTATTATGATTTTGCAAGATTATTTAGATTTAATTATAAATTAATTTGAAATAATTTTTGTATTGGATTTTGACCACTGATCTAGGTTCTACAAGTGTTGTAGATCATCTAGGTATTGTTATTCATAATTTTGTGATATGTAGATTATTTGTTATGATTTTTTTTAAATTGTTTTAATTAAAATTCATAAAATAATTATGCATGTGAATAAATATGAATTTAATATTTGCTTCCATCCATTGGTTGACCTTGTAATTGTTGCTACAGTAAATGAATTCGTCAGTTTTTTTTGGAACATAAATGCAATAAAAGTTACAAAAGGGGCCAATAATGATAATAATAATAGTTATTATTAATACTACAATAAATGAATTCGTCAGGTTTTTTTTTGGGTAATAAAGGCAACAACAGTTTCAAATATTTGTATATAATAGTTTTGAACTGTTTATATTCCCAAAAGTGTTTTAAAGCTTGTTTTAATTGCTTTTAAATACTATAATAAATCCATACATCAATATATATCAATGTGTGACATGAGATTACTTAAATGCTTACTTGTTTATTTATTTATTTTTATATATGAGATATATGCCTATATTTACCATGCGATGATAGATTTAGGTGAACTTAAATCAAAATAAGGCGTACTCTAGAATATCTAGAATAGGAATTGTTTCTTGCCTTAACAGTAATATTATGAATACAATCATGACATTCTTGTGTTTGTGAAACACGTAATTAACTATGAATTTTCAATATTGAAAGAAAGGATGATTTTGTTAAAAGCGGTTTTCGATCTGTAAAAAAGGGGTATTTAGTGACGCCTCTTGACAATGCTCCCCATGATCTGAGAATCATCCAATTATCGATTATTGATTTAAAATATTTAATTTAAAAGGAAGAATCTCTTTATAATATGATTATGATTGTAACATAATATAATCCCTCTAAATAATATCATGTACTAATTGGCCAATGACACAATGGGCTTGTTTCGGTCATAGCCTTCCAACATGGTAGAAAGAAGTTCTCATTTTAGAATCATTGTCATTTCATGCTACAGCCGAGGGCTTTGATTTTGAAATAAGAAATACTTGTCTATTGCATAGAGATGTGTACAATGAATTAGAATCTAATGGTCGTTACGTGCTACAGCCGTGGGCCGTTAGAGACTGATTCAATTGTATGAAATGTTGGATTAGAATTGACTTAGAATATTGAGTTGGTCGTGCTACAGCCGTGACTCAAATTATTCAAGAGGCTAAATTTTTTATTAGGGAATAACATAAGATGTAATTGACAAGAGTTGTCTGCCTATTGAATATCATATGGCATTTTGTGCTACAACTGAGGTTGTGTGATGGAATATAGGATCCTTATTCCCACTAGCATTATGAATGCTTAATTTTTCACTTAGGGGGTTGTATAATTTAGATAAACTATTGGGAGCCATTTATGAATAAAGACCTGATTCATATAGTGTTTTGAAATGTAATTGAATACTTTATAAGTGTTGTTATGTGTTTATCATTTACAAATTTACTATATACGTTATGTCTTCTGCACTATCACTCTGGAGCATACTAGATGCTCACAAATTGACTGGTCCTAATTTTGCTCACTGGCTTCAAAACTTGAGAATTGTTCTCAGGGTTGAGAAGCTGGAATATGTGCTTGACTCACCTAAGCCTGCTGAACCTGCTAACGAAGCACATAATGATGAACATGTTGTGTATCGTAAGTGGATAGATGATGCAAATGTTGATCAATGTATCATGCTAGCTTCCATGAACATTGAGCTACAGAAGCAGCATGAGCATATGGATGTTCATACCATCCTAACGTATCTACAAGAGTTGTATGATGTGGCAGGGAGGACAGCTCGATATGAGATATCGAAGGAGCTGTTCGGCTGTAGGATGTCGGAGGGATCATCTGTGAATGACCATGCACTTAAGATGATCAATTTGATTGAACATCTTGGACAACTTGGTTTTGCCATGGATGGGGAGCTGACTCAAGACTTGGTCTTGCAATCACTTCCGGGTTTGTTTTCGCAGTTTATTGTGAACTTTCAAATGAATAAGCAGGACGTCAGCCTGGCTGAACTCCAAAGCATGTTGAAGACTACGGAATCGAATTTTCCCAGAACAAAGTTGTTTGCTTCCACTGTAACAAGGTGGGGCACTGGAAGAGGAACTGCAAGATTTACCTTGCAGAATTGAAGAAAAAGAAGGGTAGTGAGACTGCCACTTCTGATTTTGGTATGTTCATGATTGAAGTGAAAATGTCACTAAGTCAAATTTCTACTTGGGTATTAGATACCGTCTGTGGTTCTCACATTTTAAATTCGTTGCAAGGACTAAGGAGAAGTAGGACTCTCGAGAAAGAGGAGGTGATTCTACGGATGGGAAATGGAGAAATAGTTACTGCTGAAGCTGTAGGATCATTTGATTTTATGCATACGGGCAAGACAATTGTTTTAAATAATTGTTATTTTGTTCCCTCGATTGTGAGGAATATTATTTCTATTTCCATGTTAGACTTGGCTGGATTTTCATTTGTTATTCAGAATAATAAATGTTCAATTCTTAGAGATAACGTTCTTTATGGTAGTGGTATTTTAAATAATGGTCTGTATGTATGTGATGTGGAGCATAATTTACTATAAATTGAACATACTAATAAAAGGAAAATGGATGATGAAAATCTTATCTATTTATGGCATTGCAGACTTGGTCATATTAGTGAAAATAGACTGCGGTCATTGCATAAGGAAGGGTTACTTGACCCCTTTGATTTTGAATCATATCCTACATGCGAGTCTTGTCTATTGGGTAAAATGATCAAATCTCCATTTAGTGAACATGGAGAGAGGGCTGCAGATTTTCTAGGATTGGTACACACAGATGTATGTGGACCAATGTCTACGCAAGCCATGGGTGGATTTTCATACTTCATTACTTTTATAGATGATCGATCTAGATTCAGATATGTGTATTTAATGAAACAGAAGTCTGAAGCCTTTGAAAAGTTCAAAGAATGTAAGAATGAAGTGGAGAAACAAACCAAACATAGTATTAAAATCATTCGATCAGATCGAGGTGGTGAATACTTGAATGGAGAGTTTCTAGATTATATCAAAGAAAATGGTATAGTCTCTCAGTGGACTCCTCCATATTCTCCAAAGTTGAATGAGGTATCTGAAAGGAGAAATCAAACTTTGTTAGACATGGTTCGGTCCATGATGAGCTATGTAGATCTTCCAGTATTCCTTTAGGGTTATGCATTTGAAACTTTAGCATATTTACTGAATAAGGTGCCTTCCAAATATGTTCCTCAAACTCCATATGAGATATGGAAAAAAAGGACACCGAGTCTTAAACACGTTAAGATTTGGGGATGTCCAACTTATGTCAAGAAAGTTGACCCTGATAAGCTGGAATCTCGATCTATAAAATGTAGATTTTTGGAATATTCTAAAGAGACTTTGGGGTATTACTGTTACACCGATCATAGGGTATTTGTCTCCAGACATGCTACCTTTTTGGAAAAAGATTTTATCCTTGAAGGAAATAGTGGGAGAGAAATAGAACTTAATGAAGTTCAAGAAGCACAAACTACTACGGTTCAAGAGGAAACACCTGTTCAGACTGAACAACCTTCTGTGGAACAGCCCATTCGTAGGCCAGGGAGATTGTCTCGCCAACTTGAGAGGTATTATGGCCTTGTCATTGAGAATGACAATGAGTTGTCATTCATTGATGATGACGACCCTATGACCTATAATGAGGCTATAAGTAATATTGACTCAGAGAAATGGCAGAGTGCCATGAAATCCGAAATGGAATCTATGTATGCCAACCAAGTATGGACTTTCGTTGAAGCACCAGAGGACGTAAAACCTATTGGGTGCAAATGGGTATACAAAAGAAAGATTGGAGTAGATGGCCAGGTGGAGACCTATAAGGCCAGGCTCGTGGCAAAAGGATTCAAACAATGGGAAAGGGATTGACTTTGATGAAACTTTTTCTCCTGTAGCCCTGTTGAAATAAATTCGGATTTTGCTTGCGATTGCTGCTTACTACGACTATGAGATCTGGAAAATGGATGTCAAAATGGCCTTTCTCAATGGGAAACTTGAAGAGGAAGTGTATATGACACAACCAGAGGGTTTTGTTTCCAAAGGGAATGAACACCTAGTGTGTAAGTTGCTATAAACTATATATAGATTAAAGCAAGCTTCTCGTAGATGGAACATCCATTTTGATTAGACAATCAAAGAGTTAAGTTTTATAAAAAACGTAGATAAACCATGTGTCTACAAGAAAGTTAGTGGGAGCGCGGTAACATTTCTTTTACTGTATGTGGATGACATACTTCTTATAGGAAATGATATACCGATGCTCCAATCAGTCAAAGTGTTGCTATTGAAGAACTTCACTATGAAGGACTTGGGAGAAGCATCCTACATTCTCGGTATGAAGATCTATAGAGATAGATCTAGAAGAATGATAGGTCTTACCCAGGGTATATACATTGAGAAAGTGCTTAAAAGGTTTAGGATGGAAAATTCCAAGAGAGGTCTCATACCGATGATCCATGGAGTATCCCTTTCCAAAAGGATGTCTCTTAAGACACCTGAGGAAAGAGAGCGTATGAGTAAGATTCCTTATGCTTCAACAATAGGATTTATCATGTATGTGATGTTATGTACTAGGCCTGATGTTTCTTACTCAATTAGTGTGACAAGCATATATTAGTCCGATCTAGGAGAAGACCACTGGAAAGCAGTGAAGAACATCCTTAAGTGTGGTGCCCTCCAAACCCGGGTCAGAAGTTTGGAGTCCACAACACATACACAATGTATAAGCCTGTACATGCACTATTATTTGCAATGAGCCTGCTTTACATAACCACGGATTGCAACAGGTTAAAGTATGAACACAAGCCACAACCTTAATTCTATTACAACGTACCAAATCCCAACTAATTTAACTTACAACTGATAAGGAAATTATTCTTATAATCTTACTATCTCACTACCATATGAAGCTCCTGCTAGCTCGATCCAACTCAAACTGGAATCCTAGCTCGCACTTTGGATTGAGGAACTTCACTGTCATCCATATCCTTTTCAACTGTAAAATATATAAAAAGATTCGCAAGAGTGAGCTAACTAGCTCAGCAAGTCACAATAACAATAACTGAGGTTAAACAATGATCAAACGAGATGATTCAGAGGAATCAAGTTTCTTATTAACTCATTATTAAAATTGGATATTTATTTTAAATTTAAAAACCAAGGTTAGGCTGCTGATCAGTCACGCGCTAACCCCGAGCAAGGCACACAGCTCTGCTCTACGAACTAGATCCGAGGCACACATTGGCCTAATTCGACCACGAATCTGGTCTGACCATAAATCAGGTCTGACCACGAATCTGGTCCACATGAAGAAAACTATCCAATTCTAATGCAATTCAATATGATAAACAATATAATTTAATAAAATAAGATCATAATCAACAGTGATGAAACATTTGTATAAAGGCATGATGCACTTCATGAGTATCATAAGGGGGTATCGAAGTATGTATAAGAAATGGCCTTCAGCCTGTAGGAGAATCGGGTATTAGATGAACAATGATTTTACAAGGTTTAGTTCTTTGATGTCACAAGGTATGGTTAAGTATAAAAGTTTCTGGATGTTTGAACAATTATGTTCCTGTGTTTGGTGTTTGGTAGTTATATATTTGGAAAGTAGTATCATATTTGTGTGGTTTAGTATCTGGAAATCAACAAGGGATGGTTTACAAAGAATAAGGCTTACGACTCAAAGATCAAATGATGTGGCTCAGGTTCAAGGCTGAATGATTCAAAGCACTTACAATATAAAACAGAGCTATTTTGAATACTTAACAATATTTCACGAGAGAATTTAGAAACATTTGCATTATATCTTGAAAAAGGTTTAGAAGTACTTGCCTTGCAGGGCTTTACAACTATTACTGATCAACTCTGTCGCTCAGGCTTTATTGTCTATCCACTAAATCACCCGGGATTCGACCTTAACACTTAGGTCCTTTGATTGGAACCTTACTGAGCTTTTTGACTGACCACCAAACTATCTTTCATCCAATGCCAATTCTCGAGCCTTCCGACTATAACCTACAAGGTCGAAACACCCTAACTTAGACATTCGATTATACTTGACATATCTTCGCTAACAATCTACCCGAACGTTAACAAAACCCGACTCGTAACATACTTCATATAATAATACACGTATCACTTAGGGTTCACATTCTCGAAAATTGGTTGGGTGTTCATTTCCAGAAAAAACGTATATTCCTCATTGTACAAAATTAGGGTTATTGGTTTTGGCAAAACATTTCACCACAATATACAATCAGGTTTCATATAAAACATATGCTCATATATTTATATATATTCGCTCGATGTCTCGATAATTATTGGATACACTCTTATATTTCCAAAATTTGATTTCTCGAAAATCGGGAAGCACTTCCTTTATTTATCGGACTAACTCGTCGAACAACTCGACGTCAAATTAACAACACAATCCAATTTACAAGTCCCAACCACCAATTCTAACCAACAACAACAATCGCAATTCACAAATCCCCAAACACCGGTTATATTACAGTTATTAATTATTATCCGTATTTTTATATATTTTATTCATAGGACTCAGAATATTCATCATAGTCCACCGTCGGCTCGTCGAGGCTCATCGCCGACGGCGGTAAAATCTATTGGTGCCCGATACTATTCGGGTTTCGAAATAAATTTCGCCGATTAAACTTTAATAAATTCCCGAAAGTAATTATTTATTCCATGAAATTTAATCAATTTAGTCCCTGTAAAATCAAATAGTAATAACATCAAACCAACTGAGTTTAGCAACAGGAGCAGCCAAACACACGCGCCACACACACGCAGGGTCACCTCGCCGAAAAAATCTGGCGGCAACCGGAATTATTCAGAACACAAACAATACACGCATGACCTTGTGGCTGGAAAATAAAACAGCCACAGCGAAGAACTATAGAAAGGCAGGCGGCAACATCAAAGAAAGAAGCTACCAATCCTGACTCCCACACTCACATATGTGCACACAGGAATATACACACATATATATATACGGAAGAATAATCGAAACCATCGGTAATAGTTACCAGAGAAGCAGGCGGCGCCGAAAAATACAGCGGCGGAAAGAGTAGGAAACAGGGAAGACTCACAGATGAAACAGCAGGAAGAGAAGAACAAAGATATGAGAAGGGAAATCAATCCCGTCCGAGAGAGAATAGAGATATTAAGCCCCCTTCCCTGTCCTCTTTTTGTTTCTCTATTTTATTTTTTATTTCATTGTTTTTGTTTTTTTATTAACTAATCTATAGCCAACACGTGGCTCTCACACTCTTATTTGACTGCCACATGTCTCACAATTTGGGACACGTATCAATAAACGTACTACAACCCCTTTTCTGGTTTGCTATCTCGCAATTTATCGAGCCAAGTTGCACATAAAGTAATTTCAGAAAATTATCAAAATAGTCTCAAAATATTACAAATATCCCAAAGTTAATTAAAATGTAAATTTCATTATTTTAAAATTATTTCTGAAATGCAATTTATACCCGCTTTTATCAATTAAACGAATAAACGCGCGGGTAAAATTAATCCCAAAAATTTCCAAAATAATTTTAAAATTCTCGGAATATTTCAAACTTAAATAAATGTGAATTTCATAATTTTTAAAGAATTCTGGAATTAAATACAGATTTTACAAATAAATGAAATCAGAAAATCATACAGGGTTAAATAATTGATGAAATATTAATTTCTAAATTTTATAAAATCCTAAAAATAATTATTGAAATTATAAAATCATAAAACTAATTTTAGAGACAATCCAAATATTTACGGATTTGAAACAGTAATAAAATCACCTTTAAAAATAAAACAGAACAATATAACTCAATTTTTTTAACTACACATTCCAATCCTTTACACAAATAAATCACAGACAATTTGTATATATCAACAAACTGCTGCCAAAACCAAGACACATATTTTATTTAATTAATACTTCCACAATTACATATTTAAATAATTTAAAAATACACGAGTCGTTATATTAAGTACTTGCGAAGGACTAAGGATATTTTTTTTATTTTTGGTGGATCTGAGTTAAAAATAGAGGGTTATACTTACCCTAGTTTTCAATCAGAAAGTGATGATAGAAAATCCATGCCAGGGTACGTGTTTACTCTGAATGATGGTGCGATTAGTTGGAAGAGTTCCAAATAGTCTACAACGGCTAACTCCACAACGGAAGCAGAGTATATAGCTGCAAATGAGGTTGCAAAAGAAGTCGTTTGGATGAGAAAATTTGTTTCTGAGTTGGGAGTTGTTCCTAGCATTGAGGAGCCTATTATGTTGTATTGTGATAACAACGCAGAAATAGCACAAGCCAAGGAACATAGGTTTCATAAAAATTCCAAACATGGTTTACGATGCTTTCATTTGATTAGGGAAATCATTGAAAGAGGAGATGCCAAGATTGAGAGAGTTGACACACATAACAACGTAGCAGACCCACTCACAAAGTCATTGTCTCGAATTCACTTTGATCGTCATAAAGAGAAGATGGGTATTAGATACCAGGGTGATTGGCTTTAGTTCAAGTGGGAGATTGAAAGTGTTTGTCCTAAATCCAATCATGTCTGATGAGTTAGGAAGAACTTTCTTGTATTTTTATTTGATTAATATTAATAAAAGACTTGTTTTGGGTTTATTATGGGCTTTATCTATTTAAAGTGTTTTGAATAAGATGTTCCATAGTTTAGAGTAAAACTTCTAGAATTATAATGAGATTGTAATATTGAGATCTAGAAGATGATAACTTTAGACTTAAACAGTTCTTGATCATAGGATAACTAATCGAAAGTTAGTGAATCCGCAAAGATTGGTACATACTATGCTTGCTCCCTTCAGGAAGATGTTTGTTCTCATAGGCATTTGTGTGGTGATACTATAGCTAGTATGTAGGTGCTTATTAGGGAATAAGTTCAGTGAACATGACTCGATAAGTTATACAAGTAATGGAGATTACTCACGTGTCAATAGTTATTCACTGAGTGATAGCTGTACAAGTGTCCTTAGACTTGAGATCGTTAAAGTTATCTTGTATATAATCAACTATGTTTTGGTTTAGTCCTTAGTCTCAAGGACATATTTTGGTCTATTCCAGGCATAGGGATTTGTGTATGGAGATAGTTAACGTCAACAAAGGATCTACCCCTTCCAGTATAGGAAGAGAATATCCTATGTTATTCTTAGTATGCGAGTTCTGGAATCTCTGGCCAGAGTGTATGAAATTAGAAAGGAGTTTCTAACTTGTATTAATATGAACTTTGCATTATGAATAAGAAATCATATCATTAAATTTGATAGGCCTGACACGAGATCCATGCCTTGTCTTTAATCAGGATATTGTAAGGGTAGAAGGAATTCATTGTATGGTAACTAGTCACTGACAGGTTCTTGGTATTCTAAGCAGTGAATTCATATTATCCGGATAGTCGCGATATGTTGAGAAGCATCACTCAAGATGTAGAATAAATATAATTAATCAGTTAATTATATTTAATGAATTTTAGAATTCATATAAATAATAAATAAAAGGTTTGTTATTATTTATTTCTACTACCGGCTTAATATTGAACCTACAGGGTCACACCATAAAAAGATTAATTTATTGATGAAGGTATTTTGAGAGAGCAAGTTATTTTCTAAAGAGTTTAGAAAAATAATAATGATTTAAATAGTTTTAATTATTATTTAAACATTTTATAAGATAAAGTGTGGGATTTATATAATAATATATTTTGATATATTAATTATATGAAAACCTAGTGAGTCATATATAAAGAATGAGATGAGAAGGGTTTTTGTATGCACTTGTGTTTTTGTGAAAACTTAGTTGCCACCCTCTCCTTCTTCTTCATCTCTTTCTCTCTCAAAACAAAAGGGCACCACTTTATAAAGCTTCATCTTTATAAAAGCTTCATCGAAGGATTATTCTTGGTGGATACCAGTAGAGTGCTTCACACTCTGAGGAGCAAATGCTAGCATCCATTGTTATAAAGCTTCGATTTTTAAGGTATGATTACGATTCCTCCGCTCCCTTGATTTTATATGTTTTTTCTATATGTACGATACATGGTTTTATGGAATAATTGTTATATCATGCTTCCACTCGTTTGTAAATTCCTTCACGAATAACGAGTCGATTTTGATTCTAAAAATTATTTTAAACCTAAAATGACTATGTGAAGTATGTGTTATGAGAATTATGTGGTTAATCGAGTCTTAATTGTTATTAATTGTTATACGAGTTAATTATACGTGTACGGGTAGACGATAAGGGCTATGTGAAGTCGGTTTGAGATGCCATTAAGATACATGTTGACTAAATAAGCGCCTTTCTATGATATAGACAAAGCCAACAAGGCGGACCGAACTAGGGTTAGAGAACGGTGAATTGCTTGTGGTAGATCGCGTAAAAGGCAAGTTTTTCCACTATTCTAAATTCAGAATAGTGAATTACTTCCAGATTCTTATCACAGTTACACACTGATAATTCCTGTTCACAAACACTGATACACAATTATTATTCTTTTGTTCATATTTTATTTTGATTCATGATTTCTCCCAATTCGTTGAATCCTCTATTAATATTCCAATAGTTTTTATATATATACATATATTCTGATATATTCCGATGTTGGGATACATCAAAGCATAACGATTATTCTGGTTGCTCCTCTATGGACTGGATGGTAACGATTAGGATCAGGTATACACTTGATCTAAAGGACCGGGAATTAACCAGATCCTTGTGTTGGGCCGTAGAGCCTGGGTACCCGAATGGATCTATACATGGAGGTATGGATCTGCACTGTATCCTGGCTGATCAGCTGGATATAGGTACAAACTTGTGTCCAGTTTAGTTTATTGATATTCGCCGATAATGGCCTTTGTTCTTGTCTTGCGAGGTTATATTTTTGCAGATGTAACAAATTATCGTTGCATTTATCTTATTATAACACTGTTAATATATTGTGGACTTGTTGAGCAACTTATGGCGCACCCCGTTTTTGTTGTTCTTCACCTTATTGTTTTCAGTTAAGTAGGAAAATGAAACCTATCACGACGCGCGTGGTAAATAAACGAGTCAAGCAGCGGGACCCTCTAATACCAAAAGTGTTGATCCTAATTTAGGAAGAAAATTTTGAGTTACCTGAGCATGTGTAGTGTAGATAGATAATGTGTGTGTTTGAATAAAGATGAATGTAGTTTAAAACTTGTTAGACAATGGTTTGTAATAAAGAGAGTTTTGTGATATTTTAAATTTGGCTGGTAATATAATTAAAATGTGGTTCTTTTTTTCATACTTTAACTTAAAAAGATCCTGGTTAGTATTAAGGGGATTAGATATGTATCTGCTTAATTGTTATGCAGGTTTGTACATGTTTGGTATTTAGCTAGTAACCCCCCAGACTTACACCCCGGGTTTGGAGGGCGTTATAATCTGTTTCCTGATGTAACTTTTGACAAGGATGAATTACTGATGATTTTTCAAATTAATTCTAAATCTTTGATTGACTTGTCTAAAATAAAGGATAGTTTCAGAAGGAGTACATAACTACCAATGGAAATGTGGGTATTTTTGTTGGACAAAATATTTCACAAATATTCTAACTCATACAATTTGGAACATGGCAAATCCAACCCTGTTCCTGACCCAATTGTTTCATTTTCACCTACCAAATCTAAACACCATATTACCTCTGATTCTTCTCAAAAGGAATCAGTTGTTATATCAAAACCAATAGCTAAGTCTGATGTGTCCGAGAGACAATCAAGTCCAAAGGTTTACTACCAGAAAACCTTCAATAGACATCGGGTAAAAACCGATGTTAAAGGTTTTCCCGACCGATGTCTATGCGGGTGTAGAGAAAGGTACCCCATGTGACATCGGTTGTGGACTGATGTTTGGTAACAGCTTTAACATCAGTTCCAAATAGAAACCCGATGTCTATTCTCTATTTTTTAACAAAAACTACATTACAACCTTTTTTATATAGTTTTAATATGATTTAATTATAACCTTTGAAATTTAATTTACAACATAAAAATCAGAATTAACATCATTTTTAAACATTAAACTGATGTCAAAGTTACCATTTTACATCGTCTGTAAATGAAAACCGATGTTAGAGGTTTGATTATACATCGGTTTCTTAACTAGATCTGATATGTTTGGGACCAATAACATCAAGTTTCAGAAGTCGTATATCTTAATTGATGTCTATTGACTATACATTATCCTCTCCTAATTGTATTATATGCACCTAAAAATACCAAATGCTAAATTTAAAACATATTCCAAAATAAAAATCTACCAAAAAATAAAGATAAGACCAAATCGAAATCATAATTTTTTTATCATTATCAAACCTCCAGTAAACCAACAAACTTTTTAAGTCATCAAATATACAGACTATCTACATACATTATCTAATCCATCCAATTGGAAAACTATACTCATCATATCTAAACTACATAGTACAACTATAAAAAAAAGTCAAAACTGAACGTTCTACGGAAAACTACAAAAAGACCAACACCTCCTGCAAAAAGTCCAACACCTCCTGAAGCAGATGTGAGAAGAATGCTTTTATATGAAGTACTTCCATCAAGGTTTATTACAGCATTTGTAGTCATATATAGTCAGAGTTTGGTAAGCTGCAAAACATGCAACATGTCTGCCGGAAGCTTCGATGTATATAGCCAAGAGTCTCCGTACGAACATTAAGATCCTTGCTATCGTAGGATTTCCGAATCTTGCTGGACCACTGTTAACATTTAATGGAAAGAGAAAAATATTAGTTAAAAAATTATGCTACTAAAACTAAAAAGCTACTTAATAATGATACAAAAAAATTGAGGAAAAGAAAATCAAACTCCAGTACAGAAAATACATAATCTATTTACTACAGATATCATAATTAATTACACAAGAAAAAAAGGTATTCTGATGCCAATATCTAGCCGGTTCTTTTGCAATGCCTATATTCCTATGCTCCTTAGGCCTGCGGGTACTCAAATAGGGACTACAAGACAACAAAAGGCAAGTTGCAGATATAGCTTAAGCTTTATCTGACAACCAACGATATCCAATCATTAACATAATTATATGAGCAACAAGAGAACTGCAAGATAAAGAACAAGAATTCCCTAATGATATAAGCCCTTTGAAGAAAGTAGGAGAGAAAAAAAAGCAGGAAAAGATCCAACTATCCAAGTTGTTGCATAGAAAATATCACTGAAACCAAAAGCCAAGAGTGACCAGGAAGATATCTAGGAAATACCGAGTTCGGGATTCTGGAAAGTATTCGTGCATTACATCTTAGAATGAATCATTCTTGACAAATTGCTAGAAATTTAAGGTGAATTATACCTCTTTAAATGAAAATATCTGTCAAAGTTCCATCGGTGTATTCTCGGAGTTCCTACTTGCTTAATGTACTATCCATATCTTTAAAACTAATATAAAGAATATAAGAAAAAGAAGTAATAAGATAAAAGTATTTATTAGAACATAATTTAGTCAAACAAAGGAGCAATTCACGAAGAGAAATATAATGTCCAACAACACCCAGCTATGTGATTTTAAAACAGCAATGTAATGTAATATTACACAGATAATTTCTCCTCGTGCATTCACTGTGAACTTAAGATGCCAGATAAAGTTGAATATTTCCTCTCTCCCTGCAGACAGTAGTTAAATCTAAGATTGTTGTCCAAAATAGTGCGCTCGACATAAGTATCAGATATGTATCTCATATTGCCAGAAAAAATGAATGATTAAAAATGAAAACTATCATCCGTAGACACCTGTTTGGAGAACAATATAAAACTTATCATAATACAGAAAAAGAAGAATTTATGAGGTACATTTGATGAATCGATCTTAGATAGAAATATTAAGAATTTATATTCTAAGAACGAGGACTTATCATAATGGGTAACATAGTTTTTTATGAGAAACATCAAAATCACTGAAGTATATAACTAGTTGGTTTACCACGAACAAAATCACATCTATACATTACCTTTTTACCTTTTAATATGTTTCCTCCTGCTAATCTCCATCATCTGCATTTCCGGTCTGAGCTATAGAATCTAGAGAAGCTGCAGGTTGGTTATAAAAATATATCAACATTTTTAATCATTTTGGGCAGTAGAATGACTTCATTTATAAAACAGTCTTATGCATATAAGTGATTCTTTTTAGTAAGATCAAGGAAACAATATGAAGACACTCAATAAACTTGTTAACACATCAACTATAACAGTTAAGTTATCAACTCATATAAAACCTGAAGTTATTATAGGAATACGACATCTGAATCTTATATTATTCAAAACTAAGAACTATTCTGTTAAACCTAGACATGGGTAATAAGCAAGGGTTGAAGGTCAGATACTCTGTTTTGATGTTGTAAAGTCCATTTGCTTCCTATAGGGACTAGTATCACACTGTCTATAGGGTAGTCTTAACTACTAGTATCGCACTGTCTACTCAGCAATAGTAGGAAGTTCAGTTCTGGATTCTAACATTACCTATATATATAATACCTAATTTATACAATCAAGCAGATTTATAAAAATTTCAAACATAAATAACATTTTAATAAACAAAATCTATGCAAATAAATTAAAATTAACAATAAAATAATTACCAGTTGGAGCTTTCGATCAAACGAGTCTTTATTCGTCTACTACCTGTATCAAAAGTAAGAAAAAAATGTCACAAAATCCTCAATTGGGATTCAAAGATAATTAGGGTTTAATTTCTTACTCAATTCACTTTGAACAAAGCATTACCCACTTCAAGTCAAACAAAATGTCATAGTTGAGAGCTCTGAGATTCAATTAAGTTTCGAGATTCAATTGAGTTTCAAATAACTTCAATTGAATTGTAAACTTAGCCTAAGGATTGCACAGAGAGAGAGAGAGAGAGAGAGAGATGGGGGGAGATGGGGGGGAGTGAGAGAAAGTTGGGTTCATCGGAGAGGGGCTGGGAAGAGAAAGTTGGGATGAGAATGAGAGATGATGGGTTTATCTTTGGATTTTGATTTTAGATTTATAGCTTTATGCTTTTAATTTTAGTGGGTGTGTGTTAATTTGGGCTAAAATTTGTGTAAGGGGGGGGAATATTTGGTGAAGGGGGAAAATATATTTGACTTAAAATAGATGCGGGGTAAATGAAAGAGTTGGGCACGTGTTTTTTAGAGCATATATTAGACATTAGTTGTATTAGAACGTGATGTCTGAATAGCCATACACATCAGTTTTATTTGGCGCAATGTTGAAAGTGATGTTGTACATCGGTGACACAAGAAACTGATGTCTAATGGGCGATGTCTATTAACAAATTTCTAGTAGTGGTTGGTTCACCTTCACCTAAATCATTGGAGAAACAAGGTGGAACAAGGAAAAAGAGTGTGTCAACAACTGGACCTAAGAAAAGAAAGAAGCAAACAGGTGGAAATAAGTTGGTTGATGAGCAATCAGAAACTAACAGTGATGGACCTATTGTGTTCAAGATATCTGCTAGACTAGTGGAGGTTACTGGTGCTACTACAGAGGAAGAAAGGGCTGAAGCTGTTGTTGCTAGTCCTATGCCAAAGAAAAAAAGATTATTTATAGCAGCTGACAGGGCTCAAGTTCAACAAAAGAAAAATAAAATGGAAGTTCTAGCCAAAGTTGCTCTTGATCAGGAAACTGCAAATCCTAACAGCACTTCATCATTTCCTGACAAGGCTCAACCAATTTCTGATGAAGTGAGTACAGTTCATGATAAGTCAATTCTTGATTCCTTACCAGAAAAATTCATTGAAGTTTCTTATGAAAAGGTGAGGGAAATAGAAAGGGAAGTTAGTCTAGGTACATATATCAAGAGAAAATTTGAGGACACTACTGTTAATGTGTCGAAACAGTCCAAGATAAAGTCTCCATAGAAGAGGTACAATCCACAAGAATCATCTTCTCAAAGTGAAGACGCAACTATTCACGCCCCAGCTACACAAGAACCACCCACTCAAAGTGTGGGTGCAGGCACTGATAATCAACAGACTATTCCTGACATTGCTCAAGGAAGTCATGTTTCTGTGGATGCTGATATTCAGGTTATAGTACAAGAAAGAGAAGTTCATCAGAAGCACATTGCTCAACTGAATGATGTCATCAATAATCACGTCTTTGAGGGAAACACACAAGAACCTTTAGTTCAAAGGATTGGAGAAGCTTTTACACCTCAAGTCCCAAAAGAACCAACAGTTTAAAGTACTGTTACAGACTTAACATCAAATCCTGACATGGGATTAGTTCCTGATAAGCAGCCAACTCCTGACACAAGGTCAGTTCCTAATGAAGCTGTTCCCGACTCTAAAAATATTGTTGTACTCGTAACTGCTAAGGATAACACTGGAGCCATCTTGGTACCTCCACTTACAGCAATACCAATGGTCTCTAACACTCAAGGTAATTTTTTTTCTAATTCTAGTTTATCTTCTAGCATGATTATAAATAGATTTGTTAGTAGGAATACCTCTATTTATATGACTGCAGACCACTCCTCTTTGCCCCCTCTTATTTCTTCTATTGCTAGTGAGTTGAGCCTTTCTAGTGAGTTTGTGAGAAAAGATCAAGAGAGAAACAAAATTATTTAAAGGCAGTCTTCTGAACTGGAGAAAGGAGAGGTAGATAAGAGTGATAAAAGTGAGCTAGATATTACTATTGAAAGTAATATATGTGTGAGAAGTGATGCGATCACTTTAAAAGAAAAGAGAGATTTAGGTGTTCTTAGTTCTCTTCTTTCAGGTTCGTCACATGAAACTGGGTGTTCTAAGTCAAATCCCGATTTAAAGCTCAAAGGACAAGTTCCTAACTCTGATCCTGATGTTCTTGAAGTGTTTTCTGATGATTATGATGATGATTCTTGCTAATAATCTTGATGATGCTACACTTAAAGCTACATTGGAAGCATCTAAATTGTCTACTTTTGGGTCATCATCTGGTCATGCACCTGCTCTTAATACTCATAGAACTCATGAATGGAATCATTCATGGAGGTTACCAAGTGAAAATATTTCTCTAGAAGCTGCACAATCATAAGTTGATCATGCTGTTAAATTGGTATCAGTTCCTGACATCAAGTCTTCTATCAAGGTTACTACAGTAGTGGTCAAAGGGCTATATTTTTTATCTCAACTATCAAACAAGACAATACTGATCTTAGAGAAGAACTTGATGACCTTTCTATGGCTATTAAAGGTACAAACAAGCATAATGGCATAATCAAGAGGATGTTCAGCATGGAAGCTAAACAGGAGCAGATGACAGAAAAACTGGCAGCTCTTGAAGCTAGTCAGAATGCTACAAATGATAAATTGGATGTTATTCTCTCTCTTCTACACAGTCTAGATGCCAAAAAGGGGGAGATAGTACCAAAGTCAAAATAGGCACCTGAATCGGTTTTGAGAAAAAATGTTAATCCTGATAATGACGGTGATAAACAAGCAAAAAAGAGCTCTGATGATGTGGTAGTTAAGTCGAGAGCTGGTATTCAGACACAAACACAAACTCCATAGTCAACTCACGTCTCTAGGGATGGATCTAAAATTGTGACTACTAAGACAATTACTCACTCTCAAATATTGATGGAAAAGCACCAGTCAGGATCTACAATTCCCTATAGAGGAGAGGTGATAATTGACAATCCTGAAGATGCACAGAGGTTTTACAAAACTTTCGGAACTCTAACTGTAGGAGACATCACTCTCTATCACAAAGACAAGAGAGAGTGGAAGAAATGTTTGAAAGAAGATCACTCACTCATCTGGCTGATGAATTTCCTGATATGTCACATTAAGATATGCTTAAACAACAGGAAGAGTTTCTCAGTCAGTTATAGACTACAAATCAGAATTCTTCTAAAGGAAAAAGAAAAGCTAAGGTTAGAAAGAAAGGTAGTAGAAAGGCTACAAATCAGAAGGATGCTCAATCCATTGTTCCCTCGCATAAAAGGACAAGGTCTAGTGGAGTCAGGATTAAGGAGATTCTTGAGACTCATGCTCCTAAACTTCATACTGATCCTAAATTTATCAATTCTGAACCTAGGAAGAATGCTATTAAACTGATAAATACTGATGCCGATGTTAAAAGTAAAGATGCAGATATGCCTGTGTTACGAAGAATAAGGCAACTACATATTGAAGCTGTTGAAAACCAAACTCCAAATCCTTACAACAGAGTGACAATTCCTGACATAATTCCTAACATTACAACTACTGACACTGCAATTCCTGAAAGTTCAGTTCCTGATCCTGACAGGGTGTCTATCTCTGAATTATTTGAAAATGAAGATTAAGAAGCTCTATTCAGATTGAATCTTGAAATCTTATCTACCTATGTTGAGGCATTCAATGATAAAGTTGGAGAAGATGAAAAGAGTATTGTTTTTTATGAAGAAGAGAAGAGACATGAAGAAAAGATCAGGATAGATGTTGACAGAACAAATCAAGAATTTAACAACATGCTTAGAAGATCTGTCAGAATTAGATGGAAGAGTACTGATAGGAGGATGTTGAATGAAAGAGCGGAAATGAGAGCCCAAAATTTTCTCAAGATTAAGAACAAGTACAAAATGGAAGAAAATTGTTGATCTTAATTGCAGTGATGAGATGAACTTTGTTCCTGTACGTATAACTGGTAATAATCGTATGGGAGATAAAAAATCATGGATGGTACAAGCCAATGCTCTCAAACTGTCTACACCTTTTGCAAGAGCTGGGATTGGGCATCATGAAGCTGATTTGGTAAATCTAAGGTTGATTAATTTCACTCTAGATGATTGTCCTGGTCAGGAAGTCACTGTTGATCACTTGGACAGACTTGAAGTAGTGAAAATCATACTTGAAAAACATGATGGCTCAGAAACTAAGCAAAATATTTTACTCTTACTGCAAGGTGATCAAGTTCAAGTTCTATCTCTAGATGAATTACTGATCATGACAACCAAAGAGCTTAAATATATCCAGTACTTGCTGAGAGTTGAAGATGAAACCCCCGAAGAATGGTCCAACATGATTCTTCCTACTATAAGGAAAAAGATACTTGATAATGGTTCTCATTATTCTGGATTTTATTTTCCTACTTACAAGAATTTTAAAATGCAAGAATTTAACATGATGAAATGAGGAGCTGTAATAGAGAATGTCCTCAGAGACATATAACCATGAATCTAGATGGTCCAAAAGCCTGATATGTGTCACTGCAGTAGGTGATGATTGAGAGAACTCCAATAAAAAACTTAAGAGCTGCT
The DNA here is from genome assembly GCF_009905375.1 of Apium graveolens. NCBI lineage: Eukaryota > Viridiplantae > Streptophyta > Magnoliopsida > Apiales > Apiaceae > Apium > Apium graveolens. The sequence continues at coordinate 25,461,130 of NC_133656.1, read as the reverse complement.
ATCTATCAGCTATCAGATAAATCTGAATATGAAAAGAACTTGAAGATCAGACTAAAGCAGATAATGTTGAAGAAGATTGAAGACAGAGTTAAATCCTTTGTTTATAGATATTGCAGAGTTTATCAAGAAATATGAAGATCAAATTCTAAAACAAAGTATGATCTTTACTCTATATTTTGTCTCTCTGGTTTTTGGCACTAGACAACACTTTAGAATTTATTTTTATTCTGCAAAGCATAAATTGGGGTAGATTGTTAGAAATTGTCTATGTCAGGAATCAGGATTCGCTAAGGAGTCAGTAACTGACAGAGGTATCAGGATGTGTAGCCAATCAGGATCTGCCTGACAGTCAGGATTTGTCAAGCCGTCAGGATCTGATGTAGTTAGGATATACATCAGGATATGAAGACTGTCAAGATGTGATTGGATAAGTCAAGACTACAGGATATATCAGAATTTGCTGATTTATAGGATCGTATTTGTTGATTTAAATATGTATAAAAACTAGATAAATTATATTGTAACATATCTTGTAATTGATAGGAATTGATTGTAGTTGTGTGATATATAAACAAAGAATATGTTATCACTTTATGGTGTGCTTAATCTCGAGTATTATTCATAACTTAATAGCTCTTAAGAATATTGTTCTTGAGAGAGTTTTGTAATAGTTTATTAAAGATCAATATAAACTGTTATTTGATTAAACTGTTCAATGTTATTATTACTTTACTTATTTGATAAATCAATTTGTTTGATAATTATATCCAACCCCCTTAAACAATTATCATTACTGATAATTGTAATAGATATATCTACATTTTTTACTTTCTTAGCTTCACCCAACTTGGTAGCTATAGACATTGGTGTAGATATAGGTGAGTAGTCAACCATTCCAAACTTCTTCAATAAATCTTTAACATATTTTATTTGACTGATGAAGATGCCATCGCTTCTTTGACTAACTTGAAGGCTAATGAAGTAACTAAGCTCTCCCATCATGCTCATCTCATATTCACTCTGCATGAATCTTAAAAATCTTTGATATAACTTCTCGCTAGTAGAACCAAAATTTATATTATCCTATAGATTTGAACTAGGATAATATCATCACCATGCTTCTTGTAGAATAAAGTCTTATCAATAGTTCCTTTGGTAAATCCATGTTTAATCAAGACATCTGATAGTGTGTCATACCATGCTTTACGTGTTTTCTTGAATCTATAAAGAGCCTTTAACAATTCATAAAAAAAAGTCTAAAAATTCTGGATCTTCAAAGCCAGGTGGCTGTTGCACATAGACTTCCTCTTCCAATTTACAATTAAGGAATGCACTTTTCACATCCATTTGATACAACTTAAATTTTGAGTATGCAACAAATGCAAGGACAATTCCTATTACCTATAGTCTTGCAACTGGAGCAAAAGTTTCATCATAGTCCATTCTTTCTTCTTGTGGGTAGCCTTTAACAATCAGTCTTGCTTTGTTCTTTGTCACAATTCCATTTTCATCTATCTTGTTCCTATACACCCATTTTTTTCCAATAATGCTTCTATTTCTTGGTGCATGAACTAATTCGGAAACTTTACTTATCTCAAACTGTTTTAATTGTTCTTAAATGGCAATTATCCAGTTAGGATCAAGCAAGCCCTCTTCTGCTTAATTTGAGACAGAGAACATGCATGCAAGCATTCATTTACAGTAGCACTTCTAGTTTTTACTCCAACATTGGCATCGTCGATTATTGCTTCTCTGGTGTGACTTCTATCCCATTTCTAGGTGTGATTTTGTTGACTAGAATTGTTCTCACCATTGGCATGACTTACGGAACCATCATCTTATTCTCCCCCTGAGTTTGTGCCATCAAACTCATGTAAAGTTCTTCATTGATCATCCTCAGAATCACTATCAATATTGAGATTTTTAAACTTCAAAATATTTGTGCTTTCCATAATTTTCTTCTGTTTAAGCACATAAACTTTGTAGGAAGTTCTCTCTAATGAATATCCTACAAAAATTGCTTCAAAAACCTTAGAGTCAAATTTTCCCACATATTCGGAGTTTTCCTTGAGCAAAAAGCATATGCTTCCAAACACATGCAGATGCTTCACAATAGGCTTTCTTTTTGATAAAATTGAGTAAGGCGATTTGCCAAGGTTTTTGTTAATCAAATATATGTTTTGAGTATAGCATGTAGTATTCACAACTTCTTCCCAAAAACTTGTTGGAAAATTGGCATCTTGCAACATTGTTCTAGTAGCTTCAACTGGAGTTCTATTTTTCTCTCAATAATACCATATTGTTGAGGTGTTCTTGCAGCTGAGAATTCTTGAACAATGCCTTTGTCTTTGCAGAATTCACTCAATGCTACATTTCTTAATTCTTTGCCATAATCACTTCTCAACCTTTTTACAAAATTTTGATCTTCATCCTGCTTTTCAACTTTCTTTATGTGTTCAATAATGATGTGTGGAGCTTCATCATTTGAATGCATAAATTCTACCCATGTATACCTTGAGTAGTCATGCACCATCACCAGTGCATATTTCTTTCTAGAAATAGATAAGACATTAACTGGTCTAAACAGGTTCATGAGAATAAGTTGTAATGGTGCACTTATGGAATTCACAGTTTTGCTCTTGTGATTGGACCTCTTCATTTTGCCTTTCTGACAAGCCTCACAAACTTCATCTTGAGCAAATTCCAAATTTGGCATGTCTCTCACTCAAGAGAGCCATGATTGCATAATTTCAAAATTCTTCATTATCATCATCTTCATCAATGTCATCCCAACTCTTGCCTTCAGTTATCCCTGTTTTTTCTCAAGAGATCATCATACTTTGCTTCCAACTCTAAGTAGGCTTTATTTTTCTTCACTTTCTTTGGCTTCCTACACTCAGTTGCAAAGTGGCCCAACTCATCACAGTTGTAGCACCTAATTTTTAATTTTTCAACAGATCCAGTTTTGTAGCAACCTTTGCCACCTGAGGTATACAAAATTTTTCCTTTTCAGTTATTGATTTTTGGGGTTTATCCCTTGCTCTTAAAGTACTTTGGTTTTTTCACCCTAATGTTAAAAAAATTTCTAGCAAGGTAAGCCATTGATTGATCCATCTAATCTAGTTTATCAAGGGTGTAATATTCATCCTCTTCTAGCTCCAATATGACTTGTTTCTGGGGCTCCTTGTTATTTTGATCAACAGCATGAGTGACTAGAGTTTGAGCTTCTTGTTCATCTTCAAGCATTGTACCATCATTGACCATCAATGCACTAGATCCATCAACCACAAGTCCTTGGTTTGCCTTCAATGACTTTCTCTGCTACATCTAAAGCTCATATGTTTTCAAAATCCCATATAAGACCTCAAATGTCATTCTTCTTAAGTCTTTTCCTTCTCTAATATCAGATATATTCTGTTCAATATGGTAAAGAAGGGTAACAAAAAGTTTAGGTTAACCTCCTCAGCTTCATAATATTTATCATGAAGCTGTAATTCATTAATTAATTTGTTAAATCTTTCAAAAACTTCAGTAATTCCTCCTTTAAGTCTAGCCATGAAACCCTCATACTGAGAGACCAGTATTCATCTTTGATTTGATCTGACTTCCTCTGTACCCTCACACAGAATTTCAATCTTCTCCCAAATCTGTTTAGCAGATTCACAGTTGATAATATTATTGTACCTCACATTATCAAGTGACTCAATTAGTATGAGTTGTAAACTAATATCCAGTACAACCTTTTCCTTTTCAGGCTCTGTGTAAGTTGAGGGATCTTTAGGTGCATAATGAGCTGGTATGACCATAATTCCATATGTGGCTTCTGAAACCCTTTCCATAGGTATGAAGGGTCCATTTTAAGGATCTGAATATATATGAGATTGGCCATCCTTACGAACAATATTATTTTCTTTTTCCACAAAGTATAGTTGATCTTGTCAAAGATTGGTATCTCAATACTGCTTAATTTATGAGCACTCATTCTTCCAAGATATTTAATACAGGGGGTGAATGTGTTTCTTGCATTTTTCTTTATTTTTAAGCTCTTTATATTTTGATTGAACAAAACAGATAAGATATGTAAAGATATTATGTTTCATAGAATCACACAATGCACACAATATCAAAAACTTACTTCATTGTATTAATTAAGTTTATCTTACTACAAATATATGTTCTTGAATAAGAACTCAACTTCTATCTTGAGAAAATACAAGAAAATAAAGATATGTTTGTTGTTTCTAATTAAGGACCCGTGCATGCTTTATAGACTAGCAACACGGGTTTACAAAATTTGCACTAAAATGTACTAAAACAATTTATAAAGAAACCTTATCTATTTCATTTTCTGTGTTAGCAAATATGTGCTAAATCTTGCAGGTATGTGACCATCCTTTTTCCAGTGAATCTTGGCCCTTGATCTTATATTTTTCAAGATGCTTTTGTAGTCTTTCCAATTCAGTGAATGAATTGTTTTTTGACTGATAATCTTGAACCTTGAATTTGCCTGTATCTTGAATTCGAGATATTGTATCGAGATCTCCTTTTGTTTTATAGAAAAGTGACATATCGATAAGTGTAATGACTTATCGATATATTGAGTTATCTATAGGTATATTTGAACTTGTTGAGGTCTCTAGTTATCCAAATGTGAAATGACTTACCGAGGTCTCTAGTTCTCGATATAAGCTTTTGACTTGTCTACAACTCAAGTTCTCTACATAAAAAAATTAAGTTTTTAATATTAATGCGATCTCTACATAAAGAATTTAACTTGTCGATATCTCTGAGATCCCTACATACAGAATTGACTTATCGATATCTTCAGTTCTCTACATCTTCATTTGACTTGTCGATATCTCTAAGAGCTCTATATGCAAAATTGACTTGTCGATATCTCCAGTTTTTTACATCTTCATTTGACTTGTTGATATCTCTGAGACTTCTCTATAAGTCATTTTGGACTTCTCTACTAGTCATTTTCGACTTCTGGAATGACTTCTCGATATACCTTGATTTGTGAGTTGTCGATATCTTGACTTAGAAGATTTTTCGTAGAACAACATTATTCAACTCCAATTTTCTACATCTTTTTCTCTAAGGCATGATCAGGACTTGATCTACTTCCAGAGTTTATTCCTTAGCTTGAAATTTTTCACAGAAAAATCCCCTTATCTAATCTCCTAAACATTTTTACAGACTTAAAGAATACAATTACATATTACAAATATTGATTATCAAAAAACTTAACCTTAGGGCTGTTAATATGACTAAGTCTTGGTATCATACAGGCATGTCTGGCACAACACGTCGCTGTTTAATAAATATAAAGGCTCATAGCAATAAGCTACACTAAGAGGGTCACATGAGTTTATTCGTGGAGTCGCAATATAAGTAAAGGTCCACAGTGTTTGCATGCGAGGCCAAAGGTATATTCGCATATATCCATAACAAGGTACCTCCTCGCGCCATGATAATTATGAAGTCAACTAGGCTAAAACTTGGTTGCTGAGCCTAGACTTTGATGGGATGAACAGAACCCTACCCCATTCTAGAGATAATTTATTCTTCAAGAACTATGTGTGTCTTGAAACCTATAAACAGTATATGTAGGCCTCTTATTTTAGGTTGAGAAATAGTTTGCATTCGAGAAAAAAATTTCTCTGATATTCGAATAGTCAATCAGCAAGATCAGTAACAACATTTATTTCGTATTCTTCGAGTGCGTCAAAAAATCTTCTAAATAAATCTTCCAACTCATACTTGTGCATCTCTTATTTAGCATTTCCTTCAAAAATAAACCCCTCAATCTCCTCTTCATCTCTATTTTGATAAGCCATATATTCTAAATAATGCTCTGGTATCTTTATGTTTTCTATCGATTTGAAACTCCCACAAATCTCTAAAATTTTAAAGCCGAGAGAAATAAACTACACTCTCACGAAAATGGAGAAAAATACCTTTAAATATTCAAATTTCTTTCTCTTAATTAATTATTTCTTTTGTTTTTATAAACCCCATTTTATTTTGGTTATTTGTTAATTTATATAGTTTTGTTTCACATGCATTTAATTCATGGGCACGTCTTAGTAATTAACTAGTTTACTAAGTCGCATTTCGCAGCGGCCATCTAAAATAATATATTTTTTATATTTCTATTTGATCTTGGTGATTATGAAATTATGGATAATAAATCAATATAATAAATTAAGAATTTTAAAAGTATAGGAGAATATTAAGAATCAAGATAGTAAATAGATTTTAAGAAAAAGAAAAAGTTTTAGGAGAATATTATGATGGTGAGTTGATTTCAAATATTTTAGTAGAAGAGGTTATAGAAATCTTAGGAGAATATCATGAATGATAGATAAATATTTATGGATACATGGACGTTGTAGAAATTTTAGGATAATATTACGAATGTTGATAATATATTTAGAAAAATATAAGATAATGATTGTTTTTGAAATTTATTATTTCAAAAAATTGAGAAAATTAAAAAATTAGAATGATACGATTTGAGAGTCGCCACCTAAACGCCCCCGTATTCTCCTTTATATAAGTATATTGATTTCACTATTAAAAAGCTCTCATTTAAATCTGGTTTTCTTGATGGCTTGATTTTTAATTTTTGCCCCATTTTATTTTTGGCCCATGTTAATTACATGATCCATTTCGAGTTTAAGTCCGTATATTCCCTCCTACTTTACCGTTTTCTGAGTTTGCTAGTTTTATATCATTTTTCTGTAAAATATTTTTTAATTTCATTTTGCATATAATTAATATAGCTCTTGTTTAGTTTAATTCAATTTTGTGGTATTTGTATCTGTCTTATATGTCTTTTAAATTATATTTTTAGTTAAATTTACCATTTCAAATCAAATCAAACGACCTAATTTTTTTAATTAAAAATTAAGAAAATGGGGAAAATGTTTTTTGTTCTGTAAATTTGTGTAGTAAATAACTAAATATCAACAACCACCTTGGCCTCTCATGATCTAGAGTTGGGAGAATAGAGAAGATGCCAGTAATATTAAATATTACAAGAATTGATCGCTTTGGGTGCTTTTTTGGGAAATTTATCTTGTAAAGAATTCATCAGGGATTAATTGATTAAACTAGTATGAAAGCTCATGCGAGGCACAAGCCAATAATCTAAATTGCGTATGTTCAATTAAATTATGTGTGAATAATGTCGATTAAAGAAATTTGTAATTTAGAATCTGACACGACTAATACTTATAGCGTGCAAAAATAATTTTTAGCTTTGTCGTGGCTCATAAATATATTTATAATTTTTTGTGGGTGTTGTTTAATTAAGATGATTTTTTTAGAATATTTATATTCATGTGTTACTTTTAATTCTTCAAGAATGATGTTAAAGAAACTATAACTCATCAACAATAATCTTCATGATAAAATCTCAATAGTTTTCAAATGTTACATCCTAAAAGTTTAAGTTCTAGTTTTATTCACAAATATTTAAGAATCCTCTGAAACTCTACTCAATCTATGTACTCTCATATTTCGAGACTTTCTTTCCAACTATTTAGTATATTTTTTCTTCGAATCTCCAATATTTTTAAGCATTTTTTGTCTTTCTTTCTCTTTCCCTATATTAATGCCTTTTAAGATATTAAACAATTCAATTTTGAGTAATTACATGGATTGATCTATGTTGTTTTACAAGATGATCAATCTTTCAACCTCTAAGCCTAAGATTGATCAATTATGACTGGATACATATTTTTTGTGTTTCGGTCGTCATAAGTTAAAATTGCTCATGTGCCTTACATGTCCTTAAATAACAGATGCATTCATTTTTAATCAATTATAATTTCATTCACAAAAGTATTTTACTAACGGGAGTGAATAGAAAGACCAAACATTGAAATGAGTTTATTATTACTATAAAAGTAATTCTAGAGGTTCAAAAATATTTTACTAAAACTTTCCCAAAAAATGAGAGGTCGCTTTTCTATTGGTTATTTTCTCTTTAATGAAATAGACCCACGTGTATTAATGTGAATCACACCAATAAAAATATGTCATATATTTTTTTGGAGTTATTTTGGTACCTCTAGCACTACTATTACTATAAAGAGCTTTGTATATGCACGCTTTAGTTTTTCTTTAATTATTAAAAGTTTGTGTGAGATTCGGGCCTTTAGCCTAACTTTTTTCTATAACTAATTTAAAATTTTTTATTTACATTTTTTTCAAATTTGGTAAACGAATGTTCATAAAATAATAATTTCATAAAATGAATAATCTGTATGAACAATTTGTTTGATTTTAAATATAGTAGTGAAATATATGTTAATCTTATTTAATAGAAGAATAATATCAATAAGTGAAATATTATAATCGCCCTTATTCATTAATCGGGATTTAATTGTATATTTTAAATTGATCAAAACTAAAGCGGATTGCGCGATCAAATATTGATAACTCAACTTCCACATTGTTAAACTTTTAATATACATTTGAAAAATATATTTTTTTCTTATAATCCTAAAGTATAAAATTGTTTAATATACAATTCAATATTATTATCGCTCGTCGTTAAATTCTATCTATTATCCTAAATTTGATTTTTTACTATTTGTTGCATGAACATCTAAACAAACTATTCAATAATTTAGTCTTTTATTATATAAGTTCCTCAAGTTATATACTATGCATGACTCATACGTATTTTTGAGAGACAAAAACTATAAATCATATAATATACATTATATATAATCCTCTATTCAAAAAAGCGTATTGTTGGATATATTTGAGATGTCATGTCTAATATGTTTCATGTTTAGTTTTCAGATCTTAACTAACAGGAAATATCAGTTCTTATTGGAATCAGGACTTACTGGAAGTCAGGATTTAAGGATATCAGGACTTAGATTATCAGAAGATAATATCAGAAGATGGATATCAGAACTTAAGTACTGGAGGACTAACAGTTAAGCAAAGAAGCTGATTTACAGGAAAGAAGATCGAGACTAATACAAGAAGAAGATATGCATGTAAAGAGTTAGAGGACTAGAAGAATTATATAAGATATCTGATTGATATATTTTATGAGACAAAATTATATTCCATATCAATTAGAAGTTATCTTGTAACTGTGTGTCTATATAAACACAGACATAGGTTTACACTATATGTGTTACGATCATCGAAAAGATCATACATTGTAACCTAGTAGCTCTTGTGATATTTGTTCATCACTAAGAGAGAACAGTTCTATTGTAACAGAGTTTATTATATTGAATACATCTGTTTTCAGTTACTTGTGTTTTAAATCAACTTGATTGTATTCTACACTGTATTCAACCCCCTTCTACAGTGTTGTGTGACCTAACAAGTGGTATCAGAGCCTATCTGTTAACACACATACAGTAAAGATCCAAAACAATCATGTCTGAAGAAGCAGAAAATCCAACCAAGCCCGCCAAAACTGAAGAAACTCCAAAGACTCAAACCCACAGTCAATATGAGACTATAAAGGTTCCCATACTGAGACCTTCTGAGTATCCCATATGGAAAGTGAAGATAGCTATGTTTCTGGAAGCTACAGATCCAGAATACCTTGACAGAATTTATGAAGGACCACATAAGCCAACCAAGCTCTCTGTTGTGGTTACAGATCAGCCAGCAAAGACCATACCAAAGGAGAAAAGTGAATACACAGCTGAAGATATCTCACCTACTGCCAAGGATGCAAAGGTAAGGCATTTGTTGCATAGTGCCATTGATAATGTCATGTCAAACAGGGTGATTCAATGCAAGAATGCAAAGGAGATATGGGATGCTTTGGAAACAAGGTGTCAGGGAACTGATGCAATCAAGAAGAACAGGAGGACTATACTCACTCAAGAGTATGAGCACTTTGACTCAAAAGCTGATGAGTCATTAACTAGTTTATATGACAGATTTGTCAAACTCTTAAATAATCTGTCACTGGTGGACAAGGAATATGATCTTGAAGATTCAAATCTTAAATTACTTTTAGCTCTTCCTGAAAGTTGGGATTTGAAGTCAACTACTATAAGAGACAACTATACTCTTGATGAAACTACTCTTGATGAAATTTATGGTTTGCTCAAGACTCATGAACTTGAGATGGTTCAAAGAAGCAAGAGACATAGAAGAAAGTTAAGGACAGTTGCTCTTAAAGCTGAAGAGGAATCCCCTAAAGTGGCTGCCTCAAAGAAAGGCAAAGGAACGGCTCTCATCATAAAGTCTGATTCAGATTCATCAAGTTCTGATGATGATGATGACTCAGAAACTGAAAGTTTACCTGAAGTAGATGCTGATGAAGAGATGATGAAATTGTGTGCTCTTATGGTGAACGGTACCAAAAAGATAGCCTACAGGAAATTCAGAAAGGGAAAGAAGTTTTCCAGGAAAGGAAGTAGTTCTGATAAGAAGGGCTTCAGAAAATCTGAAGGCAAAGGAGGAAAGTCTGACATAGAAGATTACTCAAATGTCAAATTCTACAACTGTGGTGAGAAAGGCCACATATCTCCTGACAACAAGAAAGGAAAGAGTCACAAAGGCAAGGCTCTTGTCACAAAGAAGAAAAACTGGACAGACAACTCTAAAAGGCATATGTCATAGCCTATTTGTTCATTCGAGGATTTAACTCAACTCAAATAAGGATGTAACAAGTAAATAGTGGTTCTATCGTCAGAGAGATCTCTCATAGTAACATATGTCAAAGGATTAAGTAACATTGTTCGTCTACAGACTTGATGACTTAATTCACTGGAAGAAGCTCAAGAAATTGATCAAGCCTCAGTGATATAAATCAAGATTGTGGATTTAATCAAGTGACAGAGATCTCGTCAGGGTATCAATTAATTACAAGGATTTAGTCTGAAGAAAATCAAGAGTATCAAGGTCAAGACATGAAGAAACGTCACGAAAGTTAGTCACTCATGAACCAGACAGTACATCGAGTGTCAACATTGAAGTGGTGGAATTGATTCATAATTGAAAGTGATTTTCAGAAGATTTTCAGAAGAATGGTTGCTGCTCAAGATTTGTATTAATTCTTTATTAATTAATTAAGTCATATAATTTAATTAAGAGAATAAATTAAATCTGCAAAGATTAATTTATTGATTAATTAAATTAATTGATTAATTAATTCAGAATTATTATTTGATTAAAATTTATTTTAATCCAGCAAGAATATCTTTTGTATTAGCAAGACAATCGGTATGACAATCAATAGTCATACCGAAAGTCATGCTAATGAATTTAGATTGTCTTGCCGAAAGTCCTATCACTTCAATTGATAGTCCTACCGAAAGTCTTACCAGTTCAAAGGATTGTCATGCTGAGCTAAATGGATTGTCTTACCAATTAAAATCACAGGATTCATTATTAAAACAGAGCAGCTGTTTTTCAAATAGAAGCAGAGCATTGAATATCAAATTCAACAGAACACAGAACAAAAGAAACCTATAGAGAACTTATTGCAAATTCACAGATCATTCATTTCTAGTATTTATTGTTAAATCTTAACCACTAGAAATCCTTTTCTTATTCTTGTGTAACTATCTAGCGGATCGAAATCCCTAGAACTTAATCTCAAATCGCGTTTAGCATTTGATCTTTTTATTGCAAAAACAGAAAAAGTTCATGTCGAATTTATTCTAGATTTGTAATAATTGATTTGAGATTAATCCCTTGTAAACGATACCGTTGTTGTAACACCTTTCAAGTTTAATAATAGTTTTATTTAACTTGAATTTTGTTTCACCTTTTTTATTCCGCATTTTATTCGATTAAACGGTATTGTTTGTATTCAACCCCCTGCTACAAACATATTGAGACCTAACAATTGGTATCAGAGCCTTCTGATTAACGAACAAATCAAGATCCTAGACTTTTGTGATTCTTTCACTCCTTGAATTTTTTATTTACTCAAAAATTCATAATGACTACACAAAAAGTTGGAACCGCTAAAATTCCACTATTCGATAAAGAAAATTATGTTATGTGGAAGAACAAGATGCTATTGTTTTTACAAGTTGCAAATTCCAAATATCTGGAAGTGTTAAAGAAGGGTCCTAAAATTCCGATGGTTATTGAACCAGAGGTAATAGAAAATGATGTGGTGATTACCAAAGCAAGAACTTATGTGAAAGATCTTGAGGATTTTTCTCCTGCTGAAAAAGAAGAAGCCTCCCTGGATGCTAGCCTTCAATTAATTTTAGTAGATTCCCCTGATCCCTTGATGAATAGACATGTGATGAACTGTAAAGATTCCAAACACATCTGGGAAACTATTGAGGTTATTAATGAAGGTACAGAGGAAGTTAGGGAGAACAAATTAGAAATCCTAACCTCTGAGTATGAATACTTTAAATCCAATCCAGGAGAAGGAATCACTGAAGTTTTGAAAGGTACAATGCATTGATCAACAACCTGAACATTAATGGTAAATACTATTCCATCAGGGAGGTCAACAAAAAGTTCCTTTTAACATTTCCAACTCATCTCGAACATAGAATCACTGCCATAAGAGAAGCAAGAGATCTGAGTGAGATTTCTTTGGAAAGGCTCTATGGTGTGTTAAAGACTTATGTTTTGGAGCAGATTCAGCAGAAGGAAGTTTACGGGAAAGGAAGAGTGGTCAGCACATCTACTGCTCTAGTAGCTGATGAACAACAAAAACAACCACAATATCAACAACAATCCCAACAGTCAGAAAGAATGGTACAGTCTTCCAAGGTTCAAGAAAATGTGATAGTAGCAGAATTTGATCCTCCTACTACAAATCAATCAGGAGATGATTTTTATTCCTTGGAAGAACTGGAGCAATTGGAGGATGAGGTAATGGCCCTGATTGTCAAGAGATTCTCCAATGTCAGTTTCAAGAGGAATCCCAAGTTCAAGTACAAGTCCAACTACAACAGGTTCCAGAAAGGTGGATCTTCATCCTCTAACACCAGCAGTGGTGGGTACAAAACAGGGATGGTTGATCGAAGCACCATTCGATGCTTCAACTGCAATGAGTTGGGACACTTTGCCACAGAATGCAGGAAGCCAAAACAAGTTAGGAAGAACTCTTATGATTCTAATCAAAAGAGTAAATCTGAAAGGGCTTACCTGGCAAAGGGAAGAAGCTGGGATGATACTGACAGTGAAGATGAAGAAGTTGGGAATCTTGCTCTCATGGCTAGTGATGCAAACACCTCATCGTCAAGAAAAGAGGGCATTAAACAGGTACAACCGGTAGTGTGGATTCTTGACAGCGGATCATCAAGACATATGACCGGAGATAGAGCCCTGCTATCAAATATGGTTGAGAAAGCTGGCCCAGTGGTTACCTTTGGAGATAACAGCAAAGGTTTAACTGAGGGATATGGCTGTTTGCTAGCTGGAAATGTTATCATTGAAAATGTGTATGTTGTGCAAGGACTTGAACACAATCTGCTTAGCATTAGTCAGTTATGTGACAACGGCTACAATGTTTTATTCGACAAGCTGAAGTATCAGATTCTGCACAAGAAAAATGAAAAACCCTCCTTGATGGGAATCCGGAAAGGAAATCTATTCGTAGCTGACATGAACTCTGGAAGCAATCCTGAAGTCAATTGTTTCTATGCAAAGGCATCGTCAGATGAGAGTTGGCTATGCCACAAGAGACTTTCTCATCTCAATTTCAAAACAATGAATTCTCTTGTCAAAAGAGAATTGGTCAGAGGTCTGCCTCAGCTGGAATTCTCCCCAGAAGGACTATGTGAGGCTTGCCAGAAAGGAAAGTCAAAGAAAACAAGTCACAGAGGAACTGACACATCCTCCAAAACTGGTGTTCTGCAATTATTGTACATGGATTTATTTGGACTAGTTAATGTCCTTTCGATGTCAAAAAAGTGTTACTGTCTTGTGATAGTTGATGACTATTCCAAGTATACGTGGGTTTTATTCATTCACTCTAAGGATGAAACACCACAAGTTGTGATTGATCATATCAAGTTGATCGAGTTAGATTCTAATGTCCCTGTTAGAGCAATAAGGTCAGATAATGGAACAGAATTCAAGAATTCACTTCTCAATGGATTCTGTACAGACAAAGGGATTACCAGACAATTTTTAGCTCCTAGAACCCCTCAGCAAAATGGAGTGGTAGAAAGGAAGAATCGTACATTGATTAAAGCTGCAAGAACGATGTTAAGTGAATCAGGTCTTCCAATGTACTTTTGGGCTGAAGCTGTCAATACTGCATGTTATACTCAGAACCGAACTCTAATCAACAAAGACTTCATGAAAACTCCTTATGAGATTTTGAATGAACAGAAACCTTCTATAAAATACTTTCATGTATTTGGTGCCAGATGCTTCGTGCTCAAGGATGGAGATGATCGCCGTGGTAAATTCGAGGCAAAGACATATGAGGGTATTTTTGTTGGATATGGAAGAAGATCATACAGAGTGTATATCATTGATCAACACAAAGTAACTGAAAGTGTCAATGTTACATTTGATGACACTAAACTCCCTAGTATCCAAACTGAAGATCCTTCTGAGAAACTGAAGTTTGATGATATGTCAGATTCAGAATCAGAACATGGTCAAGAACCTGAGGTTGTTGCTGGTGAAGAACCTGTTAATCATGATGATACTCAAGGTAATGGCGATGGAAACTTTGGCAACAATGGAGATACCACTGCTACTGACGGAGAATCTTCAAGTCAACATGGCAACAATTCAGGGGGAGATGCTGAAGGATCAACTAGTAGGACACAACATCCCAATAAATTTCAAGGCGAATCATCAAGATCAAATCTTCCAAGACAGACTGTCTGGAATAAAGCTCATCCTTTTGAGTTGATTATTGGTGATCCAGATGTTGGAGTCAGAACTAGACGTGCTACCCAAAATGAGTGTCTGTGTTCAAGATTTCTTTCTGAGATGGAACCTAAGAAGATTGAGGAAGAACTGACTAATCCAGATTGGGAACTCAATCAGTTTAAACATCAACAAGTCTGGAAACTGGTACCTAGACCTACACACAAGAAAGCTGTAGGTACTCGGTGGGTATTCAGGAATAAACTAGATGAAGATGGTGTGGTTACAAGAAACGAAGCAAGACTGGTAGCTAAATGGTATTCTCAAGCTGAAGGCATTGATTATGATGAAACCTATGCTCCGGTGGCTATACTAGAGGCCATCAGGTTATTTCTGGCATTTGCAGCATTCTATGACTTTAAAGTTTATCAAATGGATGTCAAGAGTGCCTTTCTGAATGGAAAACTGGATGAAGAGGTATATGTAGAGCAACCTCCTGGTTTTGAAGATCCAGATCATTTGGATTTTGTCTACTTTCTTTTCAAGGCTATCGATGGACTCAAAGAGTCTCCGAGAAAATGGTATGACACTCTCTCTGAATTTCTTATTGAAAATAGCTTTATTAGAGGTGTCATAGACAACACTCTCTTTTCTAAAAAGCATAAGAATGATACAATATTAGTCTAAGTCTATGTGGATGATATAATATTTGGGTCTACTAATGATAATCTCTGTAAGAGATTTGCTAAGTTAATGCACAGCAAATTTGAAATGAGCATGATGGGAGAGCTGAAGTTCTTTCTTGGATTACAAGTAAATCAAAGGTTAGATGGAACTTTTATTTATCAATCCAAGTATCTCAAGGAACTCCTCAAAAAGTACAATCTAGAGGATTATGCATCAGCAAGGACTCCGTCAACTACAGCTGTCAAGCTTGGACCATGTGAAAACTCCATTAAGGTAGATGTCACAAGCTACAGAGGTATGATTGGCTCGTTGCTCTATCTTACTGCAAGTAGACCAGAAGAGTCAAATTGGGAACTAGAAGACGCAATGAAGAATAGATATCCCCACCTATTTTTTAATTGATTCTGGGACGAAATCCTTTTTAGATGGGAAGACTGTAATAATTTGAATTTTTTAGACTTTGTAAAATGCTTTATGAATAGTAACCTTGACAAACGGGGAAAACCTTTTAGCCCACACTATGTTGTGCATGAGAAATTGAGTTTCTGAGTCAATAATAAGATTATATGTACCAAATGAGTGTATGTAAACGCTATTAGTTTTCGAAGAAAACGAACTTTGAAAAATGATCGTATCTACGAACCATCAAGGTTTACGTGAATTCAAATATAATTACAAATTTAAAATCATACAAATTCAAATCCAATTACGCTACTTCAAAACATAAAGAACGTATACGCAAGGATTTACCCCGCGAATCGTTTACGTGAATCTATTACGGAAACGAGTAAGCGACCGAGCGAACGTGTAAATGAATAAATAAACGTATCAAACCAAGCTAACTAAACTAGCTAACTATGGTAAGAAACTAACCATGGTTAAGTAACCAAATAGTAAGCTAGACTAGATAGAATGATATCCTAAAGACTAGTAATAGTAAACCTAAAGGCTAAACTAAGTAGAATAGCTTGCAAACCTAGGATGCTAGCTAAGATATTTAAGGATATAGTAGTACTAGGATATATAATAAATCATATCTCACCAAAATATTCCAATAAAAGCATTCCAAGAAAAAATAAACTCTCTCTCTCTCCCCTCCATTTCCTTCCATTCGGCTTCATAAAAAAGAAGCAAGAAATCAAAACTCCAACACCAAGTTCTAGCCATGGAAAAATTCCACCATTAATTCCCAAGCTTCATACATCCTAAACTAAGGTAATATAAAGTTTTGAGATCATTCTATTAAGGTTTGATGGGTGAAATAAATTCAAGAAAAGTGATAATGAATAGTATAAATGGTAACTTTTCTTTGTTTCTTGATTTTTAATGGTTGATATAGGTTCCTTAAACCCAACCAAGCATCCCCAAGACTCCACCATCATCAAGAACACATCACAAGATTTCAAGAAAGGTATAAATCTTTGACCAATCTTTATTTAAGGTTGAAGTTTCAAGAACCTTTGAAATCCTAGTTATAAACTTAGTTTTGGTGGTTGATTTGTTGTAATTTTGAAGTTTAGTTAATTAGTTTTAAGTTTAATGATTGTTGCCTCAAAACATATGATTTTATTGAGAGGAGTTAGTGTTGGGATGATTATTTGATGGTTATTGATGGTTGTATAATGATTTAAGACGTAAATGAAACTCAGATCGTAATCGTAACCTCGTTAAAATGAACAAAACTCAACTTAAAGTTTCTGCAGAATTTCCCGAATTTATAAGGATCGTTTAGGCACTTGAATCACTTGATTTTGATTTACGGATCAAAAGTTATGATCGTTTTAGTAAAAGTGATTTACGCGACAAAAACTGCTACAAATTACGAACTTTGGGAATAGAAATGATCGACTTAAAAATTTTAAAAAATAATGAATTTTTTGCAGAGAGTAATAAATAGATTTTATTAACTTCTATAAAAGTTTCAAGTAAATATAAAGATTTTCAATTTTATAAAAATGTCGGAGCCAAGACCGCGCGATTAGAAAACTATTGAGAATCATAAGCGGAGCCGACGATTGAAATGTAAACAGACATAAAGGATTTCGAAAAGAAAGAGACTGTGACATGAATGAGTACTTAAACGAACAATAAGAATAAAATAAGTTGCGGGAACAATTAATAAGTAGTGCGTATGTACGAGTCGCCAAAAATAAGAACGGGATCTAACGAAACGATATATGTTTATGATTATAGATTTCCGAGCGGACCCTAGAACATCCTCCACCTCAAAGTACCCTGGAAAGTTTACAAACCAAACTACATATACTGTTGTGTTGTGAAAGGATTGTTTTGTTGTCTTTTACATAAATGACATGCTTTCCATGATACGAGTATTTAAGTTTTCGCATAAGTAGCGATTGTGTTACGATGTATATATATATCGTATAATATTTTAGCGCCACCATGAGCACGATGTATAATTATGAGACTGAGAGTCGGTCGGAGTTAAATGAAAACCCGGGAGTTATCCCGGAGATGTTTGGACGATTAAAAGTTCGTACTTATTTTATTCCAAAGGACTCGATGTCGACTTCCGAAATATTAAAATACCTCGAATTTAGTTAAAACGATTTCCAAAGATCGTATTTCCTCAACTATATTTTATTATTCGAATAATGAATATTCTTTCAGTTATTCATTTATTATAGGAGAAGTATTATCCAACGATTATTTATTTCAAACTCGATTAATTATATTGATAAAGGTTACCCTAATTATTTAAATGTAAAATAGTTGGGGAATATTATTTCAAATATCCTTTTAAAACATAATAATTCGAGTTCTAATTATTTAATAATTATTAATTATTTACTATTTATTTATTAAATAATTTAATATAATTTAAAAATCATAAAACCTAATTTAGAATATTTCCTGAGTTTCAGAAAATCATTCAAATATTTTCAGACCGTCGATGAATATATCTCGACTTACTTTAAATATTTAAACATAGTTTCGAAGGAAACTCTTCCCCTTATTTATTTATCTGTTGACAACGGTCAACTCACATCCTTAGTACTTTCTCTGAACACTTTCGGAAGTACATGTATATATATATATATGAGATGAATTGTGCCTATCACCAAGCAAAATGCTTTGGGAACTTCGATGTAGTTCGATGATTTCAAGTATATGATAAGATTCTTAAAAGGACAAAAGAGGGGTAGAGATCCAGTATTTCGTTGAATGAGGAGACTATCATATTAATTTTCTGTATGAGAAGGTTGTGGCGCCCTCCAAACCCAGGTCAGAAGTTTGGGGTCCACACACAAACACCTTATTTATAACCTGCTTATAATAATGATAAAGATAATAATAATGATATGCAGTGACCCTACTTACCAACTACCAGAGAACACAACAGGTTAAAGTATGCACACAAGCCAAACACACACTTATATTACAAACCGTTTAAATCCCAACTATTCTAACTCAACACTGAGTACTAAACATTATTACAAACTTTTACAAACTGAAAATTATCCCAAAAGAAGCCTACTAGCTTAGCTCGATCAACCTGAACCCCTAGCTCTCGCGCTGGACTGGGGATCCTCGTTACCAACCTGTTCCTTCTTAACTGGAAAAGAACATAAACAACATCGCACAAATGAGCTAACTAGCTCAGCAAGTCACAATGACAAAACTGAGAATAATGATCATCAGGTAAATATGGTTATGATAACAAGTGAACAATGGATTATGATTTAGAATTGGATATTATATTTTCATTTTAAAAACCAAGGTTAGGCTGGTGATCAGTCACGCACTAACCCCGAGCAAAGCACACATCACTGCTCTAACTACTGGATCCAAGGCACACATTGGCCTAACTTAACCATTATATGGTTTGACCACAAATCTGGTCCACAATTTTATAAAAACAATCCAATTCTACCATAATAACAGAATAAGCAGTAATAAACAATAAACATGATCATTAACAACATTGGATGTTCAATAATGAAAATGATTTCAATCTACATAAAGATCAATATGGCATTTCCAAAACTTGGCTGCTAGGTAGTGAAAGGATTGGATAATAAAAGAATCAGTGTTTCAGGGTTTCAAGGATTTGGCCTTTCAAAGTATAAGATACAATAGTTTGAGTGTGTAAGCAGTCTTGGTTCAGTGTTTGATAATTAGTTTGTATGTATTTGTGGAGTAGTATCGTATATTTGTGGTTCGTATTTGGGCATACAACAATCAATGGTTTAGAAATAATCAGGTTTAGAGCTCAAGATCAATAACTGGAATCAGGGTTTAGGGTTCAGTGTTTCGAAGCACTTGCAATATAAAACATGACTATCAATCACTATAATATCTCGAGAAAGTTTGAAACACTTGCCTGGTACTAGCTTACTACACTGCACTTGCTCTCAATCACCACTGTCTTACTTCTTGACTATCTGTTTCCCTTTCTTACGCCTTACCTCTTCTGCTCACATATCATAAGCATCTATCAATATTTAACTCATAAGATTCTATTCGACACATACTTCTATTACCCTTCGTTTCACCCAAATCCGATTAACGGATTGAATGTTACGTAATAAAAAAGTAAACATCAAATATACAGACCGACAGTTAACCAACAGGTCACATATAACACATAACACGTCACATAATCAATGATTAAAATTATTTTTAAAACATTTTTCGAAATTTAAACAGATCGTTGAATCAATTTCGAAGTAGTAAACAGGGTTCGGTTGGCCAATTCTGTCTTCAAAACAATTTTATAATAATTATCGAGCCTTGAAAATAATTTAAAATAATATTTTAAAGCTCGAAACTATTTTTTGGAATTTTTAAATCATTTTAAATAATTAAATCTAATTAAATAATTAATCAAAATCAATTAATAATTAATTAAATCAATTAATCAAATAATTTTCGAATTAATTGACTAATTAATCAATTAAAAATTAACTGAAATTAATTAACTAATTAATTCAGATTTATTTTTGAATTAAATATAATTTTTGGAATTAAAATAATAATTTTTTGGAATTTTCAGAAATTAAAATCAAATTTTATAATAAAAATAAATAGGAAATATGATTTTTGAATATTTTTAAAATAGGAATCCAAAATTTGCAAGTTCTGGAAACCTCAGGGACCTAACTGTTTCATCCCCAAAAGATAAGGTACTAAACTGTAATTTTACAGTGGGGTCGCCGGAAAAGTTCTGTCTCGCCGGAGAAGACGATCCCGGCGTCCTCACCCCACCAACACCTCCAGATACGATCTACACATCACCAGGAACTTATTCATGCAATCAAAACACATCAATCATCCCTGTTCTGGCCGGAAAATGACCAAGAACATTGCCGGTTTCTGGCGAACATCAAAAATCTTCAAAACACAACTCCCTTCGATTCACTAATCCTCTGTTAACAAGCTATATACCAATCGATTGCAAATTTTATAAGGAACATAATCCACTATAAATCAATAGCTAATAATCCCTAAATCAAAAAGTCCCAAATTTCAATTGAAAACATTCATACGGGTTATAAACCCAAATTAAAAAATTCGAGAATTAAACCCACTTTTGAGCATGTTATTGAACTCCAAATCAGACGTATGACTTATGAAAATCATCAGGAAAACAAGCTCTACAACATGCAAGCATCAAATCATACAAACAATCATCCGAACAAAAATTCATATTTTTAATAAAATTAATTCGAAAATAAATAATTTTTCAGAAAATAAACCTTGATTTCTGCAGTGATTTGGAACACAGAATCTGATAGAACACCTCAAGATATTTGTTTTGAGTACTCGAGCTTTTCAAACGGACTCTGGTAACACCTCGATTGTTGGTTTGATTCTCAGAAAGGTTTATGAATGTATGAATTTTCTCTAGAAATTTATATAATTACTGACTGCAAATGATTTTTAATACGAAATAAAATACGGTAAAGGCTATTTATAATTACGGAAAATTAGTATCCCGTTGGATCATTCTGGATATAAAAGGGTACATTTATTTGTAAAAATTGATCAAAATGGTATCGGTTTTCGGGATAATTATCTAAATCAGTATAATTTGTACTGCGGTCTTGGTCTCAGCACCTGGTTACACGTACTACGAGGTGATAATTGGGATACTTTAATAAAAATCTCCCGTTTATCAAAAATACGAGTTTTATTGATTTACCGAAATGAATATTGTATCGAAAATGTTGCGCCGAGACCCGCACAGGACAAACCGTACGCCGGATCGAAAAAGTCGAAACATGGAATATGCTCGCAATATCAATCTCTTTTGGATAATTTCAACCACTTCTTTTGTGCGGTTATCAATCTCTTTTGGATAATTTCAACCACTTCTTTTGTCTACTATACTAGTTCAGGTCCAAGTATTTTGCGTTCTCCTACTTCGTCCCAATACACTGGAGATCTGCATTTGCGTCCATAAAGGGGTTCATAGGGTGGCATCCCAATACTGGCATGATAACTATTGTTATAAGCAAATTATACCAGAGGTAAATGCTCATCCCAACTTCCTTTGAAATCAATTGCACAGACACGCAGCATGTCCTTGATTGTTTGGATCGTTCTTTCACTTTGGTCGTCCGTCTGTGGGTGGTAAGCTGTACTCATATTCAGTCTTGTTCCCAAACATTCTTGAAAACTTTTCCAAAATCTTGAATTAAATCTTGGATCTCGATCAGATACGATAGACACAAGAACTCCATGATGAACTACAATTTCCTTCAGGTACATATAGACCAACTTGTCGAGTGAAAATATTTCATTTATAGGCAGAAAATGAGTTGATTTAGTAAGTCTATCCACTATAACCCAAATGGCATCATGATTAGCCCTTGTCCTTGGTAATCCAACTATGAAATCCATGGCAATATATTCCCACTTCCACTCTGGAATCTCCAATGGGTGTAGCAATCCACTTGGTCTTTGATGTTCGGCTTTAACTCTCTGACATGTATAACATCTACTAATCCATTCTGCAATTTCCCTCTTCATATCTGACCACCAATAATTTTCCTTTAAATCTCTGTGCATTTTGGTACTCCCCGGATGGATTGAATACCATGAATTATGTGTTTCCTGTAAAATTTCATTCTTCAGCTCCGTCACCAGTGGAATCCAAATTCTTGAAGAAAACCTAAGAATACCTTGATCATCCTTCTGCGTGCACAATTCCTCACCTACCAAACGATTTATATCTTGATCCATTACATCTTCCTGACACTTCTTTATTTTCTCTAACAACTCCGGCTGGAAAGTCATACGGTACACTTTTGCTTCATCAGGCCTGCAAACTCTAATCTCCAATTCCAGTTTCTGAAATTCCTTATATATCTCTTCAGGTACTGATAACACATTTAACTTTTCCTTCCGACTCAACACCTCTGCTACAATATTCATTTTACCGAGATGATAATTAATCGAGCAGTCGTAATCCTTGATCAATTCTAACCATCTCCTTTGCCTCATATTAAGCTCCTTCTGTGTGAACATGTACTTTAAGCTTTTGTGATCCGTGTATATCTCACACTTTTCTCCATACTGATAATGTCTCAAAATTTTCAAAGCGAAAACTATGGCTGCTAGCTCCAAATCATGAGTAGGATATTTATGTTTGTGTGGTTTCAATTGCCTTGACGCATACGTAATCACCTTATCGTGCTGCATTAGAACGCATCCTAGTCCTTTATGAGAAGCATCACTATAAATTACAAAATTCCCTTGATCGTCTGGAAGTGACAAAACAGGTGTTGTGATTAATCGTTGCTTCAATTTCTGAAAACTTTCTTCGCACTTGTCATTCCATATAAACTTTTCATTCTTCCATGTAAGCTTTGTCAATGGTGTTGCAATCCTTGAAAAATTTTGAACGAATCGACGATAATATCCCGCTAATCCCAAGAAACTTCTTACCTCGGTGGGTGTTCTCGGTCTTTCCCAGTTTGTAATTGCCTCAATCTTTGCTGGGTCCACTTTGATCCCTTCATTACTGACTATGTGTCTTAAGAACTGAACTTCCTGTAGCCAAAACTCACACTTCGAGAATTTAGCATATAACTTCTTTGTCCTTAAAATCTCCAAAGCTGTTCTCAAATGTTCCGCATGATCCCCTTCCGCCTTTGAATAAATCAAAATATCGTCTATAAACACAATGACGAACTTGTCCAAGTATTCCTTGAAAATTCTATTCATCAGGTCCATAAACGCTGCTGGGGCATTGGTCAATCCAAAAGACATCACTAAAAATTTGTAATGTCCATACCTTGTTCTGAAAGGTATCTTTGGTAAATCTTCTGGCTTAATCTTCAGTTGATGATATCCCGATCTTAAGTCAATTTTGGAGAAAAACTTGGCTCCCTTCAATTTTGGAGAAAAACTTGGCTCCCTTCAATTGGTCAAATAGATCGTCAATTCTGGGTAACGGATACTTATTCTTGATTGTAAGCTTGTTGAGTTCCCTATAGTCGATGCACAGTCTCATGCTTCCATCTTTCTTTTTGACAAATAATATCGGGGCTCCCCACGGGGATACACTGGGTCTGATTACTCCTTTTTCTAACAGCTCTTGCAATTGCTTCGCTAGTTCTTTAATCTCAACGGGCGCCATTC
Organism: Apium graveolens; assembly: GCF_009905375.1. Classification (NCBI taxonomy): domain Eukaryota; kingdom Viridiplantae; phylum Streptophyta; class Magnoliopsida; order Apiales; family Apiaceae; genus Apium; species Apium graveolens. The sequence continues at coordinate 25,437,028 of NC_133656.1, read as the reverse complement.
TATACGGGGCCTTGGATATCGGTTCTGTTCCAGCTGCTAAGTCGATTACAAACTCAATTTCTCTATCTGGAGGAAGTCATGGTAACTCGTCGGGAAACACGTCTGGAAATTCATTCACTACTGGAATATCTTCAAGTTTCGCTGGCTCCTGACTCCTATCAATCACATATGCCATGAAATGCTCGTATCCTTGTCGTAGTAACTTCTTAGCTTGAATCATCGTTAAGAACTTCTTTACTTGTTTCTGGCCCTTGAACGTTACTATTCTTTCATCTGGCGTCTTCACCATTACCTTCTTATTTCGACAATCTATCTGGGCATCGTGCTTAGATAACCAATCCATTCCTAAGATAATGTCAAATTCTCCTAACTTAAATTGTATCAAATCTACACAAAACTTACTACCAGAAATCTCAATCTCACAATTCCCACAAACTTGATTAACAGATACTCGTTCTTGATTTGCCAATTCCACAGTCATTATTTCATTTAAATACTCAACTGGACAATTTAACTTACTAACACAATCTTGTGAAACAAACGATCAAGTTGCTCCCGAATCTATTAACACTTTGGCACATAAAGAATTCACATTAAGCGTACCTGCCACGACATCCGTATCCTGGATAGCATCCTTCACAGACATGTCAAAAACTCTAGCCCTTGGAGTCTCATTCACTGCTGAGGTAGATCCCATAATCCTCAATGCATTACTGACTGGGACTGGTGTCTTGCAATCCCTGGCTATATGTCCTGGCTTCCCACATTTAAAGCACGTAAATCCAATGGCTGGAACCTTCACTACAGGATTCCGGATAGGCTGATCCTTATTTGTTGGCTCTCTTGCTGGCTGATTTCGGCACTCCCTTGAATAGTTCCCTTTCTGATTGCACTTGAAACAAACTACATTCAACTTATTACAAACTCCCCCATGCTTCTTCCCACATACTTGACAATCTGGAAAAGTTAATCTCAACTGATTTGGCTGATTCGCATTAACTGGACGGTTGCCTTGGCTTCCGTCGCCTGCATTTTGTCTCTTGAAATTAAAATTTCTTCCTGGCTGAAACTTGCCCTTCTTAAAATTTGGAAACTTCCCTGGTTGTGACTGACCTTCATCCCCTTCAAATTTTCTTTTCTTGTTTTCTTTCTCCTTTTGTGACATATTACTCTCTGTCTCTGCGATCATAGCCTTCTGTACAACTCCTGCATAGGTATCCAACTCAAAAATGGCTACCTTCCCTCTGATCCATGGTTTCAAACCTTGCTGGAATCTTTTAGCCTTCTTCCTATCAGTATCCACATACGACGACATATACCTTGACAATTCCTCAAACTTACTCTCATAATCTATGACCGACATGTTTCCTTGCTTTAGTTCTAAAAACTTCAACTCCATCTGATCCTGGACAAACTGAGGAAAATACTTTTCTAAAAACAATTCCTTAAACCTCTCCCAAGTAATAACATTTGTACCTTCCAATGTCTTCACCATCTCCCACCAATAGGTGGCCTCATTTTTCAAATAGTAACTTGCAAACTCAACTTTCTGTTCGTCCTTTACTTTTACTAAGGCAAATGCCTTCTCTATCTCCTTTAACCAAACATTTGCTTCGATCGGTTCTAAGGAACCCTTGAATTCTGGTGGGTTTACTGCCTGAAAAGTTTTGAAAGTTACCTGGGGATTGGTCTGTCTTTGTTGTTGTTGTGCCAGGTGAACTATTTGTTGGGCCAAGACTTGAAGAATCAAGGCTATTGCTGGGTCTATAGGTCCTGGGTTTGCATTCTGGTTTGTATCATTTTGGTTGTTATTATTGTTGTTGTTGGTTTCTTCATTCTGGGTGTCGGTGCGGGTATTTCTTCTGAGAGGCATTTTCTGTAAAGAATCAAACAACTTATTTAGCTTTTAAACCAAATTCTTTGCAGAAAAGAAAAGTTTTGTAAAACAGAAATATCTCTTTTTGAAAACAGTTGTAACTAAGTAAATTGCATGCTTCTTTACAGAATATAAACAGTTATGGGAAATAGGGTACATGGTATCATAGGGGTATAACTGGTGCAATAAATAAGGTAAGGTAAAACAGGTGCAGTAAAATAAATGATAATACTGGAAAGGAAAAAGGTACTGATATATATAGATCAAAAGTTTTGGGTAGTACAAGCGTAAAGACGCTTCGAAAGTAAAAGCAAAAGGGTACAACAACCTACTCACTAGTCAGCATAGCTAGTTTATAAATACAACCCAAAATTTTACTGATACACACTACAAACTACTGTACATACTATACAACCATAATAACACTGCTCAGTATCTCCATCTCTGGATATCTGACTCAACTCCAAGGAAACTCTGGTCCTGCCAGCCTCTCAAAGTCCTCCATCACCTCAGTAGCCCAGCCCATCAGTGCATCAAGGCCTCTACCAGGTAGTGTAGCTCCATGTAGCCTAGCCTCAAGAACCCTTCGTGTCACATGAATATCCTCTCAAAGCTCCATCACACCACGATCAACATCAGTAGTCCTAATGATATGCTGTAGCTCTCTGATCTGGGCCAACAAGGAATCACACTCCAATAGAAGAGCCTCATACCGGTAGTAAGGAACTGGGGGCAATGTAGCCTGGAATGGGACACTCGCAACTGAATGCCCAGTGGAATCTGAATCAGCTGGTGGGGGTCCTCTGATAGGTGGCCTCATGCTTGGGGGTGGAATAGCCTGCAATGGTACGGGCTGTAACACAGGTAGAGGTAGTATAGCCAATACTGGTGGAACAACAGGACGTGGATCCGAAGACGGTACTCTAACTGAAGGCTCTGAGTGATCAGCTGATACGGGGATAAAAGAGTCGGCCATCGCTGCTATCTGAAATCATATCACAATATAAGAATCTCGAACCACGACACGAATCATACTAATACCTGTTATATCATAGCACTCAACCTCTCGACGTTCTATCTTTCTATTCCTTACTTCTAATCCTAACCCTCTACCCATTCCCATCAATCTAGGCTTGTGTCAGTGACTTATAACTTGTAGCTCTGATACCAAACCTGTGGCGCCCTCCAAACCCGGGTCAGAAGTTTGGGGTCTACACACACACCTTATTTATAACCTGCTTATAATAATGATAAAGATAATAATAATGATATGCAGTGACCCTACTTACCAACTACCACGGACCGCAACAGGTTAAAGTATGCACACAAGCCAAACACACACTTATATTACAAACCTTTTAAATCCCAACTATTCTAACTCAACACTGAGTATTAAACATTATTACAAACTCTTACAAACTCAAAATTATCCCAAAAGAAGCCTACTAGCTTAGCTCGATCAACCTGAACCCCTACCTCTCGCGCTGGACTGGGGATCCTCGTTACCAACCTGTTCCTTCTTAACTGGAAAAGAACATAAACAATATCGCACAAATGAGCTAACTAGCTCAGCAAGTCACAATGACAAAACTGAGAATAATGATCATCAGGTAAATATGGTTATGATAACAAGTGAATAATGGATTATGATTTAGAATTTGATATTATATTTTCATTTTAAAAACCAAGATTAGGCTGATGATCAGTTACGCACTAACCCCGAGCAAAGCACACAACACTGCTCTAACTACTGGATCCAAGGCACACATTAGCCTAACTTAACCATTATATGGTTTGACCACAAATCTGGTCCACAATTTTATAAAAACAATCCAATTCTAACATAATAACAAAATAAGCAGTAATAAACAATAAACAGGATCATTAACAACATTGGACGTTCAATAATGAAATTGATTTCAATCTACATAAAGATCAATATGGCATTTCCAAAGCTTGGCTGCTAGGTAGTGAAAGAATTGGATAACAAAAGAATTAGTGTTTCAGGGTTTCAAAGATTTAGCCTTTTAAAGCATAAGATACAATGGTTTGAGTGTGTAAGCAGTCTTGGTTCAGTGTTTGATAATTAGTTTGTATATATTTGTGGAGTAGTTTCGTATATTTGAGGTTCGTATTTGGGTATACAACAATAAATGGTTTAGAGAGAATCAGGTTTACAGCTCAAGACCAATAACTGGAATCAGGGTTTATGGTTCAGTGTTTCAAAGCACTTGCAATATAAAATATGACTATCAATCACTATAATATATCAAGAAAGTTCAGAACACTTGCCTGGTACTAGCTTACAAAACTGCACTTGCTCTCAATCACCACTGTCTTACTCCTTGACAATTTGTTTCCCTTTCTTACGCCTTGCCTCTTATGCTCACATATCATAAGCATCTATCAATATTCAACTCATACGATTCTATTCGACACATACTTCTATCTACCCTTCGTTTCACCCAAATCCGATTAACGGATTGAAAGTTACGCAATAAACAAGTAAACATCCAATATACAGACTGACAGTTAACCAACAAGTCACATATAACACATAACACGTCACATAATCAATGATACATCATTTATAAAGAAGTCTCGGGTCATAAACATGCTTTCAGATATTTAAAATGATTTTTAAAACATTTTTCGGAATTAAAACAGATCGTTGAATCAATTTCGAAGTAGTAAACAGGGTTCGGTTGGCCAATTCTAGCTTCAAATTAATTTTATAATAATCATCGAGCCTTGAAAACAATTTAAAACAATATTTTAAAGCTCGAAACTATTTTTCGGAATTTTTAAATCATTTTTAAATAATTAAATCTAATTAAATAATTAATCAAAATCAATTAATAATTAATTAAATCAATTAATCAATTAATTTTAAAATTAATTGACTAGTTAATCAATTAAAAATTAACTGAAATTAATTAACTAATTAATTCAGATTTATTTTTGAATCAAATATAATTTTTGGAATTAAAATAATAATTTTTTGGAATTTTCAGAAATTAAAATCGAATTTTTATAATAAAAATAAATAGGAAATATGATTTTTGAATATTTTTAAAACACGAATCCAAAATTTGCAAGTTCTGGAAACCTCAGGGACCTAACTGTTTCTTCCCCAAAAGATAAGGTACTAAACTGTAATTTTACAGGGGGGTCACCGGAAAAGTTCTGTCTCGCCGGAGAAGACGATCCCGGCGTCCTCACCCCACCAACACTTCCAGATACGATCTACACATCACCAGGAACTTATTCATGCAATCAAAACACATCAATCATCCCTGTTCTGGCCGGAAAATGGCCAAGAACATTGCCGGTTTCCGGCGAACATCAAAAATCTTCAAAACACAACTCCCTTCGATTCACTAATCGTCTGTTAACGAGCTATGTACCAATCGATTGAAAATTTTATAAGGAACATAATCCACTATAAATCAACAGCTAATAATCCCTAAATCAAAAAGTCCCAAATTTCAATTGAAAACATTCATACGAGTTATAAACCCAAATTAAAAAATTCGAGAATTAAACCCACTTTTGAGCATGTTATTGAACTCCAAATCAGACGTATGACTTATGAAAATCATCAGGAAAACAAGCTCTACAACATGCAAGCATCAAATCATACAAATAATCATCCGAACAAAAATTCATATTTTTAATAAAATTAATTCGAAAATAAATAATTTTTCAGAAAATAAACCTTGATTTCTGCAGTGATATGGAACATAGAATCTGATAGAACACCTCAAGACCTTCCTTTTGAGTACTCGAGCTTTTCAAACGGACTCCGGTAACACCTCCCATTGTTGGTTTGATTCTCAGAAAGGTTTATGAATATATGAATTTTCTCTGGAAATTTATATAATTTCTGACTGCAAATGATTTTTGATACGAAATAAAATATGGTAAAGGCTATTAATAATTACGGAAAATTAGTATCCCGTTGGATCATTCCGGATAAAAACGGTACGTTTATTTGTAAAAACTGATCCACACGGTATCGGTTTTCGGGATAATTATCCAAATCAGTACAATTTATACTGCGGTCTTGTTCTCAGCGCCTAGTTACACGTACTACGAGGTGATAATTGGGATAGTTTAATAAAAAGCTCCCGTTTATCGAAAATATGAGTTTTATTGATTTACCAAAACGAATATTGTATTGAAAATGTTGCGCTGAGACCCGCGCAGGACAAACCATACGCCGGATCGAAAAATTCGAAATATGGAATATGCTCAGAATATTACAATTGGGTTTGGAAGGAGTTCTCGGAAGAGTTTCGGGTTCCAAAAACGTAACAACGGATGACGTCGGTTGGTTCCCGTTTTTATAAAATAGATTTTAAATACCCGGAAAAAGATTTTATAAATTTCATATGATTCTTATAAATTCATAAGTCAACATAAAAATAATTAAGAAGATATGACAATTATCTATATTTTATTTTGGACATATAAAAATTAAAATACTCAATTAATAATATTTTAAACATCCAAACACATTTAACACTTAACAAATAATTCACATAATAGATACTGAACACATATAATTATTATTTATTAGCAAAAATAATTACACAATATATCCCGGATATTACAAAGCTACCATGTACTGAGGGATATACGAAGTATGCAAATCATACCCAGGTAGAATGGGGAAGCATATAAAGCCCGAATTCGGCTAGGGTGACAACCGAGAGTAAAGAAGTCGTCCATCTACATGTAAAAAATGATACCGTTATACAACTGATCATCGTATCTCGGGGGCTCCAGTGAATGTCCTATTTTTCTAAATGAAATTGTGATGCAATATCGTAACCCAAACCTAGGTGCCGGGTTTACCATTAAGGTATTTGCGTGATAATAAAAGAATTATTTTTTAAAGAAGGTGTGACTCACCGAGGAATGATATTTTAAATAAACATACTTATCATATATAGAATTATACTTAAATTTCTCGTACAGTCTTTTCATACTGTACATTATTATGCTGGGCATTATAGCTCACACTTGTTTTCTTAAATTAACACAACACAATAGTGAATGAAGATGCCTATCGTGAAACTCACGTCCAGGAAATGGTTAGGAAATGACCAGTTGTTTCGTAAGATGTTTGGTGCTGTACCTCAGGTATACCGAATAAGCTGGATTGGTTTTCAGTTGTCTTTAGTCCGGCTTATTTAAAAGTATGACTTTTGTAAGGTAATAAATAAGAAACGTATATTTGGCTGACAGTCTAACCTTACATAAAGGTTATTTCCGCAGTAAGACTTAATCACTTTTAGGATTATAATAATTATCACTTTGTGGATTGATACACTCTAGTAATGAATGGTTCGTTACCAAGACAATAACCTGTTAGTGTGTGCGTTGATAAGTGTGGGGTCGTAAAAGTGTGAGTATTTATATAATATGGTATGAGATAAGTGTTATACAGGATTAAAGATGGCGAGGCCTCCTAGTTCCCTGACCCCGGATTTTGGGGCGCTACAATTACCATACTCATTTTTCATTATTTACAGTTAGGTGAATAGTAACCATGCTAATATTCTTGGTTTTGTGTTGAAGTTCATAGCATGTTAAGGTTGTTTAAGGCTCATCCAAGGATACATAGGCCTTTGTAAGATTATTAGAAGCTTCAAAAAGGTATACCAGAGCTTTCCCTCTTTAATTTATGGTATTAACTTGTATATTTTAAAGATTGTATATGGATGTTTTGATGGTTGATTACCGAATGAAAGATTAAGCACGTTTAGTTTAACTAGGAACAGGAACAAAAAGGTAGTCGTGTAATTAAGAGTAATTACACCAAAATATTAAAACATTTAACTATTCTGAATTTAGAATAGTTAATAAATACTTGCAATATATCAGATAAAGTTCTGGAATACTTGCATGATTATATTTAAATAAGCTGATATGTAAAACAATAAACTATTCTGAAATTAGAATAATATAGATACTTGCCTCAATTGATCCGCTTTCTAACCTTCAATCACCATTCTATGTTAACCTCTATTATGTATTTACTCGTCTCATTACCACATACATCAGGCTTTACTTTTACTGACACTTTCTGGCTTTAAATGACTCAAACTATATGCGTGTCTATCATAAAAGATACTATTTCAATTAACCCACAACATATAGTTGTCTATTATATGCTTATCCCTGTCGTCTACCCACCCAATAATAACAGATAAGGATCATATTGATTCATATAAAGTTTAATAGAAACGTGGACCCATAATTTACATAACACATAAACATAAAAAGGACATCTCACATATTTCATATAACATATAACTCAGTTTGTCAAAACATTCAACTCAATGTGTTGAAAATTGAAATCTAGTCGAAATGCTAATTTTTGATAGTTACGGGACTCAGAAACGTTTAAAAAATCAAACGACCATTCTAAAGGAAAGATTTTATGTCTCGAAAGTATTTTTATAGAATCAAAATATTTTTCTGAGTCTAGACGCTTTCGTTTCATATTAAACGGACGAACGGTCTATTTATTATGAATAAAATAAGAATAAATCAATTAATAACAATATTATTTGATTTTTAAATACTTAAATATAATTTTTAAAGCTCAAAATAATTTTAGGAATTATGTGAATTAATTTTAAATAATTAAATTTTATTTACCTATTTATAACTAAAATTAATTGAATAAATAAATTAATCAATTAATTAAATCCATAAATAATTAATTAAAATAAATTATAAATAATTAAATCAAATTTAAATTTTTGAAAATACTAAAAGAAAATGATTTTTCTGAATTTAAAATAATTTAGTTAATTATTTTAAATAATTAACTAAATTAATTTTGAATTTAAAATCAAAATTTTAATAATTAAAATGAATATTTCTAAAATAAAAATGAATTTTGATTTAAATATGATAAGTGGCATTTTATACCACTTAGAACGTCTTAAAATAGCTTAAATTGGTGTCTTGAAATCAAGTATTTTGTGTATTTGATGCGTTTTTCTAGTGTTTGTGCATTTCAGGGTATTAGTTGCATTTCGGAGGAGTAATCATCAAGAATAAGCCTTGGCATCTGTTCAACATTGCGAGAGGAAAGAAAGGGGCAGATTGCAGCAAAGAAACGGAGCAAACTCAGGAATTTTCCAGTAGGGTCCTGAGCGCCCGCTCAGCTATGCTGAGCGGCCGCGCAGGGTCGGGAATTTTGATAAAATATTTTAGACTTCTACTTCTGTTTGGCTTCCAACTTCTATTTAATCTGAGTTTTATGGGACTATTATCTAAGTAGATTTAGAGACATTTTCACAAGGTTGGATCGTTGTATTAAGCAAGGAGCAAAGGAGAAAAGGAAGAAGACCGTTTTAGCACACCGCAACGAAGAGGAAGCATATTTTCTTGTGATTCTTTATTTCGTTGTAACGTGGATGCTAGTTTTCTTTGTTTGAACCTAATTACTCTTGTGACGTACTCTGGTTTAATATAATTAGTTTAGTTTAGTTATTATTCTCTTGTGTTTGTTTATCATGTTTTCATATGAACCCATGATAACGATAAGTGCTATCATGGGTTAATCGTGATCATGGGGTCGTAACGGATTTACTATGGAATTCTTTAATTAATTGTTTGATACCTTAGTGTGTGATGATGGTATGATATCTAGTATTGGTTGTGCGTATTCGTCTTATGTGCGTCGCGAACATATAGGATAGGGTGTTAATCTCTTGTGAAGCGAGAGTGGATCTCGAGGTTTAGAACTTGCCATGCTAGCATAGGTTCATGTATGATGTGCATGATTTATGGGTAACTCTAACCGTTTTATTTGCCCTGTGTAATCAAAAGGAATAACTTGTGCTTAAATCGTTATGTTGTCAATTTCTGTAGACATATAGGGACTCAACATAATTGATGCCTATTCAACTTCTATCTCACTTATGGATGCTTGGTTGAACGGTATTAGTACAATGAAAGTTGGATTTTATCAGTTTCGTGTTATTCGATTAATATCATCACTATTGCATGCTAAGGGTAATAATAATAACTATTGAAGGAAGTAGTAATGAAGTTGTGATCTCATGAGTGTTTTAATATTGTTAATTCGAAGTGTTAATTAAGTAGTTAATTGTAGTTAATATTTAGTTAACAATTTTAAGTGTTAGTGTCTTATCATTGAGAAGTAATCATACATTGGTGAGTGAGTTTAATTGAACAATAATTAGTCTGAGTCTCTGTGGGAACGAACTAGAAAGTATTATATATTACTTGCGAACGCGTATACTTGCGTGAATATTAGCGCGTGTTTTCGCCCTAACAAGTTTTTGGCGCCGCTGCCGGGGACTCGGCGTATTTGTTTAGTTTATGTACTTACCATCATTGGTCGTTAGGACTCAGTGATTAGGACGCATTTGTTACTTATTATTTCTGGTTTTGTTTCAGGTACTTTAGCGAGCGTTTATGTAAACTCGTTCTCGTACCCGCAAGAGGACTTTAGATACAGCTGAGGAGACAGACGAAGTTCTTGATATTCAGGAGAAGATAGATTTTGAAGATTCGGATTCAGGAAGTGAGCAGAAAGAACCAGTAATCATGGGTGATCGTATTGTTCAGGCCGATCCAGCTCTTATGGACTTTTCTCGGCCTAAAATTGATGACATTCAGTCAAGCATTCTTCATCCGGCTATTCAAGCTAACACCTTTGAGATCAAGCCGGGCACTATTCAGATGGTGCAGAATTATGTTTCTTTTGGAGGTGCTGTGACTGAAGACCCCAACATGCATATAAGGAATTTTGTCGAGATCTGCAGCACTTTCAAGTATAATGGCGTGACTGATGAGGCTATCAAGCTGAGGCTTTTCCCATTCTCACTGAGGGACAAAGCTAAGGACTGGTTACATTCTGAGCCAGCTGGGTCCATCACTACTTGGCAAGATCTTGCGCAAAAGTTTCTGGTGAAGTTTTATCCGATGGCAAAGACTGCTGCTATGAGGAGTGCTCTTATTCAGTTTGCGCAGCAACCTACAGAATCTATGTGCGAAGCTTGGGAACGCTACAAGGAAATGTTGAGAAAGTGTCCACATCATGGAATGCCCGATTGGATGGTGATCACTGGTTTCTATAATGGTTTGGGGGCCCAATCTCGGCCCATGCTCGATGCAGCAGCTGGAGGCGCCTTGTGGGCCAAAAGCTATACTGAGGCTTATAATCTTATCGAGACTATGGCTGCAAATGAGCACCAAAACCCAACTCAGAGGATGATGCCTGGGAAGGTAGCAGGTATTCTGGAAGTCGATACAGCCATCGCTATTGCAGCGCAGCTCCAAGCGCTGTCGATGAAGGTTGATTCTCTAGCTACATATAGAGTTAATCAAATAGTTATGGTCTATGAGCTTTGTGTAGGTTCTCATGCTACGGATCAGTGTTCTCTTGTCAACGAATCTGTTCAGTATGTGAACAATTATCAGCGACAACAGGAGCCTGTGCTAGCTACTTATCATCCTAACAACAGAAATCATCCAAATTTCAGCTGGGGTAATAATCAGAATGCTATTCAGCCACCATATCAGCAAGATGTGAGTAAACAGTTTACTCCACCTGGATTCCAGCAACCACAGTTGTATGCTCAAAGGTAATCATATCCTCAACAGGGAAGTGCAGCTGCACCTACTAGTGCTGATTTTAAGGAACGTAAGCTGTTATGCATGAGTCAGGCGGTTTCTATCAAGACCTTGGAAAATCAAATCGGTCAAATAGCCAATGCAATGCTCAATCGTCAACCTGGAACACTTCCTAGTGACACGGAAGTACCAGGCAGAAAGGAAGCTAAAGAGCAAGTCAAGGCTATTACCTTAAGGTCTGGGAAAGTTGCTGATGCTGAAAAGGCAAAAGAAGGAGAAGCTGAAGTTAGAGATGACGAATCTAAGCAGAAGGAGAAAGCGGCGGAACCAAGGAAGACTACTGTTGAACACACTCTGCCTGAGGGTAATACAGGGGAGAAACAGCTCCATCCTTCACCACCTTTCCCTAAGAGATTGCAGCAATAAAAGCTGGATAAGTAGTTCGGTAAGTTTCTGGAGGTGTTCAAGAAACTTCACATCAATATACCTTTCGCTGAGGCTCTGGAGCAAATGCCTAGTTATGCAAAGTTTATGAAGAGTATTCTTTTAAGTAAGGTGAAACTGGATGACCTTGAGACCGTTGCTCTAACGGAAGAATGCAGCGCTGTTCTGCAGCAAAAGTTACCTCCAAAGCTTAAAGATCCAGGTAGCTTCACCATTCCTTGCACCATTGGCAAGTTGTCGTCTGACAAGTGCCTTTGTGATTTGGGAGCAAGCATCAATCTGATGCCGTTGTCGATCTTTAAAAAGTTGGATTTTCCTGATCCAAAACCCACCTACATGTCTCTACAATTGGCTGATCGTTCTATTACTTACCCAAGGGGCATAGTGGAGGATGTGCTAGTCAAGGTGGATAAGCTCTTCTTTCCTGCAGACTTTGTTATTCTGGATTTCGAGGAAGATAAGAAGATTCCCATAATCTTGGGAAGACCTTTCTTGGCTACTGGCCGTACCTTGATAGATGTGCAGAAAGGTGAACATACTATGCGGGTGCAGGATCAGGATGTGACCTTCAATGTATTCAAGGCAATGAAATTCCCTACAGAAGATGAGGAGTGCTTAGAAGTGGATGTGATTGATTCTGTGGTTACTTCAGAACTCGATCATATGCTAATGTCCGATGCATTAGAAAAGGCCTTAGTGGGGGATTTTGACAGTGATGATGAAGATGACAACGAGCAATTACAATATCTGAATGCTTCTCCCTGGAGGCGAAAGTTGGACATGCCATTTGAATCTCTTGGTACTTCTGACCTCAAGAATGCTGAAGGAAAGCTCAAACTATCAATTGAGGAAGCACCTACCTTGGAGCTCAAGCCATTACCTGAGCACTTGAGGTAAGCCTTTTTAGGTGATGCATCTACTTTACCTGTTATTATTGCATCTGACCTTTCAGGTAGTGAGGAAGACAAGCTCTTAAGGATTTTGAGAGAATTCAAATCGGCTATTGGATGGACCATAGCAGACATCAAAGGGATCAGCCCTTCATATTGTATGCATAAGATTCTGGTAGAGGAGGGTAGTAAGCCAACTGTTGAGTAGCAGCGCAGACTTAATCCTATCATGAAGGAGGTGGTGAAGAAAGAAATTCTGAAATGGCCGGATGCAGGCATCATTTATCCTTGGGTGAGCCACGTACAATGTGTGCCTAAGAAAGGAGGTATCACTATGGTAGCAAATGAGAAGAATGAGCTCATCCCCACTCGAACAGTTATATGATGGAGAGTATGCATGGATTACCGAAAGTTGAACAAAGCCACGAGGAATGATCAATTCCCTCTGCCATTTATTGATCAGATGCTCGACAACTGGTTGGCTGGTCATGAGTATTATTATCTTCTGGATGGCTACTCAGGGTATAATCAGATTTGTATTGCACCAGCGGATCAAGAAAAGACTACCTTCACTTGTCCATTTGGCACGTTTGCTTTTCACAGAGTTTTGTTTGGTTTATGTGGCGCACCGGCCACTTTTCAGAGATGTATGGTGGCTATATTCTCTGACATGATTGGAAATAATGTCGAGGTGTTCATGGACGACTTCTCCGTCTTTGGACATTCGTATGATGAATGTTTGAATAATCTTCGTGTCATGCTCAAAAGGTGTGTGGAAACTAATCTGGTGCTCAATTGGGCATTATTCTTGGGCATAAGGTCTCTAGCAAGGGTCTTGAGGTGGATAAGGCCAAGGTGGGAGTCATTGAAAATCTTCCACCATCTATTTCTGTAAAAGGAATCCGTAGTTTTCTTGGTCATGCGGGTTTTTATCGGCGGTTCATCAAGGACTTTTCAAAGATATCTAAGCCGTTGTGCAACTTGCTTGAGAAAGACGTGCCTTTCAAATTTGATGATGAATGTTTGTCGGCATTTGAGACTCTCAAGAAGAGTTTAATCACGGCACCAGTTATTACAGCACCGGATTGGACAGAGCCGTTTGAGATGATGTGTGATGCGAGTGATTATGCGGTATGCGCAGTTCTTGGGCAGCGCAAGAATAATCTTTTTCATGTGGTCTACTATGCTAGTAAGACCTTAAATGGGGCCCAAATGAACTACATCACTACTGAGAAGGAGCTCTTGGCTATAGTCTTTGGTTTCGAGAAATTTTGATCTTATCTGCTTGGGACAAAAGTGACAGTATTCACTGATCATGCGGCCATTCGCTATTTGGTTTCCAAGAAGGATTCGAAGCCGAGACTCATTCGTTGGGTGCTCTTACTTCAGGAATTTGAGTTAGAGATCAAGGATCGAAAAGGTACTGAGAATCAAGTAGCTGGCCATCTCTCTAGATTGGAGAATCCCGAGTCTACTTCACAAGATAAGACATTGATCAACGAATCTTTTTTGGATGAGCAGTTGTTCGCAGTTCAGGAGGAAGAACCATGGTTTGCAGATATTGTAAACTATCTTGTCAGCAATATAATGCCTCCTAATTTGACCTCAACTTAAAATAAGAAGTTTCTGCATGAGGTGAAGTGGTATATGTGGGATGAACCATATTTGTTTAGACAGGGAGCTGACCAGATCATCAGGAGATGTATCCCGTTCTGTGAGACGGAGGGGATATTATGAGACTGCCACTCCACAGTTTATGGTGGACACTATGGTGGTGAGAAGACGGCAGCTCATATTCTGCAAGCAGGTTTTTTTTGGCCTACTTTGTTTAAGGATGCGCATCAGTTTGTTTTAAGGTGTGATCGCTGCCAAAGAGTGGGAAATTTGACGAGAAAGGACGAGATGTCGTTAAATGTGATGCTAGAAGTCGAGGTCTTTGATGTTTAGGGAATCGATTTCATGGGGCCTTTTGTCTCGTCCTGCAATAATCAGTACATCTTTCTGGAAGTCGATTATGTCTCAAAATGGGTAGAAATCAAAGCTTTACCGATAAATGATGCAAAGGCAGTGTTGAATTTCTTCATAAGCAGATTTTCACAAGGTTTGGAACGGCTCGGGTAATTATAAGTGATGAAGGGTCGCATTTCTGCAACCGTAAGTTCACTTCTATGATGCAGCATTATAATGTGAATCATCGAGTTGCTACTGCCTATCATCCGCAAACAAATGGTCAAGCGGAAGTGTCTAACAGAGAGATCAAGCACATTCTAGAGAAGGTTGTTTGTCCGTCAAGGAAGGATTGGTCTTTAAAGCTCGATGAAGCTGTTTGGGCCTACAAAACAGCATACAAAACTCCACTGGGTATGTCCCCGTTTCAACTGGTGTATGGTAAGGGATGTCATTTACCTGCGGAGCTTGAGCATAAGGCCTATTGGGCGTTGAAAAAGTTGAACCTGGATTTAGATGCAGCTGGTAAAAAAAGAATGCTTCAGCTTAATGAACTTGATGAATTTTGACTTCAAGCGTACGAGAATAACAAAATGTACAAGGAAAAGGTGAAGAGGTGGCACGATAGGAAGCTACATCCTAAGTTATTCGTGCCGGGGCAACAAGTTCTCTTATTCAACTCTCGTCTCCGACTTTTTCCTGGGAAATTGAAATCAAGGTGGTCTGGACCTTTTATTGTCAAAACTGTGTTTCAACATGGAGCGGTGGAGATTTTTGCGGATGATCCGGACCAGGCATTCAAGGTTAATGGTCAGCGTTTGAAGCACTACTATGGGGACACGGCAACCCGAGAAGTAGTTAGTGCCATTTTATTGTCAACTTAAGGAAGGTACGCAACGTCAAGCTAATGACGAAAAAGAAGCGATGCGTAGGAGGCAACCCATGAATTGTTGTTACAGGAACCCTTATAAGTTAATAACCTATCCAAAACCACAAAAAAATCAGAAAAACCGGGCTCGAAATTTTTTTTCCAGAGACCCCCTGAGCGCCCGCTCAGCTCTGCTGAGCGTCCGCTCAGCTTTGCTGAGCGACCGCTCAGGGGTCGACTACCAGAAATTTTTTTCAGTTCATAAAAAATCCAAAAAAATCAGAAAATCAAAAACATAAATTACAGCCCCATTACCCACGATTTCTTTCCCCATTACCCCATGATTTTATCCCTCAAACCCACTCCTAATCTAATTTTAACCTAATCCATACCCTATATATACATACACTTATCCTATACATCTCCCACACATCTTCTACACTCAAACTCTCTCCCAAACACAAAAACACTATTCCCAAGCACTTTTATTCAGATTCAATGGCACCCAAGAGAGCAAGGACTATTGATAGCAGCAGCACAGTCCCTACTGCTGATTCATCGAGGGGTACTGATGCGAGGCCTCGGTTGAATGACAGAGCTGCGGAGGAGGAGTACACTAGGCTTTTGGGGAAGCCGATTCTGAGGGAGAGGGGGTTTTTACCATCAGGGAGGGATGGTGAGTTGCTACCTATGATTGCAGAGAAGGGGTGGATAGCTTTCTGCGAGTCACCTGAAGCAGTACCGATGAGCGTGGTTTGCGAGTTCTATGCGAACGCGAAGGCTGAGAAGAATGGGGTTTCTGTGGTCCGAGGGCTGACGGTTGATTATCACCCAGCGGCAAATTCCCGTGTGATTGGGCAGCGAGAGAGGAAGCCCGAGGAGGAGAATTGGAATGAGAAGACTGCTGAGGATTTTGACTTGGATTTGATTTGTGCTACTCTCTGTAGGCCGGGCACAGTTTGGACCTTCAAGACAGGAACTAATGAGTATCGTAACTTTCCGGCTATCGCTATGAACAGTTATGCCCGTGCATGGAATGCGTTTATTTGTGCTAATATTCTACCTTCTTCGCATGCACATGAGGTCACAGTTGAGAGAGCACAGTTGTTGTGGGGAATTTTAAATGAAGAGTACTATGTGGACCTTGGTGAGTTCATCTACCAAGGAATTCTGAAGTTTTTGAGGGGAGCTAAGCACATGAACATCCCTTATGCATCCACGGTCACGAAGCTTTGCCGAGCAGTGGGAGTGAACTGGCCGTCTCATGAGCAGTTTCAGTTGCCGGCCGCTCCGATTGATTCTGGGACTCTGAATGGGATGCAGGAGTGGACCGGTGGTGAGCCCGAGGAGCATGGGCTGGGTTATCATCTTCCAGGAGGGCGTCCAGCACGAGGTGCTACTATGGCTAGGCCTAGGCGTGATGAGGCTGGTTCTTCGAGAGCTCAGGAGGGTGCTGGGATGGCTGATGCCCAGTATATGAGGCTGTCACGGTGGATGGATGCCATGTACGAGACACAGAGTAGGTTCGCTCAGGTAGTAGAAAGGAACACAGGGTATACCCACTGAGGGTGATGATGATGATGACTCCGAGTAGGTATACCCTGTGTTCCTTTCTACTACCTTCACTAGGGACAGTGAAGATTTTAAGTTTGGGGGTGGTAGTTAAGGAATATTTTATGTGTGTGTTATATAGCTGTATATTCATGATAGTTTAGTTCATATAGTTGCATAATTTTTTGCCATATAGTTTTTTTTATTTATAGCTTTATTTGTTTATCGTGTCATGTAGCTCATGCATATGCCATGATCCCTTTTGCGATGATTTGCCGACTGATTTGTGATGTTGATGCGAGTGTAGTGATAGCATTAAAGTGATGTTGAGTCATGTAGGTTGATATGCATGCTAAAAACACTTATTTTCACTAAGTCTTAGAGAATGCTTAAGGACTAGATTGTTGTTATGATCTAATTATTTTCGAGGATAATCTATTTATTATGCTTAGAATTTGATAATAGGTTCTTAGTGATAAAGGCATGAAAAAGAAAAAAAATGGAGTAAAAATGGAATTTGTTGCTAGTTGTGGCTAGGCGTCAAATGGCTAGTAGCCGGCTCACATGTTATGCGAGTAGTCTAGGGTTGAGCAAGATGGAGCGAAACGCACTTGCTTAGAAATTTTGGAAAAAAAAAGAAAAAAAAATAGAAAAAGAAAAAGAAAAAGAAAAAAAATAGAAAAAAAGAAGTATGTGGTTATGCATAATTGATCACGAGTGGGCTCTTTGGTATTCGAGTTATTAAGTTCTTAGGGGACTTTGTTCCTAGTGACCTAAGGCTTTTAGAGTCTGGGATCCACTAACCTAACGCTCGCTACATGGTTACCATTGTATATGTCTTTTGTGGACCTCACTCATTGCACAGTCAAATAAGCATTATTGTTATGAATAAAAAGCATGATTCCGTAATGAGCTCCATGATTCTTGTAGTGTTATAAGTTACTTTGTGCCTAGAATTTTTATTCTTTGTATAATCATGTGATTGCCTTGATGATGGTTGAGTCATAATAATTGGTCTAGTTCTGAAGCATATCTGTTAAGCATCTACACACACCACGTTTCTGGCTGTATGTTAGTTGGCATGATTTGATTGATCTTTATTCGCCTAACTGCGTTTGTTGAGATGTTGTAAATTGGTTGGTTTGTTCGTAGTAAGGGGGATCGTTGCATTTCATATAGATTGCATTCATGCATGTTTTTATTTGTTTTTGAGTCTGTGACGCTTGAGGACAAGCATCGATTTAAGTTTGGGGGTGTGATAAGTGGCATTTTATACCACTTAGAATGTCTTAAAATAGCTTAAATTGGTGTCTTGAAATCAAGTATTTTTTGTATTTGATGCGTTTTTCTAGTGTTTGTGCATTTCAGGGTATTAGTTGCATTTCAGAGGAGAAATCATCAAGAATAAGCCTTGGCATGTGTTCAACATTGCGAGAGGAAAGAAAGGGGCAGATTGCAGCAAAAAAACGGAGCAAACTCAGGAATTTTCCAGTAGGGTCCTGAGCGCCCGCTCAGCTATGCTGAGCGGCCGCACAGAAGGCTGAGCGCCCGCTCAGCTATGTTGAGCGGCCGCGCAGGGTCAGGAATTTTGATAAAATATTTTAGACTTCTACTTCTGTTTGGCTTCCAACTTCTATTTAATCTGAGTTTTATGGGACTATTATATAAGTAGATTTAGAGACGTTTTCATAAGGTTGGATCGTTGTATTAAGCAAGGAGCAAAGGAGAAAAGGAAGAAGACCGTTTTAGCACACCGCAACGAAGAGAAAGCATATTTTCTTGTGATTCTTTATTTCGTTGTAACGTGGATGCTAGTTTTCTTTGTTTGAACCTAATTACTCTTGTGACGTACTCTGGTTTAATATAATTAGTTTAGTTTAGTTATTATTCTCTTGTGTTTGTTTATCATGTTTTCATATGAACCCATGATAACGATAAGTGCTATCATGGGTTAATCGTGATCATGGGGTCGTAACGGATTTACTATGGAATTCTTTAGTTAATTGTTTGATACCTTAGTGTATGATGATGGTATGATATCTAGTATTGGTTGTGCGTATTCGTCTTTTGTGCGTCGCGAACATATAAGATAGGGTGTTAATCTCTTGTGAGGCGAAAGTGGATCTCGAGGTTTAGAACTTGCCATGCTAGCATAGGTTCATGTATGATGTACATGATTTGTGGGTAACTCTAACCGTATTATTTGCCCTGTGTAATCAAAAGGAATAACTTGTGCTTAAATCGTTATGTTGTCAATTTCTGTAGACATATAGGGACTCAACATAATTGATGCCTATTCAACTTCTATCTCAATTGTGGATGCCTGGTAGAATGGTATTAGTACAATGAAAGTTGGCTTTTATCAGTTTCGTGTTATTCGATTAATATCATCACTGTTGCATGCTAAGGGTAATAATAATTACAATTGAAGGAAGTAGTAATGAAGTTGTGATCTCATGAGTGTTTTAATATTGTTAATTCGAAGTGTTAATTAAGTGATTAATTAAGTAGTTAATTATAGTTAATATTTAGTTAATAATTCTAAGTGTTAGTGTCTTAACATTGAGAAGTAATCATACATTGGTGAGTGAGTTTAATTGAACAATTATTAGTCTGAGTCTCTGTGGGAACGAACTAGAAAGTATTCTATATTACTTGCGAACGCGTATACTTGCGTGAATATTAGCGCGTGTTTTCGCCCTAACAAAATAGAAAAAAGAAAACCCAAAAACATTTTAGGTTTTCAGATTTGGGCAAATATGGATCAAAACAGGGTCAAATCCCCAGTTGTGAAAAACACAATCAGATCGCCGGCGATGCTCCGGCCACCTCCGATGAAGGGCCAAACGAGTTCAATCGCTACGTTTTTAGTCCAAAATCGTTCCAAACATCAAACATAACCTCATCGCAACCTCTGGATTCACTGATCATTCATCAAACTAGGAATCCGGTAAAAATGAGGTATTTCCAGTGAACTAATCGGAAAAATCCGATTTCAATCAAATTTAAACCAAACACAACGAGCTACATACGAAAATGAAGCTTATAACACGTACAATTAACTACTGCCATCCAAATCATCAAACAAACCCTAAGAAATCCAAGAAATCAAAAATAAAAAACTTAAAATTTAAGGACTCGATTTAACTACTATAGGGGTTATAATCATAAATTATATATACCAATCGATTGCAAATTCAATAATAAAGATTATTTAAGTATCAAAACCATCAAACGATTCGTAAATCGAAACCCCCCAAATCGGGTTAAGAACCCTAATATCGAATTTTAAAATTCATACCTTTGTGAATGTTTTTGATGGCATAACTGAATAGAGCTTGAAGAGTGGGTCAATTTGACTACAAACCTCAGTGGTTTTGCTTTCCAGATCAAGCCACAATCATCGTTTGATCTCAAGAACACAATTGAAACCCTAACCCTAATTTTGAGAGAAAATCTGATTTTTTAATATATTTTCTGATTATTATTTAATAAAATAATAATAAAATAATATATAAATGGTATTTATAGTTATAAAAATAATACCCCCAAAATTATTTAGGGCCTAATTATATCATTTTATAAAAATAATTAGCCCAAAATTAATAATTAACGGGGAATAATTTTTAATCCAATAATTACAAAATTAATATCAAAATTTTCCAAAACTTATGAATAACCAAAAACGCATTATATTAAATATTTGATAGTCCCACAATTTTATAAAAATAAAAATACGATTTTTGTGGGATTTAACGTCCCGGTGGGGGTTCGGAAAAATCATTTTTCACGAAACAAAATATTTTCTAAATTAACTGGAGGTTCTGAAAATTAACATGGTATACGGCATATTATGCAACATAAGGCCGATTGCTCTATACGAAATACCAGCTATTAAAACAAAGTCTGGATAATATAACTTTTAATATAAAAGCGTTTAACATGTAATAAAATATCTGAAAAATACCCTAAACCACATGTAACACATAACAATTAATCTTTTATGATCAACACTTATTATTATATACTAAAACAAATAATATTCATTTAATATCTTACAAAACAATCATAATTTCTCAGTTGTTACATCCTCCCCCCTAAAAGGATTTTGTCCTCAGAATCACGCTAAGGATCAGATAATGATACTTTTTAGGTATCTCTCTTCTAATTTCTCATGCTGACCTTTCAACCTTTTAATTCTTTTATAAAATTTTAACTCACAGTATCAATTATTACTCAACAACCTATTGCTGACAAAATATTCTATCGGTTGTTCATACAACCCAACTTGAGTTTCCATCATATATATAATGAAGCTAGACTACTCTTTTTTAATATAAACATATAAACACACTATGATCATGCTATATATATGGTGGTAAAGCCAACTCACATATAACCTTCCTCACATAACTTACTATCTCAAAAGGACCTACATAATACATACTAAACTTTCTTTTCTTGCTAATTCTAATAAATCGTGTTTATGATTGCTTCCAACATTTACTGGTTCTTTAACTCCATTCTCCACATATTTATTTGTTTTAAAAGACTAGCTTGGAATCTCTTCCAAGCACATTTGAAGCTCTATAATCGTTCTCTTACTCTTCTCATCCATCCGCGAATGGTATTATTGAGACCATAGCGTATTCGGTTTCTAAACGTTCTTAAAATTAACTCCAATATTAAGAATCAAAGAAAACAAATCTCGACCGTGTTAGGAATATATTGTGTACTTGATGATATGTTAAACAAAACACCTTGGTAGATTTAATTTAGTGAATTTTGTAGCTTTCAACCGATGATCACTTTACAACTAGAGTTTCAACGGATGATTAACCAGACTCTTAACGGATGATCAACTAAAGTTTCAATGGATGATCCCACAGAGTTTCAACGGATGATCAAATTTAAAAGTAGTTGATAGTGACTTGACAGTCACATGCATTGATTGTATGCAAATGGAATATGGCAGCCTATTTATAGGTTTTAGAGAACAAAGAAGCATTTCCATTTCCATGATAAACTGAAGATATTCAAAGATGCGAGATAGAGAAATGAAGAAGCATCAAATTAGACTAGAAACATTTTATCTTATTTGATTGTGTTTTTATCATCGAACTTGGTGATATATAAACCAAGGGTAGCAAGTAGAACAGTATCGAAGTTAGTAAGCAATTACCAGAGAAATTAAAAAAAGTTATGTCTGTAAAGAATTTCTCTGTTCTTTGTAAGTTCAAGTTGTAAGCAGCTGTGTGCAAATCTTGCATCACAGAGTTCTCAAATTTATTTATATCTCTGGTGGAAAAGTTCAATCCACCAGAAAATTTTAAATACTTGTATTTGCTTACTTTGTGTTTGATTTCTTCAATACTTTCATTCCGCATCTTAGCTAAATCAACACAGTTATATATTCAATGTAGAACAATTCTTAAAATCCAAAAAGAAGCCAGAATTACATTCAACCCCCCTTCTGTAATTCTTTGTTAGATTGTTTGGGAATAACAATTGGTATCAGAGCAAGCTCTTGAAGAACAAAGAGTTTAAAGATCACAACAACTAACAAGATGAGTAGAAAAATATATTGGAGTGAAGATTCCATTTATGGACAAAGACAATTATCACCATTGGAAGGTGAAAATGCACCTGCATCTCCTCTCGCAAGATGAAAAGTATGTGGACTGCATTGAGAAAGGTCCTCATGTTCCTATGAGAGCTGATACAGGAAATGAACCATCCATCCCAAAACCTAGAGCAGAATGGTCTGATCTATATATTGAAAAAGTTCATAAGGATAAGAAGGCCAATAACATTTTGTTTAATGGTGTTCATGGTGACATGTTTGAGAACATCATAAATTGCAATACTACTAAAGAGGTCTGGGATAAAATTCAAGTTATATGTCATGGAACTGAGCAAGTAATGGAAAACAAAATGCAACATTTGATTCACCAATATGAGCATTTTTATAGTGAAGAAAGTGAGTCACTAACTGACATATTTAGTAGGTTTCAAAAACTACTAAATGCTCTAAAGTTGCATGGAAGAGTCTATCGGACAAAAGACTCAAACCTCAAATTCCTTAGATCCCTGCCAAAGGAATTGTAGCGACTGGGAAATTACGCTTGTATTATATCATAATAAAGATAAATTATGTGTTTTATTATGTCATTAAGTGTATTTAGTCATAAAATCCTAGCGGTTATGTGTCATGTGTGTTCTTTGTCGTCAGGGTATTTATCGGGTATTTTTTTTCGTGTTAAAAGCTTTCGTATCAAAAGTTATACGACCCGAACTTTGTTTTAATAGCTGATATTTCAAATAAAATAATTGGCCTTATTGTAACTAGTATGGCTTGTACCATATCGTTATTCTGAATATCCAGTTATTTTATGAATTTTCTCATTTCGCGAAAAATGACTTTTCCGGGCTCCTTCGGGTGTCAAAAACCCCAAAAAAACATATTTTTATTTTTATAAAATTATGGGACTTTCAATTATTCCATTTCTTTGTACTTTTGAATTATTCGTAATTTTTGGAAATTTTGACATATATTGTATATATTTACTATTAAATATTTAAAAATTAATACTCAAAAATTATTAATTAAGGGCCATTAATTTTATTAGATATATAATTATTGCCTTAATTTTAATTAGGAGTATTTTTTTATGCTATAAGTAGCCTAATTATTATTATTTATTTATAATTCAATCATAGAAAAATCAGAAAATGACAAATTCTCTGCATACCGGGTCGGATTTTTCCAGAAACGGGTCGAAGAATCAAACTGTGATTTTGAGCAATTCTAAGCATCAAATCTATTGATGTAAGTACTCAAATCGAAGGTTTTGAGTTGTTCTTTCAGTTTTTGCAATCAATTTCATGATTTGATTCGTTGTTTTGGATTTTAAACTCCAGGGTTCATGTCTGATTTTGGGTATTTTTGATTCTAGGGTTCATGTCTGATTCATATAATTTATATCATCAAACGATAGCTAATTAGTGTAATTCGAATTCTAGGGTTTATATGATTTTTATGTTTAATCATTTTTTATTTTAGAGATACCTGAGGCATGATTGAGCATATGGGTTTTATTGTATACGTTATAAGCTTCATTTTAAGCCATAGAACATGAATTTTGATGTACATGTCTGAAAAATCGGGTGTTGGCCGGAGTTTGTTCAAATTTGGTCGGAGATGATTCCAGGGTCATTACGACTAGTAATTGCCAAAAATAAACTGGGGAAATGATGAAGAATGGTTTGGGATCGAAAAACGTATCAAACGATACCCTTTTGGTCAATAACGGAGCATCACCGGAGTACGGGGACTCGCCAGATTCTGGGTTGATTCCGGCAAGTTCATCCCGACTCGGATGTTTTTCCTGACTCGTTGACCCGTATCAAGAACCGATTTTTGACCGGGTTTTGATCCATTTTAACCGAAAACCCATTTTCAAAAACTGTTTTTGAATTTTTCTTTTCTTTTATTTTTATAAATTATAAAAATCTGTTTTATTTATTTTATAAATTGATTAATTAATTAATTTAATTGATTTATTTATTTTATAAATAAATCTAAAATATTTTCTAAAATTCGAAATTAATTATTTCTTTAATTATTTATTATTTATTAATTATTTGAAAATGATTAATTATTTTGATAATTAATCAACTTATTTTCAATAATTCATAATAAATTCATTTTAATTCCAAAAAATATGGAAAATCATTTATAATTCTGATTTTTCCCAAATAATTATTTAAAATATGTTTGAGATTTAATTATTTTGAATAATTAATTATACTGAATAATAAATTGATTTATCCTTATTTATTTAATAATAATTGAACCGTTTATCCGATTTAAATGAAACGAAAGTCCTTCGACTCCGAAAAATGATCTGTTTTCAATAAAAATAGTTTCGAACAATAATTTCTTTTGGAAATGAGTCAGATTTTGATATTTATTTAATTATAGACCTTATTAATTATAGAGATGTGTCCAATAAATTCTGAGAATTAGGAAACGAGCCAGATATTGTTCAATAATGTGAATATTGATCCGATCTCAATCCTAAAAATATTTTTAAGCCTAGAATGACTATGTGACTTATGTGCTATGTGAATTATATGGTTAATCGAGTCCTAGTGGTTAGTAATTATTATACGTATAACGACTCGTATATTTAAATGTGTAATTATTGAATAATTAAGTAAATAAAATATGTGTACTGGTTCCGTCAGTTGTGCGTTGTATTATTACAATTTCTGAGTGATTATTGATGTGCACGAATTATTTGTATAATTAATTATTGAGACGTATTATTTAATTCTTATTTAAAATATGGTTTTATTGCAGATTTATTTTCATAAATATTTGAATTGTCTCTAATATTGTTTTTATGATATTATAATTTCAATAAATATTTTTGGGATTTTATAAAATTTAGGATTAAATATTTTATTAATTATTTATCTTTAAATAATTTTCTGATTACATTTATTGGTAAATTCAGTATTGAATTCCAGGATGCTTCAAAAATTACGAAATTCATATTTTATTAAGTTGAAATATTTCGAGAATTTTAAAATTATTTCGGAAAATTTTCTGATTAAATTCACCTGCACGGTTGTTCGTTGAATCGTTAAATGCGGGCATGAGTTGTGTTTCAAAAATGGTTTAAAAATTATAAAATTTTTATTATATTAACTCTTGAATATTTCAAAAATTTTGGTACAAAATTTGTAATTTTTTGATGAATTTTGATGCGCAGCTGGTTCTTTATTTTATTAGATAATGAACCAGGAAAATTCTTAAAAGTAAATTTAGGACACGTGTATTGCATTTGGTTTATCAAGATGGTATGTGTTTTTGTTGGTTGCTACGTGGCAACAACAGAATAAATTAGAAAAGAAATTAATAAAACAACCCAAACCCCCCACCCATGTTCTTGCTCTCGATTTTTCATCTGCTCTCTCCATCTCTCAGTCTCTCGATTCATCTTCCCCACTCTCTGTTTTCTTCCCTCCTTCCTCTCTTTCTTCTCTCCGATTTCTCTACCCTCCCCGGTTCTTGTTGTCGCCACCACCACCTTTCTCCGGTGAGTCTCCGGCCGGTGGTGTCGATCGATTCTCTGGCTCTGTGATTGTTGCTATGAATATATATATATGTGTGTATGTGTGTGTGTTTATGTGTGTTATTGTGTGTGTGATATAGTGTTTCTGTGCGTGTGTGAGTATCGCGTGTGTGTGGTGTATGTGTGTCTGCGCGCGTCGCGCATGGTGGGTGTGTGGGTGAAGGCTGTTGCTTTGGTTGGTTGTGTTGCTCCTGTTGCCTTTGTTGTTTCTATGCTTTGATGGTTGTATTGTTGAGTGTAGTTGTTGGTTAATCGAATTGGTGATGTCCTGAATTAATTATTTCCAGTAGGAAATTATTTGAGTACATTTCGTGAAATAAATGAAATTCGTGCGGGAAAAATTTTAGTAATCGGTGGAATTTGCGTTGGAAACCCGAAATTAATAGGGTACTTGAAAATTTTACCGCTGTCAGCGATGAGCCTCGATGAGCCGACGATGGACGGTGATGATTAATTCTGAGTCAAAATTTATAAAACAAATAAAGTAATTCAAAAAATTAGTTTTTGGAGCGTAAATAGGTATTTATTGTAAAAGTTGTATTGTGACGTAAATTGCGAAATTGTGATTGTTGGGAATTTGACGTCGATTATGTTTTGAGGGGAAGTCCGATAAATAGCGGAGACGATGTCCGATTTTCAGGAAATGGATTTCGAGAATACGGAAACATAACCTATATTTAACAAAAAACAAGCATTTTTAGTTATACCTCGTAAAATAGACTACGTAAATATAGCTCGTTCCGCTGCTCGCGCTAAATGGGAATATTAGTCGAGCACATATATTAGTAAATAAATATTTAATGAAACCTGATTGTTACGTATATTTTATTAATGCGTATAAGTATGAGTCGGGAATTGCTATTGTTCGCGTAAAGTGATTAGCGAGGATATGTCAAGCATAACTGGTCGTCTAACACAGGACATTTTGATTTTTGTAGGTTCAAGTTGAAGGACTCGAATGTTAAAGTCGGTTTAAAAGTCGAGCTAGTGTATAGTTGTAAAGCTTTGCAAGTTAAGTACCCCTGAACTTTTTACAGTTCAGTAATATATGAATAATTGTTAAATTAATTTGTGTAGGGGAATAGAACGTTTTAAGTTACGTATCCCCTGTAGTTGAAAATATTTGTTTAAATTATGTTTTGGGGAATAGTAACTTCTGAAAATGCTTATCTCTAAAACTGTGAATAAAATTGGAAAGGTTTTGAAAAGTGTACTGTGATATAATTATCTTAAAAAGAGATAGGTATAAGTCATTTTGGAAACTGGATAAAACGGATCAGATATTGGATGTTGCGTAAGAGGCCCGTAACGGCCCACTGGGTGTGCGTAAGTGGCTAAGTCGGTTGCGCGCCCTATTGAACCGCTTAGTCCAGCGCGATAGAGACCTAGCTAGTCTCTGAGTTCCAGAACAGGTTTGTGGTGGGATAGACTGATCAACTGTCCCTAGAGTTCGTCCAATATATATATATATATATATATATATATATATATAATATTTTGGTTTTGTGGTTCCCGTAACGGAACATATGATTTTGTGATTCCTGTAATGGAAGAGTGGATTTAGAAATTAAAATAGCATGCTAAAATTGGACTCTGGTATTCACACAACACACAACTGATGATACGTTTTACAGAGCATGCTAGTTGTTGATATCCAGTTTATACTTATTTTACTCTTTTCCTAACAATTTAATATGTATGTTCCTATAACTGTTTCAGAAATTGCTTTATTTGTTATTCATATAGTGGTACTGTTGAGCAATTGATTGCTCACCCTTGCAGCTTGTGTTGTATAAATATATATATATATATATATATATATATATGTTGCAGATGCCTAGAAGACCTATAAGACCCGATCAAAATAGAGTTTCAGCCCCTTCCGGTTTGTATCAGACCATGTGGTCTGATGAGTTGCTGTAATAAGTTAGTATGTCAAACTTGTTGAATAAGTTGGTTGTAGTTTTGTAACCGAAATAATACTTAAACCTGGCAAAGATTTTGGGAGTGATGGGGTTGTGTTTATGTATTTATGTTGATTCAGGCTATATTATATACATTGTAGTTGTATTAGTGACATCAACTCCTGACCCCAGGGTTGAGGCCGTCACAGGTTGGTATCAGAGCTATAGGTTTAAGTCCATAATTTAGGTTATGAGTAGAGTCAGAAAGGTGTATGTTAGGTCACACACACTGTAGAAGGGGGTTGGATACAGTGTTTACTACAATTAAATCGAATTAAAGAACTCAAGTAACAGAACACAGATTTTATTCAACATTATAAACTCTGTTACAATATCGAACTGTCCTCTCTCAGTGATGAACAAATTATCACGAGAGCTGCTAGGGTTACAAAGAATAATAACTTCGATAATGGTAACACTTTTAGTATAAACCCTATGCCTGTGTTTATATACTACACAGTTACAAGATAATGTTCTAATTGATATGGAATATAATTATGCTTCCTAAAATATATCAACTAGTTATCTTTTCTTCCAAGTATTCTATTCTTCATAGAATTCTTTCTTCAAGCATATTTCTTCCTGTCTTAGTCTCGATCATCTTTCCTTTCAATCAGCCGCCTACCTTATCTGAAAGTCATCTTAAGTCCTGATATTATCTCCTGATAAATATCTTCTGATATCCTAAGTTCTGTCTTCAGTATAAGTGCTGATTTCCAGTTAAGTACTGATTTGTCCTGTTAAGTAAGATCTGAAAACTAAACACAAATCATATTAGCCATGACATCACAAATATATCTAACAATCTCCCCCAACTTGTAAATTAGCATAATATACAAGTCCAGCATATATTTGATGATGTCAAAAACATTAAGTACAAATGCATGGTAATTTGACTAGATAACTACAACTTACAGTCCTTTTAGCTTTACCATCTTAAGGTCTGATAACAGCTTTAGTCTGTATACACTTCGGAATTTAAGCAGTTGTAGATCTTTGACATGGCTTCAATTTCTGATCTCTTTGATATCAGGAGTTGTTCTGAGATAATTCTTCAACAAAAATCTCTCAGCATATTCAAGTTCATTGACCATCCTCCTTTTAGCATTTATCAATTCAGCTATATCTTCACCAGTTTGAAAAATAGATGCTCTGAGATCATTTATCTTAGCTTTTCTTATCTCCTGATCTTGTCTGATCAGATATGCCTTGTCAGACTCTAGATTGAATTCCACAGCCTTATAACCCAGAAAAGTAGTTATAATCTTAGCAGAGTTAGGCTTCATCTCGATAATATCACCTCTGTGATCTATGTACTTGGGACAGTATGTGCTATCAGACTTTACAGAATAAAGCTTCTTCTGTCTTTGAATTTGTGATTTTAAATAACCTGCATGTTAGGTCACACACACTGTAGAGGGGGTGAATACAGTGTAAAATACAATCAAATCGAACTTTAATATCTTAAGTAACAGAAAACAAACTTTATTGAAACAATAACCTCTATTACAGTATGGAACTGTTACCTCTCAGTGATGAACAAATATCACGAGAGCTGCTAGGGTTACAATGAATAATCTTCTCGAATATGATAACACTTCTAGTGTAAACCCTATGTCTGTGTTTATATACTACACAGTTACAAGATAATCGCTAATTGATATGGAATATAATTCTGCTTCCTAAAATATATCAATCAGATATCTTTTCTTCCAAGTATTCCATTCTTCACGGAACTCCTTCTTCATGCATATCTCTTCTTATGTTTATCTCGATCTTCTTTCCTTTAATCAACTACTGTCCTTATCTGATCGTCCTTCAGCACTTAAATTCTGATATCCAACTTTTAATGATTATCTCCTGATAATATAAGTACTGATATCCTTAAGTCCTGACTTCCAGTATAAGTACTGATTCCCAGTTAAGTACTAATTTGTCCTGTTAAGTAAGATCTGAAAACTAAACATAAATCATATCAGCCATGACATTATCAAATATATCTAACAATCTCCCCCAACTTGTAAATTAGCATAATATACAAGTTTAACAAATATTTGATGATGTCAAAAACATTAAGTACAAATGCATGAGAATTAGACTAGATAACTACAACTTCCAGTCCTTAAAGCTTTACCAACATTTAACTTCTGATAACAGCTTCAGTCTGTACAAATATCAGAATTTAATCAGTTGTAGATCTTTGACTTGGTTTCATCTTCTGATCTCTCTGATGTCAGGAGTTGTTCTGAGATAGTTCTTTAACAAATATCTCTCAGCATATCTAAGTTCATCAATCATCCTCCTTTTAGCATCTTTAAGCTCTGCATTATCTTCACCAATTTGAAAGATTGCAGCCCTGAGATCATTAATCTTTGCTTTTCTTATATCCTGATCCAGTCTGATCAAATAAGCTTTATCAGACTCAAGATTGAATTCCACAGCCCTGTACCCTAGAAAGGTAGTTATAATTTGAGTAGAATTGGGCTTCATTTCAACTATATCACCCTTGTGATCTCTATACTTTGGAACATATGTGATGTCAGACTTAACAGAATAAAGCCTTTTCTGTCTCTGAATCTGATCCTTCAAATAGTTTGCAGCGGTTCCTGTCAATCTGTCATCCACTTGAAGTAAGAATAGT
The DNA here is from genome assembly GCF_009905375.1 of Apium graveolens. NCBI lineage: Eukaryota > Viridiplantae > Streptophyta > Magnoliopsida > Apiales > Apiaceae > Apium > Apium graveolens. The sequence continues at coordinate 25,406,077 of NC_133656.1, read as the reverse complement.
ACATGCTCAAATTCTTCAAAATACTCCAATGGAATGGCATTTTGCCTTATATGATAAACCCTACCATCTGTCATGAAGTACAACAAGATGTGTTCTTTCAAGTAGGTATGGTAAACCATTTGTACAGATTCCAGTTGATTCAATCTCTCAGGAGTTGCTCCAATACCTGGTTCACTCAAGGAAGTTGGATCATTGGTAGTGTTCTGTATTCTTCTTTCATCAGCACTTCCCAATCCAGTTTTATCTCTTGCTTCCTTTCCAGTAACTACTCTAGCTTCAAAACCACTTGCAGTAGTCTTCAAAGGTTGAGTCTGTTTTGCTTTAGTGAATCCTGGTAGGAGTGTCTTTGGTCTATCTTCTGATATCAAGTTAACTTGAGCTGGTTACTTGCTTCTTTTGAATATCAGAACTTACAGTTTCTTGACTCTGAACAACTTGAGCCATGTCAGAGGTTGTTTTAAGAACTTTTCTTGAAGTCAGAGCAAGATCATCCTTTTCATCAGTAATTTCTTCATCCTCAGGAGGCACATAAACCTTGATAGGTTCACCAACCTTTTCTTTACCCTTGGATCTTGGATCTATCTGCGGTTGTGATTTAGCCAATGTTGCTTCGGCATTTGTCCTTTCTTTTATCACAATGCCTTTGAGTTTTGGAAGTGGCTTTTTACCAGAAGCTTCAGATTTATATGTGACTTTCTCTGATTTAAGTCTGGCTTCTTCTTCCATTAAACTCTCTAAGTCCATTCCTGGATTTTCCTTAAGAAATAACTGTCTTGACATTTCTTCATCAAGATCTAAAAGTTCATCAGAACTTATCCTTTTACCAGTAGCAGAACTTATTCTTTTCCCAGTATCAGAACTTGTCCTGTGACTTGTGATTTCAGCTTTTCTTGATGTGAATCCTCTACCTTGATTATGACCTCTACCCATTCCAGAGTTTCCTTGATCATCCTTTTCATCATCCTTCCCTTTCAGTGTCTTGTCAGTCTTGCATTTGGACTTAATTACTTTCTCCCCCTTTTTGGCATCAGCAGGTAGTAGAAGAGAGACAAGCAATTCCACTGAGGCTTGGATTTCAGTAAGTTGAGATTGCTGAGAAGCTTGATTTGTCAGAATATCATTAATCTGAGCTTGTTGTTTCTTTTGAGTCTTCTCAATATAAGCAATCCTGTCAAAGGTAGGTTGGAAGAACTTTTTCTTATCAATCTTTTGAATTTGTTCCTTTTTGATAAATTCTTCCTGAATCTTGTGTAGCTCTGCATGAGTAGATGAATGAAGACCTTGTAGATGTTTAGTACTCAATGCAGTGACTCTAAGCTGGGTTTTGAAATCATCAGAATTTAACATTTCATCAGCTTTAGTCAAGTGCTCAGCAAGATTCTTTTCAGTTGGAACACAAGAAACTGAGTTCCATTCCTTAGTCCACTCCTGTCCTGCAGGAGTTTCACTCCAAGGCACTGGTGCTTCTCTAGTAACAAACTTCTTAACAAGTTCAGACTTAAGAGTAGTTTGTTGAGGAGTATGTCCTGAAGGACCTGCTGCATCAGCATCTGCATTTGGAGCAGCAACACCAGTATCTCCAGCATTTGCAGCATCAGAACTTACAGAATCAGTATCTTCTGATAAAACAACAGTGTGAGTAGCAATGGAGACTTCAGCATCCTCTAATTGCTGATCTGGTTCTAAGTTCTGATCAACAGCCATATCCTGATGCTCACCTAAATTCTGATCATTAGCATCTAGATGCAGAGAAGGTGTAGTGGATAACTCTGGAGATTGAACAACATCAGTAACAGGTGTTGTTGAAGGATTAGTTGCTTTTGGAGCTTCTAAGAGAATTACTTCAAGCACAACCAAGTTTTGAACATCAATATCAGCACTTGTGCCTGGATCAACAGGAGATACAGATGGTGTGTTGGCCTTTTCAGAGACAGCTTCCTGAGATGGAGTTGATGGAGAAGAAGTGACTTTAGCAATTTCCTTTTCTTGTGAGATCAGAGATTCCTGATCCCCTTCCTTAGCTGCTTCCTCTTCATCATCTGAAACTGGCCTATTTGCCCTCTGTTTCTTGTATCTCTTTGTAGATTTGGATTCCTTGGGAGTTTCAGGAACTGTCATTCTTCTAAGCCTCTTGAGAAGCCTAGATCCCCCAATTCCAGAATCCTTCTGAGAAGTCTCTTTCTCAGCTTCATCAACAATAGGTTCTGAAGAAAGAACCTGTTCCTCAGTATCAGATTCATCTCTCAAAACAATCCTCCTTCTCTTTTGAGGTGTTTGAGGAACAGTCTTTGTCCTCTTAGGTTTGGAAGATGAAGGCTTCACAGTAGGTGCTGAGGATGAGGGTTGAACTGTCTGTGAAGTGGAGAGATAGGATTTGATATATTTCCTGAGGGTAGGTTAAGTAAAATGAGTGGTAGGTGCTGATGGTTGTTGTGGTGTTTGGGAGGTTGTAGTTGGTTGGACATCAGAATAAACAGATCTATAAGTATCAGGATCAGCATTTACTAAGATCTGTTTTACAGAATGAGGAATCTGTAAAGGTCTAACCACTGATTTCTTAGTGTCAGCATTTATCAGGTCATTAAAGTAACGTTTTGCAACCTTAAAAGGTGGAGTTGAGGAACTGACTAATTGAGGTTCATCAGTGCCAAAAGTATATATAAGTTGACAGAATCTAGAAAAGTAAACAACATTCCTATCCTCTGTCATCCTATCCTCAATAAAACCAATTATAGCAGTTGCAAAATTAAAATGAGTTTGGTTTATAATTGCATACCCGATGTGCTGACTCATAATAGGAATAGCATCAAAATTCAAACACTTGTTCCCAAAAGCTTTAGTGATGCAGTCGAAAAAGAAGCTCCATTCCCTTCTGATATGAGCCCGTTTCAACTGCCCAAGCTTTGCCAAACTCTGTTCATACCCCAAACTGGCCATTAACTCCTGAAGAGCTGATTCCTCTAGAATTGAAAAAGTACATCCTTCTGGGAGATGTAGAGCCTTGCGTATTGTACTAGGAGTGACTGCGTATGAAGAATCACCTACTTCAAAAACAATACTAGGAGTACCATGTGACCACCATTATCAAAGTGCCCAGTCCGCCAAAACGTCAGAACTTGTTGGCTTGAAAAGATTGAAGGATGGGTCAATGCATACCCAATTTCACTATGTGCAAGAAGATCTTGCACAAAATGCAGTTCAGATGGAGCTTCAGCATGATCAAGAATTGCAGCATAGTTATTTGGAACAAACTTAGCTCCATCAATTATTAAATCCTTAGGTGCTATGTGAAAAAATGAGATTTAAGAGTGCCTGTTAGGTGTTTGATAAAATGTCTGTATGAAAAACCAACGTGAGAAGAAGAAAGAGAGTAAAATCAGGTAGAGAGAAAAAAATATGAAAGAAAATAAAAGATTAAAAAATCCTCTCTCTGTCTTACTTATACTCTTAAAAAAATGTTACCGTTGGACACCTGTCAGACATGCAGTAATAACGGATAGTTACTGGGCACGAGAAAACAGTAATCATTACTTACCCACTTGCCGTTTTTCAAGGAAAAACCGTTCCACTTACCCATATATTCCATTAATCAAGGTGAAATAGTTTTAATTCAAAATTGAAACCGTTCCCAGTTATTTAATTATTTTTCACTGCAACATTAATATTCTGAAAATAAATGAAGTGAAAATGACCAAAATAAATCAGATGAGTAAGTACTGATAAAGTAAAATCAGAACTTAAATTAAAACAGAATTTATATGGTCGTCAGAATATGAATATTTATCAAGATTTATCAATGCATTACAAAATATCTCAGAGACAAAATCTTGAAACAAAAACAAATTTTATTAATATATCAAGAGAATACATTCATGAAATTGAAATTACATCAGAATTTATACAAGATTTCCCTAAGCTGCTAAACCTAACATCAACAGCCTTAGTCCTAGTTCAAGAAGCAGGGCAAGGCTGATGATGAAGAAAAATAGGAAGAAGAAAATAAATCATTTCTTCTTCCGACTCTCGACAAACAGAATGGCGAGACGAATGATTCGCTCTTGCTGGCGGAGAGCTTCGAACCTTTCCTCCTCCAATCGCTCCAGATGGCGATGGTAATCCATATAGAAGAACAGGAGGCGGGTGAGTACCTTCTGTGGGATATAGTCCCATATCTCATCAGGAATGGCAGTGACGTGCCATTCCTGCTGCCAATCGGCACAGCTTAGCTCTATATTGAAGGTTTCGTAGTTCAAAAACATGTTGTATCTGACCATGGTGTTTTTGATAGAAAAAGTATGAAGGTAAGTTTGTGAGAAAAGATTTGATGGGAAGGCTGATGTGAAGTGGTTGCTTATATAGGCAGCAGAATGCCAAGAGACGCAAAGAAATTTAATGTTGACAGGTAGAATTAATTCTACCTCGTCTCCCCAGACTTGAAAAAAGAAAAACATTCATTGGAAAGAGAAAACATGGTTTAATGCGCACAAGAAGCAAGTAAAAGTTGATTGTTCAAGTACGAGTACCACTAACCCTAACCATAGTGACTATTAATCTCCCACTTCAACATATTCTAGTTTGAACCGGGACTGTTATCAAATTTTATCCACAGATAAGTCAAGTAAAGAATTAGACAGTAATATCAGAACTTAGACTTATATCAGAACTTAACAGTCATCAGAACATAATTTCTTAACTCGAAAAAGGAATGCCTATCTTAGTAAGTCCTCATACAAGTTCTGATTTATATTCTTCAGAACTTAATCATCAGAACATGCAACCAGAATTTGCCCTCAGAATTTGTGCAATGTGACACAATGACTGTTCCTCTAAAACAACATAGATTACCACAGTAATTTTCTTCATTCATATGGAGTGATTATTGTGTGCATTAAGCTAAATGTCAGACAAAAAGTAAAGTCTGATTCACTCCAGTACATCTTAGAAATAAGGCATAACTAAAACTTTGCTAAAGAGCTGTCATTATCCTGAAACCTACTGATGAATGAGTTCATGCTTGAGTCCACCTCAACTATTGTGTGCTAATTTTTTGCATCTTTTTAAATTCCATTTTACAGTGGCTTCTCAGTGTAAGTGAGTCACGAATGTTTATCAGAATTTATGCTATTATCAAAGTATTTCTCCAGTAATCATAGAGTGTGAAAAGTCACCAAAAAAATATTTTATTTGCTTTTCTAATGCATACTACTTAATACCAGCAATGCACTTGGGTCTTCCCTCCACATTTTTACTCTAGATCTCAAAGGAGTACCTGATTTTTAATCCTTGATTCTTTTGCTTTTTCTTTTGATAAGTGAGGTTTATCTGCACTTAGTACATTCAACAGATTTACTAGCATCAGAACTTAACAGATGAGCAGCATTATTCTAGTTTGTTACTTAGTAATAAGATAGACAAAGTAAACTCAACTAAGCTCAATTATCAGAATTTGCTTGTGTCATTAGATGTCCACAAAAATAATTACTTCTTACACGGGATCCCTTGTTTATTGAAGACTACTGGGTCAACATCTAGCACAGTTATCCTCATAGGATTGAATAGTTACTTAAACAGACATATCACTTATCAGAGTTTAGAAACATATATCAGACAACAGTCAGTACTTAAACACATTTGTCAATTAAGCACAGAATACACAAAGAGATTAAATTCTGTAAATACTGAACATAAATTCTGATATAACAGAACAAAACTAAGCAGATTTAGAGAAAGAACCTGAAACCATTCCAAGTTCATTTACCAATCTTGTAAAAGTGGCTTCACACAATGGTTTTATGAAGATATCTGCTAGTTGTTGATCCGTTGGAACAAAGTGCAATTCCACTGTACCTTCATCCACATGTTCCCTTATGAAGTGGTACCTAATGCTGATGTGCTTTGTCATAGAGTGTTGAACTGGATTACCTGTCATAGCAATAGCACTTTGATTATCACAGTAAATAGGGATTTTGAAATATGTTTGAAAGGAATATGTCCTAAGTCCAATCATGTATTAGGATTTAGGAATAACTTTTATATAATCTGTTTCGATTTCATTGATATTAATAAAAGACTTGTTTTGTTTTTATTACGGGCTCTATCTATTTAAGTGTTTAAATAAGATATACCATAGTTTAGAGTAAAGCTTTTTATGGATTATGATGAGATCATAATAGTGAGACCCAAAAAGATGATAACTCTAAACTTAAATAGTTCCTGGTCATAGGATTACTAACTGGTAATTAATAATCCGCAAAGATCGGTACATACTATGCTTGCTTCATTATGAAGGATGTCTGTTCTCATAGACATTTGTGTGGTGACACTATAGCTAGTATGTAGGTGCTTATTATAGAATAAGTTCACTGAACATGACTCGCCTAGCTGAACAACTGATGGAGTTCACTCACGTGTCAGCAGTTGTTCACTTAGTGATAGTTGTTAATCTCTGGCCAGAGTAAATGAAATTAGAAAGGAGTTTCTAATTTGCATAGAACTACGCATAGTAAATGGTAAGCAAGTGATAAAATTTGATAGGCTTGACACGAGATCCATGCCTTGTATTTAATCGGGACATTGTAGGGTAGAAGGAGTTTATTGTACGGTAACTATTCACTGACAGGTTCTTGGTATTTTAAGCAGTGAATTCATATTATCCGGATAGTCGCGATATGTTGAGAAGCATCACTCACGATGTAGAATAAATGTGATTAATTAATTAATCATATTTAATAAATTAGAGAATTTATATAAATAATGATAAAATAGTTTTATTATTATTTATTTCTACTACCGGCTTAATATTGAACCTACAGGGTCACACCATAAAAAGAGAATGATTTAATGGTGGAGGAATTAATTAATAATGTCTAATAATTATTTATTTATGAAATAAATAATTAATTGGCAAATTTAATAATTGATCAAATGAGATTTAATTGATTACAAATTAATTAAGAAAAGTTCTTAATATTATTAATTAAAGGATTTAATTTTTGGAAATTAAATCGAGAGAGAGAATTATTTCTAAAGTGTTTAGAAAAAGGATTAATGATTAAAAGGTGTTTTAATTATTAATGAGAATAATAAATGGAATAATAATAATAATATTTATGGGAAAATTTCAGCTGAAAATTTTGCCTATAAATACACTATTATAGACCCTATTTTATTATAACCCACATCGAACCCGAAAACCCAAAAAGTTTGGAAAACCCAATTCTCTCCACCTCCTTCCTCCTCCATAATATCATTTTCTTGGTGGATACCGGTGGAGTGCTTCACACTTGAGGAGCAACTGCTAAGGATCTCTGATCGTTGTCTCCGAATTATTTTTAAAGGTTAGATTCGATCCCTCGAATTTTTATTCACGATTTATATGCATTTATTTAGATTTTGTATGTGTAAAAGTGTTTTGCCATGCCCCCGCTGCGTTTAAAATCCAACAATGGTATTAGAGCATAGGTTGTATGCATATAGATCTGTGGTAAAAATTTCAGAATTTTATATGCTTGTATGAATTAATTATGATTTTTACAAGTTATATCATGGTTTAATTTTGTCTGATGAGAAATCGTTTCTCAGAATAATTTTGAATGTTGATCTGGGTTCTACAAGTGTTGTAGATCGTCTGGGTATTTTTTTCATAATTTTAGGATGTATAGATTTTTTATTATGAATTTTTGAAGTTCTAGCAATTAAATTCGTAATTAAATAATCATATATGTATATATATAAATTGTAAGTATATATATTAGTGCATATATCTGCTGTACGTCTGTTGTTTACTGTATGGCAAGGACAGCTGTTCTGAGGTGAGTTGTCAGGCACGGCAACCGAGAAAGATAAAGCTGTCAGGCGGCGGAATAAAAAAAAGAAAAGGGGGTGTAATGCATTCCGGGAATGTGTTACACACCTGTGGTGCATTCACGAAATGCATTACACCCTTTAATGGCTTAAAAGGGGTGTAACGCATCACCGCAATGCGTTACGGGGCTTGTAACGCGTTCCGGTAATGCGTTACAGCCCTTCTGTTAATTTTAAAATTGATTTTCTGGGAGTTTCGTAACTCCGTTTTGGGCGTGCAATATACCGTTGGATTCGTTTTTCCGAGACGGATCTAATGGAGTGATCAATTTTAGTTTATATAAAAGTTTTGAACTGTTTATATTTCCATGAAGTGTTTTAAAGATGTTTTTGACTATTTTAATTGCTTTTAAATGCTTCATGTGATACATAGAGATGTATAATGCTTAGACTAATATGCTAGATGATGTAACATGCCTACCTTGATGTTTATTCATGTTTATATATGTGATATATGCTTAGTTTATCATGCGATGATAGATTTAGGTGAACTTAAATGAACATAAGGCGTTTGTTAGAAAACCTAGTATAGTGAAATTGTTTCATAACCTTAATAACAATATTATGAATACAATCATGAGATTCTTGTGTTTGTGAAACACGTAATTGAATATGAATTTTCGATATGAGAGAAAGGATGATTCTGTCAACAACAGATTTCTATATGTAAGAAAGGGTTATTAAGTGACGCCACTTGACAATGCTCCACCCGATCTGGGAATCGTCTGATTATTGATTATTGATTTGAAATATTTAATTTAAAAGGAAGAATTTCTTTATAATATGATTATGATTGTAACGTAATATAATCCCTCTAAAATTAAATAATATCAAGTAGTAATTGGCCAATGACACAACGGGCTTGTGTCGGTCATAGCCTTCCAACATGATAGAAAAGTAGTTCTTATTTTTGAATCATTGTCGGTTCGTGCTACAGCCGAGGGCTTTGATTTCGAAATAAGAAATACTTGTCTATTACATAGAGATGTGTACATTGAATAAGAATCTAAAGGTCGGTACGTGCCACCGCCGTGGGCCTTTGGGGACTGATTCAACTATACGGAATGTTGGGTTAGACTTGACTTAGAATATTGAGTTTGTCGTGCTACAGCCGAGACTCAATTATTCAAGAGGCTAAAGTTTGATTAGGGAATAACATAAGATGTAATTGACAAGAGTTGTCTGCCTATTGAACATTACATGGCGGTTCATGCTACATCCGGGGTCGTGTAATGGAATGTAGGATCCCTATTCCCACTAGCATTATGAATGCTTAATTTTTCACGTAGGGGGTTGAATAAATTAGGAAAACTAGTGGGAGCCACTTATGAATAAAGACCCGATTCATATAGTGTTTTAAAATGAAATCGAATATTTGCTAAGTGTTGTTATGTGTTTATCATTTACAGATTTACTTTGTACGTTATGTCTTCTGCACTATCACTCAGGAGCATACTAGATGCTCACAAATTGACTGGTCCTAATTATGCTGACTGGCTTCGAAACTTGAGAATTGTTCTCAGGATTGAGAAGCTGGAATACGTGATTGACTCACCTAAGCCTACTGAACCTGCTAGTGATGCACATAATGATGAACATGTTGTGTATCGTAACTGGATAGATGATGCAAATGTTGCTCAATGCATCATGCTAGCTTCCATGAACATTGAGCTACAGAAGCAACATGAGCATATGGATGCTCACACTATCCTCATGCATCTACAAGAGTTGTATGATGTGGCGGGGAGGACAGCTCGATATGAGATATCGAAGGAGTTGTTCGGTTGTAGGATGTTTGAGGGATCATCTGTGAATGACCATGTACTTAAGATAATCAATTTGATTGAACATCTTGGACAACTTGGTTTTGTTATGGATGGGGAGCTGAGCCAAGACGTGGTCTTGCAATCACTTCCGAGTTCGTTCTCGCAGTTTGTTGTGAACTTTCACATGAATAAGTTGGATGTCAGCCTGCATGAACTCCACAACATGTTGAAGACTGCGGAATCGAATTTTCCCCCTAAGAAGAGTTCTGTTCTTCTAATTGGTGAAGGTTCCAATCCTAAGAAAAGGAAGATGAACTCTTCCAAGAAGAAGAAAGTAGGTGAGAAAATGCCGGTTCCACCAAAAGCTGAAGACCCCAAGAGCAATGTTGTTTGCTTTCACTGTAACAAGGTGGGGCACTGGAAGAGGAACTGCAAGGTTTACCTTGCAGAATTGAAGAAGAAGAAGGGTAGTGAGACTACCGCTTCTGATTCAGGTATGTTCATGATAGAAATGAATATGTCATTAAATCAAATTTCTACTTGGGTATTAGATACCGCCTGTGGTTCTCAAATCTGCAATTTGTTGCAGGGACCAAGGAGAAGTAGGACTCTTGAGGAAGAGAAGGTGATTCTACTGATGGGAAATGGAGCAAGAGTTGCTGCTGTAGATGTAGAATCATTTCATTTACATATGCCTACGGGCAAGACTATTGTTTTAAATAATTGTTATTTTGTTCCCTCGATTGTGAGGAATATTATTCCCATGTTAGACTTGGATGGATTTTCATTTATTATTGAGAATAATGAATGTTCTATTCTTAGAGATAATATTCTTTATGGACGTGGTACTTTAAATAATGGTCTGAATATATGTGACATAATTTACTTCAGATTGAACAAACTAATAAAAGAAAAGGGATGATGAAAATCTCACTTCGTTGTGGCACTGCAGTCTCCATTTAGTAGACATGGAGAGAGGGCTGCAAATTTGCTAGGAATGGTACACACAGATGTATGTGGACCGATGTCTACGCAAGCCATGGGTGGATTTTCATACTTCATTACTTTCATAGATAATAGATCTAGATTCGGATATGTGTTTGATGAAACAAAAGTCTGAAGCCTTTGAAAAGTTCAAAGAGTATAAGTATGAAGTGGAGAAACAAACCAAACATAGTATTATAATTCTTCGAATAGATCGAGGTGGTGAATACTTGAATGGATAGTTTCTAGATTATCTCAAAGTAAATGGTATAGTCTCCCAGTGGATGCCTCCAGATTAGTATCTGAAAGGAGATATCGAACTTTGTTAGACATAGTTCGGTCCATGATGAGCTATGCAAATCTTCCAGTATTCCTATGGGGTTATGCATTGGAAACCTCAGCATATTTACTGAATAAGGTGCTTTCCAAATCTGTTCCTCAAACTCCGTATGAGATATGGAAAGAAAGGAAACCGAGTCTTAAACACGTTAAGATTTGGGGATGTCCAGCTTATGTCAAGTAAGTTGACCCAGATAAGCTGGAATATCGATCCGTAAAATGTAGTTTTGTGGGATATCCTAAAGAGACTTTAGGGTATTACTTTTGCACCGATCATCGGGTGTCTGTCTCCAGACATGCTACCTTCTTGGAAAACGAGTTTATCCTTGAAGGAAATAGTGGGAGGAAAATTGAACTTGATGAAGTTCAAGAAGCACAAACTACTACAGATCAAATGGAAACACCTATTCTGACTGAACAACCTTTTGTGGAACAGCCCATTCATAGATCAGGGGGAGTGTCTCGCCGACCTGAGAGGTAATATGGCCTTGTCATTGAGAATGACAATGAGTTGTCGATCATTGATGATGACGACCCTGTGACCTATAATGAGGCTATGAGTAGTGTTGACTCAGAGAAATGGCATAGTGCCATGAAATCCAGAATGGAATCTATGTATACGGTATACAAAAGATAGATTATAGCAGATGGCCAGGTGGAGAGCTATAAGGCCAGGCTTGTGGCAAAAGGATTCAAACAAAGGCAATGGATTGACTTTGATGAAACCTTTTACCTGTAGCCCTGTTAAAATCAGTTCGGATTTTGCTTGCGATTGCTGCTTACTACGACTATGAGATATGGCATATAGCCAGATGATTTTCTTTCCAAGGGAAATGAAAGCCTAGTGTGTAAGCTATTGCGAACCATATATGGTTTAAAGCAGGCTTCTCGTAGATGGAACATTCGTTTTGATGAGACAATCAAAGAGTTTGATTTTATCAAAAACGCAGATGAACCATGTGTCTACAAAAGGGTTAGTGGGAGCGCGGTAACATTTCTTGTCTTGTATTGAATTAGAGTTGACATATATAACAACATAGCAGACCCACTCACAAAGCTACTTTATGAAAGTCACTTTGATCGTCATGAAGACAAGATGGGTATTAGATACCAGAGTGATTGGCTTTAGTACAAGTGGGAGATTGAAAGGAATATGTCCTAAGTCCAATCATGTATTAGGATTTAGGAATAACTTTTATATAATCTATTTTGATTTCATTGATATTAATAAAAGACTTGTTTTGTTTTTATTACGGGCTCTATCTATTTAAGTGTTTAAATAAGATATACCATAATTTAGAGTAAAGCTTTTTATGGATTATGATGAGATCATAATAGTGAGACCTAAAAAGATGATAACTCTAAACTTAAATAGTTCCTGGTCATAGGATTACTAACTGGTAATTAATAATCCGCAAAGATCGGTACATACTTTGCTTGCTTCATTATGAAGGATGTCTGTTCTCATAGACATTTGTGTGGTGACACTATAGCTAGTATGTAGGTGCTTATTATAGAATAAGTTCACTGAACATGACTCGCCTAGCTGAACAACTGATGGAGTTCACTCACGTGTCAGCAGTTGTTCACTTAGTGATAGTTGTACAAGTATCCTTAGACTTGAGGTCATCATAGTCATCTTGTGTACACTGAACTATGCTTTGGTTTAGTTCTTAGTCTCCAGGGACAATTATTAGGGCTCTTCTGGGTATAGGAATTTGTACACAAAGATAGTTTATGATCAATAAAGGATCTACCCCTTCCAGTGAAGGAAGCGAATGTTCAAGGCTGATCCACTTATGCTAGTTCAGGAATCTCTGGCCAGAGTAAATGAAATTAGAAAGGAGTTTCTAATTTGCATAGAACTACGCATAGTAAATGGTAAGCAAGTGATTAAATTTGATAGGCTTGACACGAGATCCATGCCTTGTATTTAATCGGGACATTGTAGGGTAGAAGGAGTTTATTGTACGGTAACTATTCACTGACAGGTTCTTGGTATTCTAAGCAGTGAATTCATATTATCCGGATAGTCGCGATATGTTGAGAAGCATCACTCACGATGTAGAATAAATGTGATTAATTAATTAATCATATTTAATAAATTAGAGAATTTATATAAATAATGATAAAATAGTTTTATTATTATTTATTTTTACTACCGGCTTCATATTGAACCTACAGGGTCACACCATAAAAAGAGAATGATTTAATGGCTAATAATTATTTATTTATGAAATAAATAATTAATTGGCAAATTTAATAATTGATTAAATGAGATTTAATTGATTATAAATTAATTAAGAAAAGTTCTTAATATTATTAATTAAAGGATTTAATTTTTGGAAATTAAATCGAGAGATAATTATTTCTAAAGTGTTTAGAAAAAGGATTAATGATTAAAAGGTGTTTTAATTATTAATGAGAATAATAAATGGGATAATAATAATAATATTTATGGGAAAATTTCAGCTGAAAATTTTGCCTATAAATACAGTATTATAGACCCTATTTTATTCTAACCCACATCGAACCTGAAAACCCAAAAAGTTTGGAAAACCCAATTCTCTCCACCTCCTTCCTCCTCCTTAACATCGTTTTCTTGGTGGATACCGGTGGAGTGCTTCACACTTGAGGAGCAACTGCTAAGGATCTCTGATCGTTGTCTCCGAATTATTTTTAAAGGTTAGATTCGATCCCTCGAATTTTTATTCATGATTTATATGCTTTTATTTGGATTTTGTATGTGTAAAAGTGTTTTGCCATGCCCCCGCTGCGTTTAAAATCCAACAATGTTAACCCATAATCCAGTAACTGATTCTTCATCCAAAGAATCTGTGCACAACAACTTCCTGCAGCAATATACTCTGCTTCTGCAGTTGATGTGGAAATTGACGTTTGTTTCTTACTGAATCAAGAAACCAATCTGCCTCCAAGAAATTGGCAGCTTCCACTTGTGCTTTTCCTGTCAATTTTGCAACCTGCAAAATCTGCATCTGAGTAACCTATTAGTTTAAAATCTGATTCTCTAGGATACCACAATCCCAGATCAGCTGTTCTTTTAAGATACTTGAAAATTCTTTTCACAGCTGTTAAGTGAGGTTCTCTTGGATCTACTTGAAATCTTGCACAAAGACAGGTAGCATACATGATATCAGGTCTACTAGCAGTTAGATAGAGTAGAGAGCCAATCATACCTCTGTAATCAGTAATATCTACCAATTTACCAGTATCCTTATCCAGTTTTGTTGCGGTGGCCATGGGAGTGGATGCACTTGAACAATCTTGCATTCCAAATTTCTTCAGCAAGTTTCTGGTGTACTTAGTTTGACAAATAAAAGAGCCTTCTTCATTCTGCTTGACTTGAAGGCCCAGAAAATAGCTAAGTTCCCCCATCATACTCATCTGATATCTTGACTGCATCAGTTTGACAAACTTCTTGCAAAGTCTGTCATTTGTAGACCCAAAAATGATATCATCAACATAAATCTGGACCAGAAGTAAGTTATTTCCATGGTTGAGGTAGAACAGTGTTTTGTCTATTATTCCTCTGTTGAATCCACTTTCCAGAAGAAACTGAGCTAAAGTCTCATACCATGCTCTAGGAACTTGCTTAAGTTCATAAAGTGCTTTATCAAGCCTGTAGACATAATCTGGATGTTTGGAATCTATAAAGCCTGGAGGTTGTTCAACATATACTTCATCCTCTAATTCTCCATTGAGAAAAGCACTTTTCACATCCATTTGAAAGACAGTAAACTTTTTGTGAGCAGCATAAGCCAAAAATATTCGTATGGCTTCTAACCTAGCAACTGGTGCAAATGTTTCATCATAATCAATTCCCCCTGTTGAGAATATCCTTTTGCAACCAGCCTTGCCTTATTCCTTGTAATTATGCCATCACTGTCAGTTTTGTTTCTGAATACCCACTTTGTACCAACAACAGATCTATTCTTTGGTCTTGGCACTAGGGTCCAGACTTTGTTTCTTTCAAATTCATTTAACTCTTCCTGCATTGCTTGCACCCAATCAGCATCTTGAAGAGCTTCTTCCACTTTCTTTGGC
Organism: Apium graveolens; assembly: GCF_009905375.1. Lineage (NCBI taxonomy): Eukaryota > Viridiplantae > Streptophyta > Magnoliopsida > Apiales > Apiaceae > Apium > Apium graveolens. The sequence goes on along the minus strand of NC_133656.1, from coordinate 25,391,060 downwards.
TCAGTCTGAGAGAGAAAAGAATTGTAAAGACATTCGTTTGAAGTACCTGTTCTAGTTCTGACACCTGCATCAGGATTTCCAATTATTAAATCAGGTGTATGTGATTTAGTCCACTTCCTTGCAGATGGAAGGTTTTCTCTAGAACTGGATGCTCCCCCATGATCCATGCTGTCTTCATTTTCATTTTCTGATGCTCCCCCTGAAACTATGCTCTCTGAGTTGAATTCTTCAAAATTTGGATTTTCAGCACTATCAGAACTTGGCTTATCAGAACTTGACGAATCAGAACTTGAAGAGCCAGATGTATGTTCTGATGTTTCTTGAGATGTGGTAAGATCTTGAGTATGCTCCCCCTGCATAGGTGCATCTTCCTTTAGCGTAGTCACCACAGTTTCAATAACATCAGAGTTTAATCCATCAGAGTTTATAGTATCAGGACTTAGACTGTCAGGATTTTCAGTATCAGAATTTGAGTCTTCATTTTCAAATCTCAGCTGATCATGGTCAATAAAATCTTCAAGACCAGTAATCTTCTTGTCATCAAAAGAGACATTGATAGATTCCATGACCACTTTTGTTCTCAAATTATAGACTCTGAAGGCTTTTGTGAAAAGTGGATATCCAACAAAGATTCCTTCATCTGCTTTTAGATCAAACTTGGATAGCTGTTCAGGATGAGTCTTGAAACAAAACACTTGCATCCAAATACGTAAAAGTACTTCAGATTTGGCTTCTTTTTCTTCACCATCTCATATGGTGTTTTTCCTTGCTTGTTAATGAGTGTTGCATTTTGAGTAAAACAAGCAGTCTGCACAGCTTCAGCCCATAAATAGGTTGGAAGCTTTGCTTCTTCAAGCATTGTACGTGCAGCTTCAATGAGAGTTCTATTCTTCCTTTCAATAACTCCATTTTGATGTGGAGTTCCAGGAGCAGAAAATTCCTGCTTTATTCCATGGTTTTTGCAGAACTCTTCCATTATCAAATTCTTGAACTCAGTGCCATTATCACTTCTTAAGGTTTTCACAGAATCTTTGACCAATTTATCTGGATGTTTGACATGATCAATCAAGATAGATGCAGTTTCACTTTTTGTGTACAAGAAATACACCCATGTGTATCTAGTGAACTCATCCACTATGACCAATGCATATTTCTTCTTTGCAATAGACATAACATTTACTGGACCAAATAGATCAACATGTAGTAGATGATAAGGCTCAAGAATTGATGATTCAGTCTTGCTCTTGAATGAAGATTTTCTTTGTTTGGCCTTCTGACAAGAATCACAAAGGCCATCAGGAGCAAATACTGACTTTGGCAGTCCTCTCACAAGATCTTTCTTGACCAGCTCATTTATATTGTTGAAATTTAAATGAGAGAGTTTCTTGTGCCAATTCCAGCTTTCTTCAATTGATGCTCTACTCATCAGACAGATTGCAGAACCATCAGTACTTGTTGAAAGCTTAGCTTCATAAATGTTACCACGCCTGTATCCTTTCAGAACAACTTTGCCTTTGGATTTACTCACAACTTCACAGTGTTCTTCGAAGAAATCAACATGATAACCTCTGTAACAGATTTGACTTATACTCAGCAGATTATGTTTAAGTCCTGAGACCAGAGATACTTCTTTAATGATGACATTCCGAAGATTGATATTGCCATATCCCAATGTTTTTCCAATGTTGCCATCTCCATAAGAAACACTTGGGCCGGCTTTCTCCACAAAGTCTGATAGCAGGGCTTTATTTCCAGTCATATGTCCTGAACATCCACTGTCCAGGACTAGAATATTTTTCCTGTTACCCTGCAATCACAAAGACCACTAATGATTAGTTTTAAGGACCCAGACTTGCTTGGATCCTTTGGCCTTATCAAATTTGTTAACATTTGCAGCGGATTTAGCGTCAGAGTTTATGTTAACATTTTTCTTATCAGAACTCACACTATCAGACTTTGAATCAGAATTTACACTAGAAGGAACAATAGAAACTTTCTTCAAAGAAGGTTTTATTTGATAATAATCATAGTACAGACTATGATATTCCTTAAAAGTATAAATGGAATGCCATAAACTACCACAATGAAAACAAGGATTTTGTGGTTTATATCTAACAAACTGACTCTTAACTCCTGATTTTGAAGGTAAGGAGTTTATGTTCTTATTCTTCCTGCAAAAAGAAGCCAGATGGTTATAACTTCCACAGTTATGACACGTTTTCCTAGGAGCATCAGGAACAGGTTTATAATCATTGCTTTTATTCACACCTTCCTTTCCATTCCTATTTTTTCTAGGTGATTTAACCTTGTTTGCATTCTTAACATCTTTCAGCTTATGCTTAAGCTGCTTCTTAGTCATTAAGCCTGCGTTTACTTCAGCAGTTTTTTCCTGTTTTAGTTTGTCAGAAGTTAATTCCACTTTAACTTCTGATTTCTCATTATCAGACTTTACAGTTACAAACTTAACAGGTTTTAACTTTGCCTTTTGCTTAACAACAGGCTTAATTTCTACAGTTCCTTTATCATTCATATCCTCTCCATAACCTAAGCCCTCTTTCCAATTTTCACTACTTAGCAAATTTTGAGTTGTTCTGCCAGAGTTAGTCCAAGTCCTGATTATCTCTTTTTCCTTTTCTAACTCAGTTTTTAGAGATTCATTCTTTTTTAGCACTTCATCCCTAACATAAAAAGCATCATCTCTATCCTTCTGAGTTTGATGGAACATAACTAACTCTTTTTCTAAGAAATCATTTCTTTTCTTAAAAGCAAGATTTTCAGAAGTTAATCTTTCACATGTTAAAGTTTGATCTCTATAACTAACAAACATGGTTTTAAGATATCTTCTCAACTCATTAATATCATCAGTATGAAAAGCATAAGTAGTCTGAGGTACCTTTGTTTCAGCAGCTTCAGAACTGCTCTCAACGCTTTCTTTATCAGCATTTGCCATCAACGCATAGTTCTCCTCACTTTCAGAGTCTGAGGTGTCTGTCCAGCTTTTCTGCTTTGTGACAAGAGCCTTGCCTTTGCCACCCTTTACCTTCTTGCAATCAGGAGATATATGGCCTATCTCACCACAGTTATAGCATTTGACATTAGTATAATCTCCTCTATCAGACTTTCCTCCTCTGCCTTCAGATCTTCTGAAATTCTTCTTATCAGAACTTATGCCTTTCCTGGAAAGCTTCTTTCCCTTCCTGAACTTCCTATATGCAATCTTTGTGATCCCTTTCACCATAAGAGCACACAGCTTCATCATCTCCTCATCAACATCAGTCTCGGGCAAGCTTTCAGAATCCTTGTCTTTTCTTGAGGTAGCTTCCTTGGGGGATTCTTCTTCAGCCTTAAGAGCAACTGTCCTTGACTTTCCTCCTTTCCTCTTGCTTCTTTGTTCCATCTCAAGTTCATGAGTCTTGAGCATTCCATAAATTTCATCAAGAGTTGTTTCATCAAGATTGCAATTGTCTCTTATTGTTGTTGCCTTCAAATCCCAACATTCAGGAAGAGCTAATAGGAATTTAAGGTCTGAATCTTCAAGATCATACTCCTTATTAACCAGTGACAAATCATTCAAGAGTTTGACAAATCTATCATATAAATCAGTCAATGATTCATTAGCCTTTGAGTCAAAGTGTTCATATTCTTGAGTGAGTATTGTCTTCATGTTCTTTTTAATCGTATCAGTTCCCTGACACCTTGTTTCCAGAGCATCCCATATCTCTTTAGCAGTCTTGCAGTTAATTACCCTGTTTGACATTACATTATCAATGGCACTATGTAGTAAGTGTCGTACCTTAGCATCCTTAGCAATTGATGCGATATCTTCAGCAGTATAATCACTCTTTTCCTTTGGTAGGGTTTTTGCTGCTTCACCTGCAACTGCAACAACGAGCTTGGTTGGTTTGTGAGGTCCTGCCTTGATTCTATCAAGATATTCTGGATCTGTAGCTTCCAGAAACATGGTCATCCTCACCTTCCATATGGCATATTCAGATGGTCTCAGTATGGGAACTCTGATGGTTTCATACCGAGTTTGGATTTGTGTCTTTGGAGGTTCTTCAGTTTTGGCAGGCTTAGTTGGAGTTTCTGTGTCAGACATGATTGTGTTTGGATCTTTAACTGTATGTGTGTTAACAGATAGGCTCTGATACCACTTGTTAGGTCTCACACACTGTAGAGGGGGTGAATACAGTGTAAAATACAATCAAATCGAACTTTAATATCTTAAGTAACAGAAAACAAATTTTATTGAAACAATAACCTCTGTTACAGGATGGAACTGTTACCTCTCAGTGATGAACAAATATCACGAGAGCTGCTAGCGTTACAATGAATAATCTTCTCGAATATGATAACACTTCTAGTGTAAACCCTATGTCTGTGTTTATATACTACACAGTTACAAGATAATCGCTAATTGATATGGAATATAATTCTGCTTCCTAAAATATATCAATCAGATATCTTTTCTTCCAAGTATTCCATTCTTCACGGAACTCCTTCTTCATGCATATCTCCTCTTATGTTTATCTCGATCTTCTTTCCTTCAATCAGCTACTATCCTTATCTGATCGTCCTTCAGCACTTAAGTTTTGATATCCAACTTCTGATGATTATCTCCTGATAATATAAGTACTGATATCCTTAAGTCCTGACTTCCAGTATAAGTACTGATTCCCAGTTAAGTACTGATTTGTGCTGTTAAGTAAGATCTGAAAACTAAACATAAATCATATCAGCCATGACATTATCAAATATATCTAACACTGCAGCACTATCTGTTAATCTGTCTTTCACTTGAAGTAGGAATAGAACATGTTCAAGTTCCTCAAAATACTTCAATGGTATAGCATTCTTCCTAATATGGTATACCCTCCCATCTGTCATAAAATATAACAAGATATGTTCTTTCAAAAAGGTATGGTAAACCATTTGTACATATTCAAGTCGATTCAATCTTTCAGGATTTGCTCCAACACCTGGTTCACTTAAGGTTGTGTTGTGTACTCTTCTTTCATCAGAACTACCCAACCCAAATTTATCTCTTGCTTCCTTTCCTGTAACAACTCTTGCTTCGAAACAACTTGTTGCAGTCTTCAAAGGTTGAGTCTGTTTAGCTTTGGTGAATCCTGGTAGAAGTATCTTTGAAGGTTTAACATGAGCAATGTCAGAGGTTTCCTTTTCCTTATCTTCTGATATCAAGTCAACTTGAGCTATGTCAGAGGTTGCTTGCTTCACTGTCATATCAGATCTTACTATATCTTGACTTTGAACAACATGAGCCGTGTCAGAGGTTGTTTGAAAAATCTTCTTTGAAATCAGAGTAAGACTAGCATCTTCTTTATCATAAGTTATTTCTTCATCCATGACTTCCATATAAACCTTTACAGGTTCATCAACTTTTTCTTTGCCCTTGGACCTTGGATCAATTTCCACTTGTGATTTGGCTTTGGTTGCCTCAGAATTTGTTCTTTCCTTTATCACAATACCTTTAGGTTTTGGAAATTTCTTTTCAACAACAGAAGCTTTAGATTTTGTCTTGACACCTTCTGCTTTGGGTCTAGCTTCTTCTTCCTTGAGACTCTCAAAGTCCATTCCTGGATTTTCTTTAAGAAATAACTCCTTTGAAATTTTTTCATCAAGTTCCAGATGTTCACCAGAACTTATCCTTTTACCAGTATCAGAACTTATTCTTCTCCCAGTATCAGAACTTGTTCCTTGACTTGTAATTCTAGCTTTACTTGATGAGAATCCTTTGCCTTGACCTTGACCTCTACCCTTATCAGAGTTTCCCTGGTCATCATTTCCATCATCCTTTCCCTTCAGTGTCTGAATAGATTTGCATTTTGACTTAATCACTTTCTCCCTCTTTTTGGCATCAGCAGGTAATAGAAGAGAGACAAGCAATTCCACTAAGGATTGGATCTCATTGAGTTGAGTTTGCTGAGAAGATTGATTCTGTAGAAGTTCAGAAATCTGAGCTTCTTGCTTCTCCTGAGTTTTCTCAATGTTGGCAATTCTGTCAAAGGTTGGCTTGAAAAATCTGTTATTTTCAAGTTTCACATTCATATCTTGAGGGATCAAAGTTTCTTGAATTTTATTCACCTTGGCATGAGTTGTTGAGTGTTGACCTTGAAGGTGCCTAGTACTCAATGCAGTAACTCTCAGTTGTGCCTTGAAATCATCATTGATCAGCATTTCATCAGCTTTTGCCAGATGCTCAGCAAGAATCTTTTCAGAAGGAACAAAACTAATTGTGTTTCATTCCTTAGTCCACTCCTTTCCTCTAGGAGTTTCACTCCAAGGTACTGGTGCTTCCCCTGTAACAAACTTCTTGACTAAATCAGCTTTATTAACTGTTTGTTGAGGTGCATGTCCTGATGGACCAGCTGCATCAGCATTTAGATTGGTAGCAGCTTCACCAGTAGTTTCCTCATTGGTAGCATCAGAACTTGCAGATCCTGCACTATCAGCATCCTCAGATAAAATAGCAGTATGTGAGGTTGTAGAGGCTTCAACATCATCCTCTAAATTCTGATCTGGATCCAGGTTCTGATCAACATCCATAATTGGTGTTGTTGGTGGAGTGAGTGGAATTTATGGAGCTTCCAAATACAAAACCTCAGGTACAATGAAGTTATGAATATCAATTTCATCAGTTGGACCGGGTTCTTCAGTATGTATTGGATCAACTATAGGTGACATAGGAGGTGTAGGTATTCTGTCTTGAGCAGTTTCTGGTTGTGTAGAAGGAAGTAATTCAATAACAACTGGTTCTGTTGAGATCAGAGATTCCTGATCCCCTTCCTTAGATGCTTCCACTACATCCTCTTAATCTGACTCAACTATGTCCCTGTGAGCTCTCTGTTTCTTCAGTTTCTTCAAATGTGGAGATACTGTAGGAGCTTTATCATCAGAATTTAACTTTCTAAGCCTTTTGAGAGGCTTAGAACTCCCAGTTACAGTATCTTTCTGAGAAGATACCTTCTCAGCTTCTACAAAAACAGGTTCTGATATGGGAACCTGTTCCTCAGTTGTTTCCTCAAATCAACAGAATTTAATCAAAGCATTCATCATAAAATAAAATTAAAAATTGATGAAGTAAAGATTAAAACATTGTAATTAAACATGCACAGTCACATAATTTGGGAAACAAAGAACAAATCTTGCAATGAAAGAAAATTTCATTGATATATCAGATGAGTACATTTCATGAAATTTATCAATTACATGCAAAAATTACAAGATAGGCCTATTCTACGATTCTTAACATCAACAGCCTTAGTCCTAGTCTAAGAAGACCTAATGACTACTTCTTCTGCTGTTGACGGTGAAGAGAAACGGATGGATGACAATTAATTCTTCTTCCTACTTTTAACAAAGAGAAGAGTAAGACGAATGATTTGCTCCTGCCATTTAAGAATACAAAGATGAACTTCTCTTTGGAAAGACAACATATCATTTTTAATGTTCTCTGGAAGTTGAATCCAGATGACGAATGGAATGTTATGGATAGAATATGAAGTGGGAATTACATTTCGAAAGATAGTCCCAGTATCTGTGTCATAACAGTAATACCAACTAAAATATGTCATTTTTTTAGAGAAATGAGCAGATGTGGTTTTTCTGATGAATTATCAGTCATTTAAATAGGCAATGGAATACTAAGGGATGCGAGGACTGGGTAAAAAAAATTACAAGTAAAAAGAATGACCCCTCGACTCCCTAGACTGATGTGTAATAATAACTGTCAGTAAAAGATCTAAAGCCAGAGTTAATGGGCATAGGATATAATAATAATTACTGTGCACATGCAGATTTCCAAGATATACACGCTAACCATTAACCCATAATGATTATGACTATTTTATCTCACATTAATCAATATTCTGTAAAAATATTATCATTCAAGTAATGACCAAAAATAAATCAAGTAAATAAATACTGCCATGTCAGCATCAGAACTTGATCATTATCAGGATTTAAAAGTCATCAGAATATGGCTCCTTAACTCGAAAGGTGAATGTTTATTCCTGTAATTCTTCACACAAATATTGATATGGTTTCATCAGAACTTAAACATCAGTTCTTGTCCTCAGAATTTATGCAGTGTGACACATAAACTGTTCATCTAAAACAACATTTATCACCACATTAATTTTCATCATTCATATGGAGTGAAAGTGTGTGCATTAAGCTAAATATTAGACAAAGAGTAAAGTCTGATTCACTTCAGTACATCTTAGAAATAAGGCATAACTAAGAACTTTGCTCAAAATCTGTCATTATTCTGAAGTCTACTTTAGAATGAGTTCATGCATGAGTCCACCTCAACTGTTTTGTACTTATTTTATGCATCTTTTGAAATTCCTTTTTACAGTGGCTTCTCAGTGTAAGTGAGTTACGACTGCTTATTAGAATTTATGCTGTTATCAGAGTATTTCTCCAGTAATCATAGAGTGTGAAAAGTCACCAAGAAAATTTTATTTTGCTTTTCTAATGCATTAGTTAATACCAGCAATGCACTTGGGTCTTCCCTTCCACATTTTTACTCTAGATCTCAAATGAGTACATGATATTTATTTCTTTCCTTTTCTTTTTCTTTTGATAAGTGAGGCTTATCAGCACTTAGTACATTCATCAGAGTTACTAACATCAGAGCTTAACAGATAAGAAGCACTATTCTAGTTTTTGACTTAGTAATAAGATACACATGGTAAACTTTAACTAAGCTCAATATCAGAGTTTGCTTGTGTTAAAAGATTTCCACATAAACAATTACTTCTTACATGGGATCTTTAGTATATTAAAAACTACTAGGTCAGCATCTAGCACAGTTATCCTCATTGGATTGAATAGTCACAGAAACATTCATATTACTATTAGAGTTTAGAAATTCACATTAAATAACAATCAACATTTGAGCAAATTTCAATTTAAGCACAGAATAAACAAAGATAGTAATATCTGTAAATACTGATCACAAAATCTGATGTACCAAAGCATAAACTAAGTAGATTTAGAGAAAGAACCTGAAACCATTCCAAGTTCATTTACTAGTCTTGTAAAAGTAACTTCACATAGTGGTTTTGTGAAGATATCTGCTAGTTGTTGATCTGTTGGAACAAAATGCAATTCCATTGTACCTTCATCCACATGTTCCCTTATGAAGTGGTACCTAATGCTGATGTGCTTTGTCATTAAGTGTTGAACTGGATTACCTGTCATAGCAATAGCACTTTGATTATCACAGTAGATAGGGATTTTAGAAAATTCTAACCCATAATCCAGTAACTGATTCTTCATCCAAAGAATCTATGCACAAAAGCTTCCTACAACAATGTATTTTGCTTCTGCAGTTGATGTGGAAATTGACTTCTGTTTCTTGCTAAACCAAGAAACCAATCTGCCTCCAAGAAATTGGCAGCTTCCACTTGTGCTTTTCCTATCAATTTTGCATCCTGCAAAATCTGCATCTGAGTAACCTATTAGCTTAAAGTCTGATTGTCTATGATACCACAATCCCAGATCAGCTGTACCCTTAAGGTACTTGAAAATTCTTTTCACAACTGTTAAGTGAGGTTCTCTTGGATCTGCTTGAAATCTTGCACAAAAACATGTAGCATACATGATATCAGGTCTACTTGCAGTTAGATAGAGTAGAGAGCCAATCATACCTCTGTAATCAGTAATATCTACTGATTTACCATTATCCTTATCCAACTTTGTTGCAATGGCCATAGGAGTGGATGCACTTGAACAATCTTACATTCCAAACTTCTTCAACAAATTTCTGGTGTACTTAGATTGACAAATAAAAGTTCCTTCTTCATTCTGCTTGACTTGAAGGCCCAGAAAATAGTTAAGTTCTCCCATCATACTCACTTGATACCTTGACTGCATCAGCTTGGCAAACTTCTTACAAAATCTGTCATTTATAGAACCAAAAATGATATCATCAACATATATTTGCACGAAAAGTAAGTCCTTTCCATGGTTGAGGTAGAACAGTGTTTTGTCAATAGTCTCTCTGTTAAATCCACTTTCCAGAAGAAACTGAGGTAAAGTCTCATACCATGCTCTTGGAGCTTGCTTAAGGCCATAAAGTGCTTTATCAAGCCTGTAGACATGATTGGGAAATTTGGTATCTACAAAGCCTGAAGGTTGTTCAACATATACCTCTTGTTCCAATTCTCCATTAAGAAAAGCACTTTTCACATCCATTTGAAAGACTTTAAACTTTTTGTGAGCAGCATAAGGCAAAAATATTCTTATGGCTTCTAATCTAGCAACTGGTGCAAATGTTTCATCATAATAAATTCCCTCATGTTGAGAGTATCCTTTTGCAACCAGCCTTGCTTTATTCCTTGTAATTATGCCATCACTATCAGTTTTGTTTCTGAACACCAACTTTGTACCAACAACAGACCTGTTCTTTGGTCTTGGCACTAGGGTCCAGACTTTATTTCTTATAAACTCATTTAACTCTTCCTGCATTGCTTGCACCCAATCAGCATCTTGAAGAGCTTCTTCCACTTTCTTTGCTTCAGTCTAAGATAGAAAAGAATGATAGAGACATCATTTGATGTAGCTGTTCTAGTTCTGACACCTGCATCAGGATTTCCAATAATTAAGTCAGGTGTATGTGCTTTTGTCCACTTCCTTGCAGATGGAAGGTTATCTCTAGAACTGGATGCTCCCTCATGATCCATGTTGTCTCCATCAACATTTTCTGATGCTCCCCCTAAAATTATGCTCTCTGAGTTGGATCCTTCAGAACATGAGTTTCCAGAAATATCAGAACACAAGTTTCCAAAATTATCAGAACTTGACCCATCAGATCTTGAAGAGCATTGTTATGGATTAAAACTAATATTTATAATTGCTGTAATTTATAATAAGGAACGTGAGCTTCGAGGCTCGATTTGGCTGCTCTCGTGTTTCGTGGCTCAATCTGCCTTTACGAGATGCCTACGTATCTCTGTGAATTAGAGAATCAAGCCAAAAAACGTAGTTATGATCTGTGGGGTGAGGCCCCTTATATAGATGTTGGGAGTCCTTGAATTGGACTTGGTATAGGAGACTTGGTGGGCAAGTCTCATAATTAGAATGGACTTTGGAGTCCTAGATAGTAGGAAACTGATTCCTTATCCTTTTAGGTCCCCTTGAGGCTAATCTATAAGGATTTATATCCTTATCGGGACTCTTCTCAACAGCTGATTTTTCCCTTATTAATTAATTATGAAATTAATTAATAATCAGGGCTTTTGGGCCTTCCCTATTCCATCAGGCCTGATCTGGTCCATCAGGCCTGATCAGTATGTTAAACTTTCTGGTCTGAATGTCATACATCTTCTTATTGGGCCTAGCAGTCCACACCTTGTACAATTAATGCAGTATTTAATTATACTATCATAATTTATTTATCCCTATCATTTGCCCCCCAACTTTTGGGAAATATTGATTAGGTTTCGCAGAAGTTAAGTCTATTCATTCCCTTACAGGGTTTCATTTTTCCGTAAAGTGTGGAGCGACCTACACATTTACAATGAATTATCTTAATTTCCAGGAACTTTTCCCTTAATTCCGGGATTTTTCCTTATTTTTCTGGATTTTTCCCTTATTTTTTTGGGATTTATCCTCTTTTTTTCTGGATTTTTCCCTTAATTTCTGGGATTTATCCCTATTTTTCTGGATTTTTCCCTTAATTTCTGGGATTTATCCCTATTTTTCTGGATTTTTCCCTTAATTTCTGGGATTTATCCTTTTTTCTGGATTTTTCCCTTAATTTCTGGGATTTATCCCTATTTTTCTGGATTTTTCCCTTAATTTCTGGGATTTATCCTTTTTCTGGATTTTCCCTTAATTTCTGGGATTTATCCTTTTTTTCTGGATTTTTCCCTTAATTTCTGGGATTTATCCCTATTTTTCTGGATTTTTCCCTTAATTTCTGGGATTTATCCCTATTTTACAAATTTCCAGCCCTTTTTCGACCAGGATCCTAGTCGAAATTTCGACCTGGATTTGGGTCAATCTTTCAATCCTGGTCGATGCATTTCGACTAGGATCCACGACCTGGAATTCAACCAGGATCCTAGTCGATCTTTTGACCTGGATCTAGGTCGAAAACTTCCCCACTTTTTAGCTCCTGGTCTTGAGCCTCGACTAGGATTTCGACCAGGATTCTAGTCAAAATTTCGACCTGAATCCTGTTCGAAAATTTTTTGGTTTTCTTGCTTCCTGGTCGAAGGATTTCGACTAGGATCCATGACCTGGAATTCGACCAGGATCCTAGTCGAACTTCGACCTGGATCTTTAACCCCCATTCTTGAAAGAAGCTTGGTTTATTCGACCTCATTCCTGGTCGAAGTTTCGACCTCAATTCAGTCCCGTTATTCCGGCTATTTTCGGGTGTCTGCTCGAAAGATTTCGGGCAGGATTCACTACCTGGATTTCGACCTGGATTCTGGTCTTTATTACCCGTTATTTTCGGGTGTCTGCTCGAAAGATTTCGGGCAGGATTCATGACCTGGATCTCGACCTGGATTCTAGTCTTTTTCTAGCCTTCTCCATTGGGCCTTACATCTTTTAGGGCTAAAATTGAATTTTCCAAATCCTAATTGGATTTGGGCCTAGCTTTCTCTATTGGGCTTTTTCAAATATTACTGGGCCCCTCTTATTGGGCTTTACCAAATATTACTGGGCCTCTTTATTGGGCTTTACCAAATATTACTGGGCCTCTTTTATTGGGCTTTACCAAATATTACTGGGCCTCTTTATTGGGCTTTACCAAATATTACTGGGCCTCTTTTATTGGGCTTTACCAAATATTACTGGGCCTCTTTATTGGGCTTTACCAAATATTACTGGGCCTCTTTTATTGGGCTTTACCAAATATTATTGGGCCTCTTTATTGGGCTTTACCAAATATTACTGGGCCTCTTTATTGGGCTTTACCAAATATTACTGGGCCTCTTTATTGATCTGGGCTTAATACACCCTGTTTAGAATGCTCTAGAATTCCTAGGAATATTCTGGAATATTCCTTTTTCTGGGCTTTTTCCTATGGGCCTTTGTCCTTAATGGGCTTTCGTCCCTTCAACTTCCTTTTCCTCTTATATAAAGGAATTAGGAAAGGCTACTACTCCTCACCTTCTCATTTCTAAGTTTTCTTCTTTCTCCTCCTGCTAAGATTCTCAGAGCAATAACAGCAAGTCGGAGCTCAAAGCCTTTTTTCAGGAGTGCTTCTTCAGGTAAAATTCCTCCCTTAACTTTTCGTATCTATTTTTCCATTGTGTGCCGTTTTAAGATAGCCTGTTTACGTGCCCCTTTCTTTTTTTTTTAGATGGCTGACAAAAAAATGACTCGCCTGGCCAAGATGAACGTGGCTAGAAAGTCCAACGAATTTCCTATTCGATCGAGGTATACTTCCTTAATCGACATGATCAACACTCGAGGGGACGAGTACCCGTCTGATGCGCATCTGGACGCGCACGATCATATTAGTGCTTTACGGGATCCCAAGGAGCTGGAGAAGTTGAGCAGCTGCTTCAAAATCAAGGAGCCTTTTAAGCTGGTTCTTGCGGGTCCGGCCGACAGGGCCTGCCAGTGGAAAAAGGATGCACTATGCGTCTATAGGGATACTCTAAGGGCAGGTATCAGACTCCCTTTTCATCCGTTCATTCCCTTGTTACTGGCTGATGTGGGCGTTAGCCCTTGCCAACTCCCCCCCAACTCCTGGAGGCTTATTCTGTGCTACCTGTCACAATGTGCCAAGCACAAGGTCCCTACTTCTGTTGCTGTTTTCAGGAAAATTTTCCATTTCAAAAACAGCCCTGATAAAAGTCCGGGTTGGGTTTCTCTAAACCAGCGCCCCACTATTCCCCACATTGTGAATGGGAAGTCCATCCCTGACAACAACTTGGGGTGGAAGAAAGATTTTTTGTTCGTTGTTTAGGAGGGTGGAGATTGGGGCACCCTGTTTCGATCGTCCTTCGGGCTTGCCGTCGATGGGAGCCCAAATGACATAACTTTGTCTGAGGAGGAGGCTAGAGCTTTCAACCTCCTTACACAAGATAATGGGACTTCCTATTCTTGGGATCTTATCCGGGAGTCCATTCTTGTAGAACGCGGCCTCTCTCCCGTCCCTGAGAAAAGTAAGTTTCCTCCCTTATATCTCGCTCTCTTTTCTTTATTTCATTTTCTATTCCACTAAGTTTTCAACTTTGCTTGTTGCAGTGGCTGAGAAGATTGAGGAGGCTACCAAGCCTAAAGACCTGGAGACAACCAGGATGAAGAGGGCTGGAAAGGTCTTTAAAGACCCACGCCTTGGTGACCGATTCCCTGAGTTCCTCCTTCAAGCAATGGAACCGAGCGAGGAAGGCCCCAGCCAGGTTTTGCACACCAAGCAGAGGCCAGGGGCCTATTTTCAACCTGCTTGGGGGATCCGGGGTAAGGATTCAATATTGGGCAGCACGGCCCTGTCCAAGGAATGGTCTAAGCACTCCATCTCCCCGGTGGACTATCAAGATTTTGTCCTTCAACAGGACTTAGAGGGGAATGAGCTTTTTGGAGCCCAGGCTTTGGCGACGGTACGTCCTTTACCTATGCCCTTCATACTTGCCTTTTCATGTTTCTTTTCTCATACTTTTGCTGCTTTTCTTGCAGGCTAACGCCCATTTCCAAGGGGCAATTCACCAAGCTAAGGCTTGGAAGGTTGGCCTGGAAGATGCTAACAAGAAGTTGGAGGAGGCCAACCAAAGAATAGAGGCCCTTAAAGCTCAACTGGCCTCTTCCACTTCTGACCTGGAAACAGCCCGGGCCGAAAATGTTATTCTGAAGGCGCAGAAGGATAAAGCCTTTGGTGGCTGGATGGACACCCAGGAGTTCAAGGACTTGATGGTGGAGCACGATGCCCTCCTACACCCAGTTAGCTATAAGGAGGGCTGGGATGCTGCTATGGAGGCCGTCCAAGATGAATTTCCGGAAGTCCTAGAGCAGTCCTCCTTCCCTTGCCCTATGCGAGTTCCGGAGCTTGGGGGTATTACTGAGAAGCTTGCTGATATGATCAAGGACGGAGAGGAGGAAGATTCTTCCGAAGAGGAGTTTGAGCCTATCACTAAGAAGGCCAGGGTGGAAGAGCTTCCAAGAGCAGCGCCTCAACAACCAGCATCTCCCGCTGAGGGAACCTCAACAGGGACTTCCGAGGGGACGACCGAGACGTCCGAAGGAACGACTGAGACATCCGAGGAGACTTCGGATAGTGGTTCCGAGGAGTCTCAGCCTTCCAAGGCCTAAGTTTTTTTGTATATCTTCTTTTTGAACTTTATTCATATCAGAACTTGTTACCCTTCAGGGTTATATTCCATATGTTGTTTTCCTTATTTGCCTCTTTCTTCTTTACAATACTTAATATGCACTTAAACTTTAAGCACCCTTAGATTGAAAAATATTCAAACTCTTTAATACGAAGTCTGGTTTTCTAAAACCTTACATAGCATGGGTTCGACCTTAGATTATCTTACACGTAGTAAACCTTCAGGTTTTGTGCATGCCAGGTTCTCGGGACTTCAAAACCATCCATAGTCTCCAGCTTGTAGGTTCCTCTACCCTGAACGCTCTTGACTCTGTACGGCCCTTCCCAATTCGGGGCTAGCTTTCCTTTTTGTCCGACACCAGAAGCTTCTATCTTTCTCAAGACTAGGTCACCTTGTTTGAAAAACCTCTCTTTAACCCTGAGGTTGTAGTAGAATGAAGCCTTTTTCTGATATTCTACTATCTTTGCATGTGCCTTATCTCGCACTTCATCGATTAAATCCAGGGCTAACCTCTGCCCTTCTTCATTTTCTTCTGCATTAAAAGCCTGAATCCTTGGAGAGGAATGTGATATCTCTACTGGAACAATTGCTTCTACCCCATATACTAACATGAAGGGAATTGTGCAACCTGCTTAGTTGTAATCTTAGCCAAGGGTTTGGCTTCGACCCACTTGGTGAAATAATCAATGGCTACAATCAGAAACTTCCTTTGTGCCGTGGCCATGGGAAAAGGCCCCAAAATATCCATCCCCCACATAGCAAAAGGAATGGGCGAGTTGATAGAGGTCAGCATCTCGGGGGGTTGTCTAACAACAGGTGCATGCTTCTGACAGCGGTCACATTTCTTCACGTACTCTTTGGCTTCAGCCATCATTTCTGGCCAATAAAAGCCTAAACGAGTTATCTTATGAGCCAAGGCCCTGCCCCCCAAGTGTTTTCCACAAATACCTTCATGCACTTCTTCAAGAGCCAAGCGTGCCTCATCGGGCCTGAGACACCTCAAGTAGGGAACCACGAAGGATCTTTTGTAAAGAATCCCATCTATCAAAGAGTACCTTAGTGCCCGAACAATTAACTTCCGTGCTTCAGTTGCATCGCTTGGCAACCAACCGGTTTGAATATGAGCCTTAATGGGATCAATCCAGGATTTCCCCAGGCCTATAGGAGCCACAAGCTTAACATCTATGCTTCGTGTTTTCAAAACACGGAAGTACACACTTCCTGAACTTTCTTCTATCTCAGATGAAGCAAACTTTGATAGCGCATCTGCTTTAGCATTTTCTTCCCTTGGAATGTGTTCAACATGGCATTCATTAAATTGGGTCATCACAGCCCTTACTAGGCGAACATACTTAGCCATCGTATCATCCCTTGCCTCAAATTCTCCCTTTACCTGGGATATGATCAGCTTCGAGTCTCCACGGACCTTTAAGTTTTTGACTCTAAGTGTCCCAGCTAGACCAAGGCCAGCAATCAGGGCTTCATACTCTGCTTCATTGTTTGTGGTTGGGAAGTCTAGCTTCATAGCATACTCAATTAGGAATCCATCAGGGCTTTGCAAAACCAACCCTGCTCCACTGGAATTTGTTTTTGATGCTCCATCAAAATAGAGAACCCAATATTCTTTCTCCTTGTCCCCATTGTCGACTCCCTTGTCTTGAGGTATGGTATCTTCCTGCCCCCCGACTTCTTGGTTGGGTATGGTACATTCCACCACGAAGTCAGCTAGTGCCTGGGCTTTTATGGCCGTACGTGGCTTATACTTGAGATCGAACTCTCCCAACTCTATTGCCCACTTAATCAGTCTCCCACTTGCCTTGGGCTGTGAATGATGTTTCTCAGCGGCTGATTTGTTAGCACTTCAATCTGGTGAGCTTGAAAATAAGGACGCAACTTTCTTGAAGCCATTACCAAGGCTAAAGCAAATTTCTCAATAGTTGAATAATTCAACTCTGCACCATGTAAGATTTTGCTGACATAGTATACGGGTTTCTGGACTTTCAGTTCCTCCTTAACCAACACCGCGCTCAAGGCGCTTTCTGAAACAGCCAAGTACAAGAATAAAACTTCACTCAGAACTGGCTTGGCCAACAACGGGGCCTGGCCCATATACTTCTTTAACTCTTCAAATGCCTTCTAATTTTCTTCACTCCATACAAAGTCTTTAATATTCTTTAATGACTTAAAGAATGACAAGCACTTGTCTCCTGACTTGGAGATGAATCGTCCTAGCGCCGCAACCCTTCCTGTGAGCTTTTGTACATCCTTGACAGTTTTTGGTGGTTCCATATCCAGGATTGCCTTTATTTTATCGGGGTTGGCCTCAATTCCCCTCTTTGAGACCATCAATCCCAAGAATTTTCCCGATCCTACTCCGAAAGCACACTTCGTTGGATTCAACATCATCTTGTGGTACCTTAGGACCTCAAAAGCTTCCCTCAAATGGGTTATATGATCAGTCTTTACTAGACTCTTGACTAACATGTCATCAACATAGACTTCCATAGTCTTCCCAATAAGATCCTTAAAAAATTTATTCACCAACCTCTGATAGGTGGCTCCTGCATTCTTAAGACCAAACGCCATAACAAGATAACAATAAACACCAAAGTCAGTGATAAATGATACCTTTGGAATGTCATTCTTATGCATTTTGATCTGATTGTATCTGCTAAATCCATCCATGAAACTCAGCATCTCATGTCCAGCAGTGGCATCAATCAAAGTATCAATTCTAGGCAGCGGGAAACAGTCTTTGGGGCATGCATCATTCAGATCAGTGAAGTCTATACACATCCTCCACTTTCCATTAGCCTTCTTCACCATTACAGGGTTTGCTAACCACTCCGAAAATTGAATCTCCTCAATGAAACTAGCCTCTAAGAGCTTTTCTACTTCCTGTTTTATAGCCTCCTGTCTTTCCCGGGCAAAATTTCTTTTCTTTTGTTTCACTATCTTCCGGCTTGGATCCATGTTTAGCTTGTGAGTAATTAACTCTGGGTCTATGCCTGGCATATCAGCTGCTGACCATGCAAACACATCACTATTTTCTTGTAAAAATTTCACTAACTTCCCTCTAAGAGGCTCCTCTAATGTGGCTCCAATGAAAGTCATCCTCTCAGGATTCTCGGGGTCTAAAGGAACCGAAACCAATTCTTCTGCTGGCCTTCCTCTATTCTCATCATTTTCTCGAACATCCATATCTTCAATAGGAAGAACCTGCCCCCCGACTCCATCTGCCCTCAAAGAGGCCACATAACAGCTTCTAGCCATTTTTTGATCTCCTCTCTCTTCTCCAATCCCGTTTCGGGTGGGAAACTTCATGACTGAATGGTAGGAAGAGGGGACTGCCTTAAAGGCATGTATCCCTGTTCTCCCCATAATAGCATTATAAGTTGAACTAGCCTTTACCACCACGAAATCCAGCATCTGCGTTGCTTGCCTTGGTTCCTTACCTATGGTGGTTGGCAATTTGATTATCCCTTCCACAGGACATTCTACTCCAGCAAATCCATATATCGGCATGTTGGTTGGTGTCAACTGGGAGTCGTTATACCCCATTCTTAGAAAGGTGTCGTGGAGCAAGATATCCACAGAAGCACCATTATCCACAAGGACCCTCTTAACCGGGCTATTTCCTATTATCGGTGTTATGACCAGCGGGTCGTCATGGGGAAACTTCACACCCTCTAGGTCGGAATCATCAAAAGTCAATGTTACTTCTGTCCTGGCCCTCTTCGGGGCTTCTCCAACAATATGCATAACCTCCCTAGTATATGCCTTTCTGGAATTTCTGGACAATCCAGCAGCAGTTGGACCTCCAAAGATCGTGTTTATCACTGGCCCTCGAGGGCGTCGCGGTCCTCCAAAAATTGCATTTATAACCAGCCCTCTAGGTTGGGGATTCCGCCCCTGATCGTCTTGGTCTCTCCTACGATCTTCAAAGTTCTTCCTTCCATTATTATTTATGTCCCCTCCATCTCCAGTATACTTGTTCAATCTTCCTTTTCGAATCAAAAACTCAATTTCATCTTTCAATTGCCTACACTCATCGGTGTCATGGCCAACATCTTTGTGAAACCTGCAATACTTGCCCTTATCTAGCTTGGCGGGATCAGGCTTCAAGGGCTTAGGCCAACGAATATCTCTGTCTTTCTCAATCTCCATCAAAATCTGACTTCTGGGAGCATTCAGCTTAGCGTATTTAGTGAACTTTTGCCCAGGTCCTCCCTTCTTGGGGGTTGAATCAGGGTTTTGTTCGGTTCTAGGATATTTGTCCTTAGCGATATACTCCAAATCAGTTTTTCGTTTCTTGCCTCCAGTGGGCTCATTACTTACTACGGTCTTCTTCATGCTTTCTTCAACCTTGATATACTTCCCTGCCCTCTCTTGGAGTTGCAACATGTTTTCTGGGGGACGTTTGGCCAAGGACATCTTGAAAAACTCATCCCTAGTTCCTTGTTGCAGTGCTATCATGGCTACCTTATCATCAAGGTCTGGGACTTTTAAAGCCTCCTTTGTAAAACGATTCAGGTAATCCCTCAAGGATTCCTTAGCTCCCTGCACAAGACTCATAAGAGATGCTGAACTTTTCTCATGGACTCTTCCACTGATGAATTGCTTAATAAAAGCCTGACTTAATTCTCTGAATGATCCAATAGAATTTGGGGGTAGGCGACTGTACCATCTTTGAGCCACACCCGACAGGGTTTGAGGGAAGGCCCGACATTTTATAGCATCATTCACGGGTTGCAGCAGCAGTGCATTAGAGAATGTCCTAACATGATTAGCGGGGTCTCCCGTGCCATCATAGGCTTTGATAGTGGGCATCTTGAATTTCCTTGAGATATGGGCATTCATTATCTCTTCTGTGAAGGGTGGAGTTGGATCGTCAGGATCTCCAAGGGGAAGGAGATTGCTTGGATCAGTTCTTGGGACAGCAGCCCCTGTTTCTTACCGGACCATCCAGGTCTATGATAGGAGGAGGATTTTTCCCCCTAGGAGGTATGTGGGGTCTGGTGGCCTGGTGAGCCTCCAAATCACGCCTCAGCCTTTGGATTTCAGCCTCATGAGCCCTGATCCTTTCCTGCACTACTTGGGGATTCGCCCCTGGGGTGCTTTGGGGGCGTTGCCTTCCATCGGCCATTGGCTCTTTTCCAGGATGCCTCCTTCTCGGGGCCACTTCATCATCCGTAGATTCGGAGTCTCTCTCAGTGTATGGACCAGAAAATTCTCGATCCTCAGGCATAGGACCCAAACCTCGTATATAGGGGGGCGACCGCCCTCGTGCTTCGCTTGGCCCAGCATATCCGCTTCCTCCAACCTTGAATCGGGGGAGTTGTCCCTTGTAGCTGGGGTTGAGTTGCCCCTGTCTGGCCTTCCTCCTGAGTAGATGCATAAGTTGAATGGGGAGGAACCTCCACGGTTGATGAAATCACCTGGGTTGTCTCTGATTGTGTTCCTTCCTCTATAGCTCCAATTGTTCTCCGTGTTCTCGCCATGGTTGTTGATGTTGTCCCACAGACGGCGCCAAATGTTATGGATAAAAAACTAATATATATAATTGCTGTATTTAGTACTAAGGAACGTGAGCTTCAAGGCTCGATTTGACTGCTCTTGTGTTTCGTGACTCAATCTGCCTTAACAAGATGCCTACGTACCTTGCTGATTGCCAAGGATCAAGTCAAAAACGTAGTTCTGATTTGTAGGGTGAGGCCCCTTATATAGATGTGGGAGTCCTTGAATTGGACTTGGTATAGGAGACTTGGTGGACAAGCCTCTGAATTAGGATAGACTTAGGAGTCCTAGGAAGTAGGAAGCTGATTCCTTATCCTTTTAGGTCCCCTTGAAGCTAATCTATAAGGATTTATATCCTTATCGGGATTCTTCTCAATAGCTAATTTTTCCCTTATTAATTAATTACGAAATTAATTAATAATCAGGGCTTTTGGGCCTTTTTTATTCCACCAGGCCTGATCTGGTCCATCAAGCTTAACCTTTCTGGTCTGAATATTATACATCTTATTATTGGGCCTAGCAGCCCATTAATTATAAAATCAGGACTTATTTATCCCTATCAACTGTCCAGAACTAGGATGTTCTTCCTGTTGCCCTGCAATCACAAAGACCACTAATGATTAGTTTTAAGGACCCAGACTTGCTTGGATCATTTGGCCTTCTTAAGTTTGTTAACATTTGCAGTGGATTTAGCATCAGAGTTTATGTTAACAGTTTTCTTATCACAATTTGCAATATCAGAATTTGCATCAGAACTTACACTAGAAGGAATAATGCTAACTTTCTTTACAGAAGGTTTTATTTGATAATAATCATAGTACAAACTATGATATTCCTTACAAGTATAAATGGAATGTCGTAAACTACCACAATGAAAACAAGGATTTTGTGGCTTATATCTAACAGACTAACTCTTAACTCCTGATTTTAAAGGTAAGGAGTTTATGTTCTTATTCTTCCTGCAAAAAAAAAGCCAAATGGTTAGAATTTCCACAGTTATGACATGTTTTTCTAGGAGCATTAGGAATAGGCTTATAATTGTTACTTTTGTTCACACCTTCCTTTCCATTCCTATTTTTCCTAGGTGGCTTTACCTTGTTTACATTTTTAACCTCTTTCAGCTTATACTTAAGCCGCTTCTTTGTCATTAAGCCTATGTTAACTTCAGTTGGCTTATCTTGTTTAGGTTTGTCAGAAGTTAATTTCTCCTTAACTTCTGATTTCTCAATATCAGACTTTGCAGTTACAAACTTAACAAGATTTACCTTTGGTTTTTGTTTAATAACTATAGGCTCAGTTTCTACAGTTCCCTTATTATTCTTATCATCTCCATAACCGAAGCCCTCTTTCCAGTTTCCACTACTAAGAATATCCTGAGTTGCTCTACCAGAGTTAGTCCAAGTCCTGATAATCTCTCTTTCTTTTTCTAACTCAGTTTTTAGAGATTCATTCATTTTTAGCACTTCATCCCTAACATAAAAGGCATCATCTCTATCTTTCTGAGTTTGATGGAACATGACTAACTCTTTTTCTAAATAATCATTCCTCTTTTTATAAGCAAGATTTTCAGAAGTTAATCTTTCACATGTTTAAGTTTGATCTTTATAACTAATGAACATGGTTTTAAGATATCTTCTCAACTCAGTAATATCCTCAGTATGAAAGGAATAAGTAGTTTGAGGTACCTTTAAGTCAGCAGTATCAGAACTACTATCAGCATTTGCTATCAAGGCATAGTTTTCCTCATCCTCAGAATCTGAAGCATCTAACCAGCTTTTCTTCTTTGTGACAAGAGCCTTGCCTTTGTCACTCTTCCCTTTTCCGCAATCAAGAGATATGTGGACTTTCTCACCACAGTTGTAGCATTTAACATTTGAGTAATCTCCTCTGTCAGACTTTCCTCCTTTACCTTCAGATTTTCTGAAACCTTTCTTATCAAAACTTGCACCTTTCCTGGAAAACTTCTTTCATCTCCTGAATTTCATGTATGCAATCTTTGTGATTCCTTTCACCATAAGAGCACACAGCTTCATCATCTCCTCATCAGGGTCCATCTCAGGTATACTTTCAGTTTCTGAGTCATCATCACTATCAGAACTTGATGACTCAGTATCAGACTTTGTGATAAGAGCCTTTCCCTTGCCTTTCCTTGAGGCAGCTTCTTTGGGACTTTTTTCCTCAGCCACCAAGGCAACTGTCCTTGACTTTCTTCCATTCCTCTTGCTTCTTTGTTCCATCTCAAGTTCATGAGTCTTGAGCATCCCATAAATTTCATCAAGAGTTGTTTCATCAAGATTATAGTTGTCTCTTATTATCGTGGCCTTCAAATCCCATCTTTCAGGAAGAGCTAACAGGAATTTAAGATTTGAATCTTCAATATCATACTCTTTGTCAACTAGTGACAAATCATTCAAGAGTTTGACAAATCTGTCATATAAAACAGTTAATGACTCATCAGGCTTTGAGTCAAAGTGCTCATACTCTTCAGTGAGTATAGTCTTTCTGTTCTTCTTGATTGAATCATTTCCCTGACACCTTATTTCCAAAGCATCCCATATCTCTTTTGTAGTCTTGCATTGAATTACCCTGTTTGACATGATATTATCAGTGGCACTATGCAGCAAGTGTATTACCTTTGCATCCTTTGCAATCGATGAGATTTCTTCAGCAGTGTAATCACTTTTCTCCTTTGGTACAGACTTTGTTGGCTGACCTGCAACTTCCACAGAGAGTTTGGTTGGCATATGTGGTCCTTCATAAATCCTGTCGAGATATTCTGGATCTGTAGCTTCCGGAAACATAGCCATCTTCACTTTCCATATGGAATACTCAGAAGGTCTCAATATGAGAACTCATATAGTCTCATATCGACTATGGGTTATGGTTTTTGAAGGTTCTTCATTTTTGGTAGGCTTGGTTGGAGTTTCTTCTTCAGACATGATTGTTTTTTTATCTTAAACTGTATATGTGTTAACAAATCTGCTCTGATACCACTTGTTAGGTCAAACACATTGTAGAAGGGGGTTGAATACAGTGTTTACAAATTATCAGTGATGAACAAATTATCACGAGAGCTGCTAGGGTTACAAAGAATAATAACTTCGATCATGATAACACTTTTAGTGTAAACCCTATGCATGTGTTTATATACTACACAGTTTCAAGATAATGTTCTAATTGATATGGAATATAATTCTACTTCCTATAATATATCAACTAGTTATCTTTTCTTCCAAGTATTCTATTCTTTATAGAATTATTTCTTCATGCATATTTCTTCCTGTCTTAGTCTCGATCTTCTTTCCTTTTAATCAGCCGCCTGCCTTATCTGAAAGTCATCTTAAGTCCTGATATTATCTCCTGATAAATATCTTCTGATATCTTAAGTTTTGTCTTCGGTATAAGTGCTGATTTCCAGTTAAGTACTGATTTGTCCTGTTAAGTAAGATCTGTAAACTAAACATAAATCATATTAGCCATGACATCATAAATATATCTAACAGTGTAGAAATTGTGTCATAAAGTGTGAGTTAACAACTCATTTAGAGGAGCAAACCTAAGAGTCAGTCGAGGGTTTCGTATTATTTTATTAAATTGCAGGGAATTATGACTACTATTTGTGATATAAATAATTTTGTGCGATTGATTTTTAATATTATTAATCAGTAGAATTTTCTGTTGGCAACCCAAAATTTAATCGGGTACCAGCAAAATTTTGCCCCGTCGACGGTGGACGGTGATGATCTGAGTACTAATTATATAAAACAAATAAAACGATTCTTATAAACTATTTTTGAAACTAAATAAATGTTATGTTATGAGTCGTATCGAGATGTGAATTGTGAATTGCTGAAAATCGACGTCGATTATGTTTCGACGGGTAGGCTTATAAATAGAAGAGTCGCTGTCAAAATTTTCTAAAATGTATATTTAAATACGAGGAACGTAGTTTATAATATAAAGCATTTTACCCCTATCGTGAATACTGATTGCATAATAATGTGTATATATATTATACGAGTCACGTTATCGATAGGGTTATTAGGTTAAGGATATCAAACATTTCGGTATAACTAATTAGGGTATTCTGTTACTATAGATCCCAGTCGAGTTTCACCAGGACCGAAGTCAGCATAAAAGTTACTTAGGGTTTCTGAAAGTATTGCCAGGCAAGTACCGCTGACCATTCTTTTATGGTTCAGTACATATGAGTAAACTGTTGTTTTATTCTTGTACATGAACAGAAACGTTTTAAATTACGTATCCCCTATAGTTATAAATAATTGTTTTAAATCGGTTTTGGGGAAAACTAACTTCGAAAGGTACCTATCTCGAAAGAAATAGTTTGTGAACTAATTTTACGTGTGCTGTTAAATGAATGATTTTAAAATGAGATAGGTACAAGTGTTTTGAAAACTGGATAAAACGATCAGATATGGGATACATAGGTGCTATAGTGGCCTATTGAGGTTGCGTAAGAGGCTAATTCGGTTGCACGCATTACATAACCGATTAATCCAGCAGGTCAGAGACCTAGCTAGTCTCTGAGTTCCGGAACAGGTGTATGGGATGGCAGTTGGAGCCGTCTAGTGTTGATAGCCTGGTCAGCTGTCTTCACATATCCATTAAGTATCTAATTTTGTTTTTCGATTCCCGTAAGGGAATAAGTGATTGATACAGTTGAATAACAAATGTGAATAACATGCTAAAATTAGACTCTGGTACTTACACAGCACACAACTACGTTGTTTTATTAAGAGCATGCTAGTCAGAGATATCCAGTTTCTTTTATTTATTGTTGTTCAAAATGATTTACAGATTACAGATTTCGTGTTGATTTATAGCTCTGTTACTATAACTGTTTACTTTACTATTTTTATCTTGATATTCATAAGTTCGTACTGCTGAGCGATTATATGCTCACCCTTGCAACCTGTTATATATATATCATAGATGCCTAAAAGACCTTTCCGGCCTTGGTAGAACCGAGTCTCAGGCCCTTCTGGACCTGGCTCCACTAAGGTAGTTGTAGCAGACCATGTGCGGTCTGATGAGTTGCTGAATAAGTTTAGTGTGTCAGACTTTTTAAAAAATGGTTTGTAATAATGAGTCACTTGAATCATACTTGAACCTGGATCGGATCTTGGTTTAGGGTCATGTTTGTATAATATTAATAGTCATCTTGTAGTTTATAATGTGGTTTGTTGTGTTTAGTGACGTCAACTTCTGACCCCGGGGTTGAGGCCGTCACAGTTGATATCAGAGCTACAGGTTCAAGTCCCTGATTTAGCTTAGGGATTGAGTCAAAAAGGTATAGAAACTGTGTCCTGAGGTATGAGTCAGCAACTCATGTAGAGGAGCAAACCTTAGAGTCAGTCGAGGGTTTCGATGATGTTACCCTGGCATCTATTGATGTTTTCGTAGAACTGCCTTAACCTTGTTGTGTCTTTCCTGTATATTTATATTGCTCGCAGTGGTCCATAGTGATTTCCAGTTCTCCATCCCGGGAGAACAGATCAGACTAGGACAATTCCGACTTAGAGAGGACCTTAGACGTGGTAGCCGAGGAGACTCCTTTGCCTCCCCCACCAGTTCCTCCATCTGTACCGAGAGACATGTCAGGACCTAATGTCCGTCCTCGTTGGGTACACAGATTAGTATCTGCTGTTAGGGACTTTCCACCAGGATGTGGTCCTAGCTCTTCTTCCTCGAGACCTCCAGTCCCTCCATCTGCTCCTACAGGTGCTTCCTCCCCGATTCCATACCCTGTTCACCGGGAGGTGAACAGGTCCATTATTAGAGAACAGATCCCAGAGCTGGCCGCGCTTCTTGACTTGGTACCAGTTGGACCTTTTCAGGGCATCCCTATCTCTTCACCTAATATTCAGGCCCGAGTGAGGTCTTTGACTCAGACTATTGTGGAGCGAGCTAGGTCTATTGACCCTTTTATTATCTCAGAGTTTAGGGCCATTCAGTACCAGGACCTGGTTAACTTGCTGGTGTTCGAGTTAGGCTCTATTGGGGGTAGTGGCAGTGGCTAGAGGTAGCACTGATATACAAAGCTCATAGTTGATTTTCAGATGTTCTGTAGTTGTTTCCTTTATATATGTATATTATGTTTGTATAGTTTTTAGTAGGCGGAGGCTTTTATGTCAGCTAATTTTTTTGTGTACTCGGATGGTTTTCTAGTTGGATATTAGTTGTATTAGTTGGATTTCTGTTGGTTTTTATTTGGTAGTTGCTTTATTATGTTGTTCAGTTTTTATATATACTTATGCGTTGTTGTTATTCTTGTTACTATTATTGTTGCTTCTGTTGCTGGAATTTCTAGAATATAATCATTCACTCAGGATGGATCCAATTAACTGAGGATGAGGATATTGTCTTAGTGGACACTCTCATGATACATATGTATAAACAGTTGGAGCAATCCATTTTCTTATATATGACTGCTATGTTTCAGAAGAATCCACTTAAGAAGAATTCCCAACCCAACAACGGATATGCTCGGGATCCCTCCATGAGTGAATTGATAAATTTGTTGCGTCAGCAGTCTACTCAGCTAGCCCAACAGTAATAGCAATCCCAGAAGCAACAATAATAATTTCAGCAACAACAACAACAACAGCATCTCATACAACAACATCAGCTAATCTAACAGCAGCAGCTACAGATCCAACATCAACACCAGAAGAGGGGGACAACCCAAGCTATTACTTTTAAGTCTTTCCAGGCTGTGAAACCCCCATAATTTAAAGATGAAGTGGATCCTGTTGCTGCCATGATCTGGTTAAAGGAAATGGAAAAGGCTTTTGCACTCACCAAGGTGAGTGAGGATTTAAAGACAGATTATGCTAGTTATTTTCTGAAAAATGATTCAAACTATTGGTGGGAGTCTACAAGAGTGTTAGAAGGAGAAGGTCCAATTCTTTAGACCTGATTCACAGAACTGTTCTTGGAAAAATATTTTTCAAATTGTCTCCAAAATCAGATAGAGATGGAGTTTTTAGAGTTGAAGCAAGGAGACAGAAGTGTTACAGAGTACGAAGCCAAATTCACGGAGTTGGCTCGTATAGCACCAGAGTATGTGAGTTCAGAAGCTCAGCGAGCGAAACGGTTTCAACAAGGATTGAAGCCAGAGATTAGGAGTGGTGTTGTAGCTCTACAACTCAAAACGTATACTTCGGTAGTTCAGACTGCCTTAGTAATAGAAAGTGGCCAGAGGTTAGTTGCTAAGGTAAAGGTGAGAAGAAAAGAAAGTTTGAGGGTGGGCCTGAAAAGTGAGAGCAAGAAGGAGCAACTCAGAAGTTTCAATGACGGTTTGGAAAGAATAAAGACAGGAAGTTCAGGAGACAGAATTTCCCACAAGCTAGGCCCAGTACTACCTCAGTCAATTCTACTCCGACAAAGTTCAAGAAGCCGGTGATCCACTACAAGACATGTGGAAAGAAGCAAAGTGGTCAATGCAGAGAGAACGTCAACTGTTTCAAGTGTGGCCAGAAGGGTCATTATTCCACAGAGTATAAATCTGAGAACCAAGGAGTGACCTGTTTCAGCTGCGGCAAAGTGAGGCATATTGCTAGGAATTGTAGATCAGTTACCCAGGACAGTGTAGGAAGAAGTGCATCCCAAGGACCAGCAACAAGCACCGTCAGAGCTAACTTTTAAAATGACTAAGAAATCTCCGGCTCATGATTCTGATGTAGTTGCAGGTACGCTTTCTCTTAATTTCGTACCTTTTAACTTTCTATTTGATTCCGGAGCGTCCAAATCTTTTATATCCATGAACTGTGTGAATAAAATGCAATTAATATTAGAAGACTTAGAGGAACCTTTGACCATAGAGGTGCGTAATAAGGATAGAGTACCTGTAAGTCAATTCTGTCCTAAGTGCTCCATAGAGATCTCAGGACATTCTTTTCCTTCCGACCTAATACCTTTTGAGTTAGGAGAATTCGATGTTATTTTAGGCATGGATTGGTTGTCTCTGTATAAGGAAAATATTGACTGCATGAAAAAGAGAGTTGTTATGTATACAACAGATAATGTAAGGATAAGCTATCAAGGACAGCAGCAGGGCAAGAAGTTTGTTTCAGTATTGCAAGCAAGGAAATTGTTGCGGCAAGGATGTGAAGCATATTTGGCTCATGTGTTGGACACTAAGAAAGAGACCCCTACTTTGGATAAGATTCCCATATTAAGAGAGAATCCATATGTCTTTCCAGAAGAATTGCGAGGATTACCACCTGATCAAGAAATAAAGTTCTCTATTTATTTAATACCGGGAGCCGGACCAATTTCAAAAGCTCCATGTCGAATGGCTCCAGTAGAAATGAAGGAATTGGCCGAGCAACTTCAGGAACTGTTGGATAAAGGAATTATCCGACCGAGTGTTTCTCCGTGGGGTGCTCTAGTATTATTCGTAAAGAAGACTAATGGAAGTATGAGGTTATGCATTGATTACAGGGAGCTGAACAAGCTAACGATAAAGAACAAGTATCCTTTACCGAGGATTGACGATTTATTTGATCCGCTTAAGGAAGCATGATGTTTTTCAAAGATCGACTTAAGATCTGGCTACCTCCAACTGAAGATCAAGCCTGAGGACATACCCAAAAATGGATTCAGAACAAGGTATGGCCATTATGAGTTCTTAGTGATGTCGTTTGGATTGACTAATGCACCAGTTGCTTTTATGGATTTAATAAACCAGGTGTATAAGGAGTACTTGGATAAGTTTGTTATTGTATTTATTGATGACATCCTCATTTATTCAAAGACTCCAGAAGATCACATAACGCACCTAAGGATTGCCCTTCAAAGGTTTAGAGAAAAACAACTGTATGTAAAGTTTTCTAAGTGTGAGTTTTGGTTGACAGAGGTACAATTTCCTGGACATGTGGTAAGAAAGGAAGGTATTAAAGTGGACCCTATAAAGATTGAAGCTGTATCCAAGTAGGAGCAACCAAAGACTCTGATGGAAGTGAGAAGTTTTCTTGGGCTAGCAGGATATTATTGAAGATTTGTACAGGATTTCTCTAAGATCGCATCTCCGTTAACCAAGCTAACTAGGAAGAACGAGAAATTCATTTGGACAGGGAAATGTGAAGAAAGTTTCCAGGAACTTCTTTAGCGATACTTCTTTAAAGGGTTTAGGTTATGTACTAATGCAACATGATAAAGTTATCTCCTATGCCTCCAGACAATTGAAACCTCACGAACAGAAGTATCCAGTCCATGATCTTGAGTTAGCAGCTATAGTTTTTGCATTAAAATTATGGAGACATTACCTGTATGAAGAAAAGTGTGATACTTACACGGATCATAAGAGCTTGAAGTATATATTCACTCAGAAGTACTTGAACATGAGACAAAGAAGATGGTTGGATTTAATCAAGGATTACGATTATTCTATCAACTATCACCCAGGTAAGGCCAATGTAGTAGCTGATGCCTTGAGCAGAAAAGAGAGACTGAATATGGTTCAGATTGCAGAAGAGTTAGCACGAGACTTAGAACAGATGGAGATTAAAGTTCAAGTACCAAGGAAATGTAAGGAGCAAGTATACGAGATTACCTTTTAGCCAGCATTGATGGAAAAGATCAAAAGATGTCAAGAGGGAGTTATGGAACAAGAATTGGACACTATGACAGGAGAAGAATTGTGTACCCAAAAGGATAAACAAGGTATGTTTAGATACTCTTCCAGAATTTGGATTCCCTGTGACAGACCCACATTACTAAATAGCAGAAATATGCATAATATTGATTAAACAGTAAAGTACTATAAATAGTTAGGATATTAAAGCTACAAGCCTTAACCACAATCCCCGAATCCACAGGAATGAGTTTGAACAACATTTAACATCTTTTAATATTACAGACCAAAATATCTTAAGTCAAATTACTACCAAGTTTTAAACCCAAAGTTTATAAACATTATGGAACCACTAGTTCCTGTTGGGAACCACGGACTTGGGGTGTTACTACGTTTTACGATAAAGATTACGAAAAGAAGATTACTTTGTTAATGGTTGATTCCACGCTCTTCTATTGTATTCCCAAATTCCCTTGAGCGAAGTGTGGCCTCCGTCTTCTCAAGTTATCCTCTCTTCTTGCTCCTTGGTGGCTACAATATGTTTTCACACAATTGCCAAGCAAGAAGAGAATAAGAATATATATAGGCTACAATAGGGACCATGGATAATTAGGTTGGGCCTTCTAATTACATCTTGAGCCTAGCCCAATGTAATTAAATATTAATTCAATCCACTAAAGAATTAATATTTGTACTACCTTTCCTCATACCGTAATTTAATTAATTCGGTTCCAATATTATTTGCTTATTAAATTCCCCATATTTAAAATATCATATGTCCATTAATTAAATAAATTACTGATAATTTATTTAATTAATATCTTTTATCCTTGATCATCCACTCAACCTTTATTTAATTATGCCAGAATAAATTCCACATGCAGGGTTTCACATAATTAAATCTTTTTGAGCTTTCAAGGGGACATCATTAACCCGAATATTATCAGGACATGGATTCCTTCAATAAATAATATCCACCATGTATATAATTCCATCACCCAAAATATAATGATATAATTCAAAAGAATTATTTCATATATAAATCAAAGCATATAAATAATATACACGTGTCAATTACTATTTCCGAATTAAGAACCTAAGCATTAATAATAACATAGAATCTTAGTTCTCCTTCTTAATCAGTATTAAGGGAACAATTCTAAATTTGATCATGTTCAATATACACAAAGTATACTAGCATTATTTATTAGTCAATATAAACTAATCTAAATAATACTACAGCCATACCAGTGGATTGTCCAACACCACCTGTGCTGTGAACCTTATTTATATAACCGTATTTAACAATCTAATATTCTGTATCCCATTTGATACTAGATTTTTCACAATATATAATATTAGACAACATGTAAACATTCAAATGATTCTCAATTAAACTGGCCAGAAATAAATGTATATACTTCAAATAAATATTTTCAGGATACACTAACAATCTCCCACTTATACTCAAAATATTCTATATGTATATTAGTGTTTATTTAATCCACTATTACATAAAAATCTACGTGTCCAACCATACAGCCTCCTTGGCAGCCTAAGAGGCCGCCACGTACTCGGCCTCCATGGTGGAGTCTGCAATGCATTTCTGCTTTACACTCCTCCATATAACGGCTCCACCTCCCAAAGTAAAAACATATCCCGAGGTTGATTTCCTCTTATCCCTATCTGATTGGAAATCTGAATCAGTATATCCTAAAGGAAATAGATCTGAGGCCTTGTAAATTAACATATACTCCTTAGTCCTTCTCAGGTACTTGAGTATAGTTTTTACTACACTCCAATGTTCCTGACCTGGGTTCGACTGATATCTACTAACCATGCCTATAGCAAAGCAGATGTCAGGCCTCGTATATAACATAGCATACATTAAGCTTCCACATGCTGAAGCATAAGGAACTACTTTCATGCTCTCTATATCCTTAGGTGTCGAAGGACACTGCTTCTTAGATAGAGCAACTCCATGCTTAAAAGGTAGAAAACCTTTCTTGGAGTTCTGCATGTTAAAACGAGCTAATACTTCATCAATGTAGGGCTCTTGAGATAAAGCCAACATCCTTTTCTTGCGATCCATTATAACTTTGATCCCAAGGATGTATGTC
Source organism: Apium graveolens (assembly GCF_009905375.1). Lineage (NCBI taxonomy): Eukaryota > Viridiplantae > Streptophyta > Magnoliopsida > Apiales > Apiaceae > Apium > Apium graveolens. The sequence continues at coordinate 25,358,508 of NC_133656.1, read as the reverse complement.
GCTTCACCTAAGTCCTTCATGTCAAATTGTTTGAACAACCATGCCTTTACTGATGACAACATCTCAACATTGTTCCAATGAGTAAAATGTCATCTACATATAGTACTAGAAAAACCACTACATTACCTTCACTTCTCTTATACATGCACGATTCGCTTGGACTTTGATCAAATCCATATGACTGGGCTGCCTGATCAAAACGAATATTCCAGTCTCTAGAAGCTTGTTTAAGTCCATAAATAGACCTCTTAAGCTTACATACCAGATGCTCTTGGCCTTCCTTAATGAATCCTTTTGGTTGCTGCATATAGATGGTTTCTTAAAGACTTCCATTAAGAAAAGCTGTCTTGACATCCATTTGCCAAATCTGATAATCGAGATGAGCTGCTATAGATAAAAGAATATGGATTGACTTAAGCATGACTACCGGTGAAAAGGTTTCCTCATAATCGATACCTTCTTTCTGAGTATACCCTTTCGCAACAAGTCTTGCTTTCCAGGCTTTCACCTTTTTATCTAATCCATTCTTTTTCTTGTAGATCCACTTACATCCAATAGGTTTTATACCTTTGGGTGGTTCCACGAGCTCCCAGACCTGATTAGAATACATTAATTCTATCTCAGATTCTATCGCCTTTTGCCAAAGATCTGCATCTTTGTCTTGTACTGCCTCTTCGTATGTACGGGGATCATCATCATGTTCACCAGAGACCAAGTCTGAAGACTCTCCCAAAAACATGAATCTATCAGGTTGTTGAACAACCCTCCCAGTACGACGAGGCACTGGTGCGGTATTAATGACAGGTTGTATATTATATTGTGGTTGTTCTACTGGTACTACAGCTTCATGGGTATTATTTGTCCCTCCCACTAGTTCCTCTAAAACGACACTACTCATGGGTTTGTGATTCATTATATATTCCTCCTCTAAGAATCTTGCATTGGTGCTAACAATGACATCCCGATTCTTCGGACTATAAAATAAATATCCTTTCGTTCCCATGGGGTAGCCTACAAATAACCTTACTTCTGTACGAGATTCTAACTTAGTCGCGTTCTTATTCAGCACATGTGCTGGACAACCCCATATTCAAATATGTCTTAGACTCGATTTACCCCCGGTCCACAATTCTATGGGGGTTTTAGGAACCGACTTAGAAGGTACTAAGTTCAGAAGATAAGTTGATGTCTCTAAGGCATGTCCCCAAAATGACTTGGGTAAATCCGAATAACTCATCATCGATCTAACACTCTCTAAAAGAGTTCGGTTCCTTCTCTCTGCTACACCGTTCTGCTGGGGTGTGCCTGGTGCAGTTAACTAGGATTTTATCCCATTTTCTGATAAATATTCCCTAAATTCTCCAAGCAAGTATTCGCCACCACGATCTGATCGTAGTGACTTGATACTTTTATTAAGTCGCTTCTCCGTTTTAGCTTTGTACTCTTTCAACTTATCAAAGCACTCAGACTTACGGTGCAACAAATAAACGTACCCATATCCAGAATAATCATCAATGAAAGTGACGAAATATTTATAACCACCTCTTGCTTGGATATTCATGGGTCCACATAAATCAGAGTGAACCAATTCTAACAGTTGTTTGGCTCTATTCCCTTTTGCCTTGAAAGGCCTATTAGTCATTTTACCTTCCAAGCAGGATTCACAAACTGGAAATGGCTCCACTGCCAATGAGCTTAAAGGCCCGTCTACTACCAGTCTTTGAATCCTCCTCAAGTTAATATGACCTAATCTCAAGTGCCAAAGATATGTTTGGTTCAAACTAGAAGGTTCCTTTCTTTTAGTAGAGTTAGAAGATGTGTTGTTCAATTCCCTAAATTGCAGTTGCAGTGCAGGTTGACTAGGATTAATTATATACAAATTGTCTTGCAATGTACCAGAACATATAATTCATTTATTCATCATAATAGAAACATTACGATCCAAACAAACATTATAACCATCCAAAGCAAGTTTAGAAACCGAAATTAAATTCCTTCCAAAAGAAGGTACATAAAGACAATTGTTCAAAACCAAAATCCTATCAGAACCAAAAGATAAATGAATAACTCCTACTGCAACTACTGCTACTTTCGTAGCATCTCCCATGAACACGTATATCTCACCATCTCTAAGCATTCTGGATAGTTGGAACCCCTGCATAGAATTACAAACATGATCAGTGGCTCCTGTATCTACACACCAAGTGCTCGTAGATATAGCCGCTATAAATGTTTCTGTAACTAGAAAAAGAGACATACCAGTATTGTTTGTCTTCTTAGGAAGAGGACAATCCTATTTCCAGTGACCCGACTGTTTGCATCTGAAGCACTTTCCCTTAGGCTTTTTCACACCACCCTGAACTCCCACTGCCTTCACAGCTTTCTGTGTCTGAGCCTTTTTCTTCTTCTTAATACCTTTCGGCTTAGAGGAAGAACCTTTCTCAACCACATTCACTTGAACACTCTGCCAAAATAATCCTTCAGCTACCTGAAGTTCTGTTAGCAGTTCCGCGAGACTATATTGCCTCTTGTTCATGTTGTAATTCAAGCGGAACTGCTCAAAACTCTTGGACAAGCTCATAAGGATAATGTCAATCTGGGTTTCCCCATCAAGTTCAGCACCAAGGATCTCTATCTCATTCAGATGCGACATCATCTTGAGAACATGATCCCTTACAGGTGTGCCTTCAGCTATCTGAGTGTTCATTAAAGCCTTCATGGCTACTTACCTAGCAGCCCTATTCTGATCTCCAAAAAGTTCCTTGAGATTAAAGAGCATATCCGAAGTAGTGGCCATAGACTGATGCTGATGCTGCAAAACACCCGACATTGCTGCCAGAATGTAACATCGCGACATCTCATCAGCCTTAATCCACCGTTTATAATACTCTTTCTCATCTTCAGGAGCATCAGCAGCAGGCTGTTTAGGCTTGGGTTCATAAGTGCAAAACTTGTACTCCTCAGCAGTCAACACAATGTCCAAATTTCGTTTCCATTCAATATAGTTAGGTCCGATAAGTTTGTTATCCTTAAGTATGGTGAATAGTGGATTAAAGCCCATTTTATCCTGAGAATCATGCATAAAAACATCACATAAATAAGGTTGCATTAATTATTAAGAGCTATTGATTCCTCTAACAATTATTTAAAATTAAATGCACTAACATCTAAACACCATAAGTTTCGGGTACGCCACGATGTGTGACATGTATACCACCTAATTTTGTTTAAATGATACTTCGGTCCTATTACTAAATAATATGCCACGTTGGGGTGGACTATATTATTTTTCATAGCTAAGTGTATACCATCATCAAATCTTAAATTATTCGAAATCTATGGAACTTGGTACGCCACGATGGGTGGCGTGTATACCTTCCAATATTCATAATTTTGCCTTGAATAGAATACTTCAATTCAATATTCATCAATGGTTTGATTTCCAGGTAGTGGAGGAGTCACATCGGTCTCGCTTAAAACCCACAGCCTTACAAGTTCGATGAACCCGTTTTTGACAAAATCGCCCCAAATCAGAAATAAAGAAAATCCGTATTTATTCCTTTTAAAATTTATTAATTTAAGAAATTTGTTCTAGTAATTTCTATAACATTCTAGACACCATAAATTACATGCCACGATGGGTGACGTATATATAATTTATATTCGTCTTTATGTTAATATACTTACAACCAATAATGGAGACCATGGGATTTAATTTCATATTAATTCCCTCTCCCACTTAGAATTTTTTTATTAAAATTGAGGAATTTTAAAATTAAATGGGGCCCTATGTTGTTATAATTATGTCTAAACATGCATTCAAAATACACACATAATTTTAGCAACATATAACATTTAATTAAAGCAATAAATAAAATTTATGTCAATGTCGTCCTAATTAAGTTAAACATGCAATTTTAAAAGAATTACACACATAATTAACGACACACATAATCAATAAATTAAAGCAATAATTAAAATTTAATGGAAAAAATTAAAATAAATTTTCCACTATTATGGCCCTTGAAAAAAAATCCAGCTCTCAAAAAAAAATCTGCCCCAAGCGCGCCACGACGCCCCCAGCAGCCCCAGCACCCCAGCAGCCCCATGTAATCGCACAGCTGAACAAAAAAAACTACCGGAATTGATTTCCGATCGCACATAACTATTATAAAATACCCGGAACAATTACAAAAAAATAGATCTAATACAAAACTAATTTTGTAAAATCTATTCTAACACGATCAACCCTCGTGTAAATTACAACCACGATTAAGCCCCGTGGAAACCAAAACAAAAATTAACCACGATTAAACCACGTGGGATCCAAACACATAATTAAAATATACATGGCCATAATAGTGGATTAACAACCTGCATCAAAACCAATACAAGCAAAACACTATATACACGCATATATAATTACGACATGGACATTATATCATAAAACGTAGAGCCCATTACCAGGCTCTTGATACCAATTGTTGGGAACCACGGACTTGGGGTGTTACTACGTTTTACGATAAAGATTACGAAAAGAAGATTACCTTGTTAATGGTTGATTTCACACTCTTCTATTGTATTCCCAAATTTCCTTGAGCGAAGTGTGGCCTCCGTCTTCTCAAGTTATCCTCTCTTCTTGCTCCTTGGTGGCTACAATATGTTTTCACACAATTGCCAAGCAAGAAGAGAATAAGAATATATATAGGCTATAATAGGGACCATGGATAATTAGGTTGGGCCTTCTAATTACATCTTGAGCCTAGCCCAATGTAATTAAATATTAATTCAATCCACTAAAGAATTAATATTTGCACTACCTTTCCTAATACCGTAATTTAATTAATTCGGTTCCAATATTATTTGCTTATTAAATTCCCCATGTTTAAAATATCATATGTCCATTAATTAAATAAATTACCGATAATTTATTTAATTAATATCTTTTATCCTTGATCATCCACTCAACCTTTATTTAATTATGCCAGAATAAATTCCACCTGCAGGGTTTCACATAATTAAATCTTTTTGAGCTTTCAAGGGGACATCATTAACCCGAATATTATCAGGACATGGATTCCTTCAATAAATAATATCCACCATGTATATAATTCCATCACCCAAAATATAATGATATAATTCAAAAGAATTATTTCATATATAAATCAAAGCATGTAAATAATATACACGTGTCAATTACTATTTCCGGATTAAGAACCTAAGCATTAATAATAACGTAGAATCTTAGTTCTCCTTCTTAATCAGTATTAAGGGAACAATTCTAAATTTGATCTTGTTCAATATACACAAAGTATACTAGCATTATTTATTAGTCAATATAAACTAATCTAAATAATACTACAGCCATACCAGTGGATTGTCCAACACCACCTGTGTTGTGAACCTTATTTATATAATCGTATTTAACAATCTAATATTATGTATCCCATTTGATACTAGATTGTTCACAATATATAATATTAGACAACATGTAAACATTCAAATGATTCTCAATTAAACTGGCCAGAAATAAATGTATATACTTCAAATAAATATTTTCAGTATACACTAACAGTTCCCTACCTGCTCCAACATCTGACGATAAACATACCCTGCGGTCCCACATGTCTTACGTGCGGTTTGCTTGAAATGAACCATCTTCGGGTTTCATTGAAGGGATAACATCAATAAATATATTAATGAGCAAAATGCTCAGCAAGTGAATAACAGTGTATAACAATTCATCATATGCTCGATAAAACAATAACAACAGGTAAATCAACAATATGAGATCTCAAATAAAAGTTCAAGTCTTTAATAAGTGAATGGAATTGGAAATCTACACGGCGCTATGAGCAATGAGGGGTGATCATCCCACATCAAAGCTTTGAACCACATAACAAGTGATTCACAAATATTGAGGATCTTCGGCACACATTGGCCATATAAAACCACCAGGCTCCCCGCTACTAAGGTTTTTAAAATTATAATAGTGACTGGCGCCTCAGTCTTATTAGAAAATACCATCCAATTCTTTTTATTTCAGATCAAAGGGTTCTTGATCAGGGACAAGATAACAAGTATATGTATTGTCAAGGTTCAAGTGACAAGTTGTCTAAAATGAGGGAATGTTATTAAGACCAGGGTTCCCAAAAGAACTAATTCAAATTTATGAGGGGTTTAGGGTTTACATGATATATTTATGATATTCATGTAGGTATGGGGTAATATGTGATAAAAAGGGGCAATTCAAGTATGAAAGCGATTAACTAAATCCAAGATCTAATCATTAGGTGATGTCAGGGACTATTTAATTCTATTAAAACTGTAGTCATGCATTCACATGGTATTTAATCACAAGAAACAGAATTATAGAGGTAAGTTAAGAGTTCACTTGCCTGGACTACGCTTACTGAGCACTTGAATGAAATCGTATATGGGCTCCTTTCCTGGCCTCCTACTTGAACCTATAATAAATAGTATCCTCGTCACAACACTTGCTAACTACCCTTTCGCGTATACTATATATATAGATATATATATATACATACATTTAAACTCAACTAATTACAAGTAATATATGCATCACATAATCCACACAACACTTAGCAAGAAATGGCATGACAATTTATCACTTAATTAATAGTACACTTATGCAATTAACCATATAACATACAATTATCATGACCAATACTCCTAATCCTCCTTTACAGACCTCAACTCAACCTAAATTTAGTAAGGCACACTTGTGCCTCACTTCAAATGACTCACAAATGCAATGCACACTCCTTAACTTACCCGAATGTACACCTTGACACCAATTGTGTGCCTTGGCAAAAGAATGCTCTTCTACTTGGGGCCTTTGTCCAATCTGACTCTCACTAACTTATATGATTTAAACTAACTCTCAAACTCAATATGAGGTCAAGGCCTCACACAGGATACATATACAATGCAATACACCTCACTAAGCTTCTAAATGTGACTCTAATGATGACTCTTGGGTGTTTTGGTGGAAATAAGGTATCTCCACCTAAGTCCTTCACTCCTAACCAATTCACAAGGCTTGAAAAGACTCTAAACTATATCACTGAGGTGATATGACTCAGAGGACTCACGTATAAGGACTCTTTTTTTTGCTAAATAAATTTTTTATAAAAACTCTAGGAGACAACAAAAGGCAGAAGCCCTAGAAAAATCTGAAAAAGAAATACTGGACAGGCCTAGCAGTTCAAGAACAGAATAAACCTAGAGACTTACTGAAAGTAACTAAACCAAAGAAAGGAAGCCTCTAAAAAATAATACAAATTAGTACAGGTCCACTATAAGGGAGCAATCCATATCTAAATGTCTAGAGAACCATTCACAGGAGGCTAATTTTTCCCGAATCATGTTGAGAAGTTTTGAGCACTAAATTAGAGTTGAGAGCGTGGGCAGCAGAATGAATCCTGGAGTTCCTTTCTTTACAAATGTAGTAGATAGCAGCCGAGAGATATAAGAGAGAGATACGCTTCTGAGCTTTAGAGAAAGATCCTGGAGCAAAGAATATACCATTCAAGTAGGTTTCCCATTGGCCCAAGAGAACTGGGCGTTTAAGAATAATCTTAGAGTACACGCATTCATCAAAGATGTGCCTCACAGATTCATTCTGATTTTTCAAAGTACACACCTGGTGTCAACTTGCATGCCAAAAGATCTCAATCTGTCTTTGGTATACAGTCTATTTTTAAAGGCCAACCAAGTAATGAAGTTGCACTTAGGAATGGAAAGAGGATCCCAGACTACCAAGTTCCATGGAGGAGGAATGCCTCTGTCGCGAATTGAATGCCAGATGTCTGCTAAACAAATCTTAGAAGCCAAGATGTTGTTCCACATCATTTTATTGTGGCTGCCAATATTAATAGCCTCAATTTCATTACGAAGTTCAATGACTAAATGGTGGTTTGAAATTGGCGGAGACCATAGGTTATTTCGAATAAAATCACCAACAGGGACCAGATTGTCTGTTTCTGTGAGATACATAATATTGCTAGGGTATCTCTTAATGAGTGGAGAGCTTCCAGACCACGGGTCATGCCGGAAAAGAAAGAGGAATTGGGGTCCAATTTTATACTTTACGTGACTAAGAGCAGCCTGACGAGCATTTAGCATTTTTTTAAAACACCACGAGGCATTATTGGGCACATTCATAGTCCATATTGATTTCCTGTGAATAAAATTTCTATGGATCCAGGTTATCAAAAGAGATGGAGAGGTGTTAATGATAATCCTCCAGAGTTGGAAGAGAGTCGATGCATGATTTCATTGAGTTGGAAGAGAGTCGATGCATGATTTCATTCCGAAATATTTCGGAGTCCCAGACCACCCTCACTAGTTGGAAAACAGCAGTCTTTCCATGAAACTTTGACGCCTGGCCGCAAATTAGGGTTACCTCCCCAAAGGAATTTGACACATAAGGACTGATTTCTTTGATGATACTCAATGGAAGAAAGAGATGCATGGTCCAGTAGTTTTGCATTCCAAAGAGCACCACTTTGATTAGAAGAAGACACCCAGCATAGCTCAAAAATCTACAAGTCCAAGAATCAAATTTCTTACAGATTTTCATGGTAAGGGAGATACAGTCTATATGACGCAGTCTGGAAGTGATCAATGAAAGGCGTAGATAGGTGTCTGGAAAGTTTGCTTGAGTGAATCCCGTGGTGAAGATGATCTCATCTTTTACAGAGTTTGAAACATTGCCAAAGAAGCAAGCACTCTTTTCTGCATTGACTTGAAGGCCAGACATCTCGGAGACCAATGCACCAACTAGACTTCCCTGGTTGCACACTTTGGCACCCCTTTGAGTGCCTTGGCAGAAATATGAATTTCAACCTTGTGCCTTTGCTATACTCTGACTCCTATGACTTCTTATGAATTTAAGCTAACTTTTGCAATTGGTTTGACATCAAGGCCTCACTTAGGCCTCCCTAGTCCTCCATGCCAAGTTGGGATAGTTCTGCCTTCCCTGAGTTACTACACTGCCCTCTTTTTACCAACTTAAAACTCATTTATCTAGTTCAATTACTAGTTTTAATGACTTGTTAAGCTTCCTAAGACTTCATTATATCTATTTATACCAAGGCCCCATGAAGACCTAACCTATGACATAGTTATTATTGACCAAAAGCCAAGTTTACCCAACTGTGCCTTATTCTGAGCTACTCTCGGGTTTGTGTGTGTGCACCTAACCAAATGCAAGTTTTTATTGATTCTAAAGCTACTGGACACATGTATGAACCAAGTCCTAACTCCCCTGAGCTCAGGACTACCAAGGCCTTGCTAAATCTCACCTAAAATACCTAAACTTCTAGTACAAAATTCTGCCCTGCTATGACTAACGTGTCTCCTTCCACCTTAACTCCCATGATTCCACCAAAACCAAACAACAACCAACAGGGGAGGCTTAAAATACACTAACACCTACTGACTAACAACATATAAGGTCCATTTGAAATTTATTAAGCATGATGATCAATTATAAAGACAAGCAAAGTAACACATCACAAGACACGCCATCACTTAACATTTTAAAGCAAAAATTCGAAGTAAACATACATGGTAACTTCATGACACCTACTGACCATAAGCTCATATCATCATATATAATCTAAACTAGAATTTTATCAAAGGAATCATGGCATGCAACTCAAAAACATCAAGTATCAAAGCATAATGGCACCACACATGGCATTTTATTTCGGATCTTCTTGCAAACCAACATGCAATGGTTAAATCTTCTACACAAGGTTTATAACATGATAAATAATCAAAGAAACATAGCATGCAAGGGCTGCAAATCAACAAAACTTCATTTTTAAAATAAAAACTTCCAAAAATCATGAAACATGGCCGCAAGTCATAAAATTTTCAAGAACAACATATCACTCATTCGGCTCTTCATAGAGTCATTGCCAAATGTCATGAACAATGAGTATGGATTCGAAAAATAGAAGTGTAGCACCTCTCCAAGATCACATATTGCTCATTTCTATAAGCCACCATGGTTGAAACCTTGAGTTCACAAGAACTAAGGCCTCAACTTCGGCTTCAACAATATGCACATACAAAACTCACCTCAATATGAAGATACTCCACTAGATAATGAAGGTCTTTACTTGACTAGCTTGAAAAGTGAAAGAAAATGAAGAGAAGTGAAGAAAAATAGCAAGAATGAGGGTGGTGGTGTGCTTCGGCCGAGAGGGAGAGAGGAGAGGAGAGGGTGAGGTGTTTAAGTGGATGTGAGGTGAATAATGAGAGTATTCTTTTAGTTTTGTACTAAAAGTGGTAGTGGAATGGAGAATTTACAAAAGAATCCCTCTTGCTAGTTGTGAAAAAATTGCATGCAAGGTTAAAGAATTAAACTAGCAAGTTAGTGGGGTTGGAATTGACGGTCCTAGCCTTGGACCCTATTATAAACTAAAATGCATGCAAGGGTATACTAGTAATCTATTAATTAATAAAAGTATGATTAAAAAGAATGAATTTTAGTAAATAAAATACAACTTCATAAATCATAAAATTAATACCGTAAATACTATGAGATTTTAGAAGTTTTATAAAATTATTTTTAAAAATTTTGAGCAAGAATATATTTTAAAAGAATATTCTAAGATCAATACTCTAATAAACAAGCCATATAAAATATAATTAACAATTCTAAGTCACATAAGAAAAATGCAAGTAATTTGATTCTAAGCCGCTATTATACGAATTATAATTTATCGTTTAATCGCAACTATTATTATCTAATCGCGATAAACTCAAATATTATTTAATCGCTTAACGAAATTTTCTTGTGTACAATTAATTATACGCTTATAAATAATCTAACAATATTCATAATACCACTCTATGAAGATTATATACGAACACATTGAATTCATATAATTTCTGACATCTAATACACGTAAAATTATATAGTGCATAAAATGGAATATTATATTATATTAATATCAAATATTTACAGGCGTTACAACCTTCCCCCCTTAAAGGATTATGTCCCCAGAATCTAAGTAAACAATCTAAGTAAACAGATGAGAATACTTATCTAATATATCGCTTTCTAATTCCCATGTTTACTCTTCAACTTTGGGATTTCTCCATAAAACTTTATCTAAAGGAACTATTCTATTCCTTAATACTTTAACTTTCCTATCTAGAATGCTAACCGGCTGCTCAACATAAGAAAAATCTGGCTCAATCTCTACGGGTCCATTCTCTATGTTGCTTTTGGTGTCGGGGTTGAACTTCTTAAGCAATGATACGTGAAAAATGTTGTGAATGTGCTGCATTTGAGGCGGTAATGCCAACTCGTACGCCACTTTTCCAACTTTACCCAAAATCTCAAAAGGTTCGACAAATCTTGGACTCAACTTTCCTTTCTTGCCAAATCTAGCTATCCCTTTCCAGGGCGACACTTTCAATAGAACGGTTTCTCCTATTTCGTATTCTACATCCTTTCTGTGTGGATCAACATACTTTTTTTGTCTATCCTGAGTCGCGATCAATCGGTTTCGAATTAAATCTACCGCTTCTTTCGTTTGTTGAATCAGTTCGGGAATAATTACCTTTCGCTCTCCAACTTCATCCCAATATATAGGTGATCTACACTTCCTTACATAAAGAGATACATACGGGGGCATTCCTATAATGACTCGTATATTTTTAATATTATTTAAATGTGTAATTATGGAACTATTAAATAAATAAAATATGTACATGGGTTCTATCAGTGGGTTATTGCTTTTTAATAATGTATATCTGATTACTAGTATATGAGATTGAATTCCGTGGTTAATTATTGGGTTGTGTGATTTTGTTTTGCTTTTAAAAGTGATTTTATTGCAGTTTTATTTTTTTATAAATATTTAGATTGTCTCTAAAATTGTTTCTATGATTTTATAATTACAATATCTATTTTTGGGATTTTATAAAATTTAGAAATCAATATTTTATCAATTATTTAACCCTGTATAATTTTCTGATTATATTTCAGTGTAAATTCCATATTAAATTCAGGAATATCTCAAAAATTACGAAATTCATATTTTGTGAAGTTTATAATATTCTGAGAACTTTAAAATTATTCTGCAATATTTTGGGAATAATTTCACCCGCACGTTGATTCGTTTAATTGTTAAAAGCGTGTATAAATTGCGTTTCAGACATTATTTTAAAATTATGAAAATTACGTTTTTATTTACTTTGGGTTATTTATAACATTTTAAGACTGTTTCCGTGATTTTCTAAAATTGTTTTAAGCGCGACTTGGTTCGTTAATTACGAGTTTCTTGTTAAACCGGACTGCTAGAAGGTTATATTTATCCTTTTTGCTACGTGTTCAATTTATATGGAATTTGGGCCACGTGTTTGTTGTTGGTTCCTTATAGATATGATAAATAAATAGTGTGGGAAGATATGCAACCAATTCCCCTGTATCAATCTCAATTTTTATCCAATCCCTAGTTCTCTCTCTAATTCTCCATCCTTCTCCTTTCACTCGTCTCCATATATTCCCGTTTCTTTCCCTTTTTCATTAGTATTCCAGCTTCCTTGTTTCTTCCGGTTCTAGTCGAAGGACTCAAGAATTGAATTCGAACTAAGGATAGCCTAGTGGACCGTCAATGAGCTCAGTACGGTTTTAACCGAAGAACCTGAGTGTTGAAGTCAAATCCAAGGTGATCTAGTGGTTAGACGATAAAGCCTGAGCGTCCAAGTCGGCTCAGAGTCAATCAGTAATAGTTCTAAAGCTCTGCAAGGCAAGTACCCCTGTCCATGCTCTTATGGTTCTGTATATATGAATGAAGTATTATTTTATTTTCGAAAATGAACGTTTTAAGTTACGTATCCCTGTTGTTTGTAAATGTTGTTAAATATATGTTTTGGGGAGAAGTAACTTCTGAAAGTACCTTTCTCTAAAACGTGATTAAAATGAAAGGAAGTTTTGAATAGTGTGTTGTGACAAAATTGATTTTAAAAAGAGATAGGTAAAAGTGATTTTGAAACTGGATAAAAACGAATCAGATATTGGATAATGTTGCGTAAGTGGCTAATTCGGTGCGCACAATTCATAACCGTTTAGTCCATCATAGTTAATCAGAGACCTAGCTAGCCTCTGTAGATCAGGTTATTTTGTGTGAAAGCCCGATCAGCTTTCCTAGACATTTTGTGTGATAGCCCGGCCAACTATCCTAGATAATTTGTGTGGAGGCCTGATAAGCCGTCCCTAGATAACATCCAATACATATCTGATTTTGGTTTTGTGGTTCCAGTAACAGAACAAGTGATTGAGGTTCCAGTAACGGAACAAATAGTTTTGGGTCCCCGTAACGGGACAAATGGTTTTACGATTCCTGTAATGGAACAGAACATTTGGAAATGGAAATAGCATGCTAAAATTGAACTCTGGTATTTATGCACAACATACGACTGTTGATTTTATTTTACAGAGCATGCTAGTTTTAATATCCAGTTTATACATGTTGTACTTTTTTTCTAACGAACTATGAATTCTATTCCTATAACGGTTTTATTCAAAAAAAAATTCCTTGTTATTCACATAGTGGTACTGCTGAGCAATTGATTGCTCACCCTTGCAAAATGTTTTATATATTCATTGCAGATGCCTGGGAGACTCTTATGTGGTAGTCAGGGAAGAGGTCTAGTTCCTTCCATGTCAGGCTCCTCTGAGGAAATTGTGTTGGACCAAGGATGGTCTGATGAGTTGCTATATTAGGTTAGCTGCGTCAAGATGGTTTGTTGTAAGTTAGTCTTGTAATAGTTGTAGCGTAAATCATACTTGAACCTGGAAAAGATCTTGGAAAAAGGGGTCGTATTTATACTCTATCATGGAATTGATTATATTATGTTTGTTATTATGGTTGTTGATGACGTCAACTCCTGACCCCGGGGTTGAGGCCGTCACAGTTGGTATCAGAGCTACAGGCTTGAGTCTCTGATTTAGGTTAGGAATAGAGTCAAAAGAGTGCATGAAGGTTTATCTATAGATGTGAGTCAGCAACTCAATCAGAGGAGCGAGTCTATAAGTTCAATCAAGGGTTTCAGAGGCATAACCCTGACGCCTATTAGGATAGACTGGAACTGCCCTAACTTTTAATAGGTCTCCCTCATATACATGTTTTGTTGGCAATGCCGATAGAGGTTTAGATATCCCTCTCGAGAAAATGAGTCTGTTTGCGAGAATTCAGCATTTGAGCGGACCATTGATGTGCCAGCTGAAGAGACACCAACGTTATTTCTAAATATTGTATTTTCTATGTCAAAGAATGTTACTGGACCGAGTGTGTGACCTCGGTGACTTCGGATAGTATGATAATAGTCGGTGGCTGATATGACAGCCAAGTTTCTTGAAGTATGGGCATCAGTACTATTGTTATATCTTAAACCTTATACGTATCTCTTGCGACATATTTTGTTTCCAGAGTAATTGTTCACTATCCAATAAGTTGCTTGTTTTTCCCGTAAGAAAGTCAAAGCTTGAATTAAGCAACTTATGGTTCTGTTGAGCTATCATAAGTCAGATTTCCCTTTGTGAATTTTCTATCTAAATATTGTTTCTTTCCTCGGTGATTCCATCGGTTGATTAGGGAAGATAATGCATATGATTTGACCATTTGTCTGTGTGACAAAGGGTCTGATGGGACGCCACCAATCTGTGTGTTGTGAACTGTGCAGTACTAAGACTGGCCATCTTATGTACTTGTCTGGTTGCCCTCAATCATACCTACATCATCTTCCTTGTTCCTTCTTATTCGATTCCCTTGATTATGAAATTTCATTTGGTACTCCATGATAATGAATTTCATCAGTATCTCTGTGATTAGACAGTCTTAGTTATTGAAAGCAAATAAGAGTTGACTGTCAATAAAAAAAATGAAAGTCTTATATCAGGATGTTATTTAAGAATAAGGGTAGCAGCGAAGGTTCAAAATCTATCAGTGGAGTTATAGCCTCGGGAAAAGTAATTCAGTGGTTGGTAAATTACTTGTGGGTGATAAGAAATCATCCTTAGAGGAATGGTTGGTTGAAATTTGGACTATGGTACTAAGAAGAGTCCAGCGTTCCTTAAGTTGACCTGATTTACTAGTTTGTTCTATGTAATTGGTGGTTGATATAGCCAGCCAAGTCTCGTAGTATATCAGATTAGTGTGGATGTGGTAATTGAGTAGTGACGGGAAGTTAGTCAGTTGTTATTGTATTAAGGAGCCATGCTACGGTGATTACTTTCTTTATATTTCAGTTTTTCTGTATTGTTGTTGATTATACTATTGTCATTGTTGCTATTGTTGCTAGTATTGCTAATCTAGATCTCTATTATAAATGGACCCTGATATTAAGGACATGGGTATTTTATTGGGCAGCATTTTCCTGATACAGGTACATCATTTAAATGGTGATATGTTCTGTCAACCATTCTTGTTATGTTTTCAATGAACTCATCTTTATATTTCAGGAAAATGCCAACCAAGAAAGCTACCCAGTCTAAAGAAAATAGTAGTAGTTTGGCGAAGGGTCCAGTTATAAACGAAATTCTAGATTTGTTGTGCCAGCAGCAGCAACAACAGTTGCAGTTAATCCACCAGATTCAGCAGCAACAACATCAACAAGGGGTGCTAAACCAAACTACTAGTTTTAAGTCCTTTTAGTTTGTTAAGTACCCAGAGTTCAAGGGCGAAGTGGACCCTGTTGTTGCCATAAATTGTCTTAAGGAAATGGAAAAGGAATTTACCCTCACGCAAGTAAGTGATGATCTTAAGACATATTATACAAGCTACTTTCTTAAGAATGAAGCAAATTATTGGTGGGAATCCACTCGTGCGTTGGAAGGAGAAGGCCCTGTTTCTTGGGAGAGATTTACAAAATTGTTCTTGGAGAAGTATTTTCCCGATTGTCTAAGAAATCAGTTGAAGTCGAGTTTCTAGAACTGAAACAAGGTTAAAGAAGTGTGTTGGAGTATGAAGCCAAGTTTACAGATTGTCCTGATTAGTTCCTGAGTATGTAAGTATGGAGATTCAGAAATCAAAGAGGTTTCAACAAGGGTTAAAGCCTGAAATTCGCATAGAAGTTGTGGCATTGCAACTCAAGACATACTCCTCTATGGTTCAGACCGCCCTGGTAATGGAATGTGACCAGAAGTTGGTTGTTAAGGAAGAGAGTGATAAGAAAAGGAAGTCTGAAGGTGTTATGGACAAGGAAGACCAAGGAGAATCCAGTCAAGAATTTCATAATCGGTTTGGACGAAACAGGAGTAAAAGATTCAGGAGACAGAGTTTCTCCCAGACCAGGTTTGATACTATCTCAGTTGTTTCTACTCCAGCTCAGTCAGTCAAGTTAGCAGTGGATTGCAAGTCCTGTGACAGGAGACATAGTGGTTCATGTAAAAAGAATGTGCAATGTTTTAAGTGTGGTCATAAGGGTCATTATGCATCGGAATGCAGTCCAGAAAATCCAGGAGTTACGTGTTACAATTGTGGAAAAGTTGGGCATATTACAAGGAGTTGTAGAATGGTTACTCAAGATACTACATCCCAAGGGCCAACATCCAGCACAGCTAGAGGTCGAACTTTCAAAAGGACCAAGGGATCGAGTGTCTAGAATTTGGACGTAGTTGCAGCTGATCTGACACTCTTCGAGCTAGAAGAGTTCGATGTGATTTTAGGTCGGGTTGGTTTTCCTGTAGTAAGGCAAGGATTGGTATTTACAAGAAGCAAATTGTAAAGTTTCCAGAAGCCAATAGTAAGGTAAGTTTCTAGGTGCAAAAGCAATATAAGAAGTTCTTCCAATTATGTGAGAAAAGGAGTAATTACCTAAGGATATAAGGTAGATCCACCATGAGTAAAGATACAAAGAAGAAAATACCTAATCTTGAGGAAGTTTGAGTAATAAATAAATTTCTGGAGTCTCTCTGGAAGCCAGTGAAATGAAATAATTAGTTCGATAATTGTGAAAGTTATTGGAAAGGGAAGTGAGTATACCAGATATAGTCCCCTGGAATGTACCAGTGATGTTGTTGGTGAAGAGGGATAGAATTATGAGATTGTGTACTGATTATCGGGAGTTTAACAAAACGACGAATCAGAATAAGTAACTCCTATTAAGAATTGATTACTTATGTGACCCAATTCAAGGAGTGTGTTATTTCTTGGGGACTGGCTTAAGATCCAGCCTAAGGACATACCAAAGATTGTGATTAGAATGAGTTATGGACATTACAAGTTCTAGTGATGTTGTTTGGATTAACAGGTGTTCCAGTCGTCTTTACGAATTTAAAGAACATGGTGTATAAGGAGTACCTGGATCAGTAAATTATATTAATTAATAACATCCTCAGCTATTCAGAGATTAAGAAAGTCCGTGTAGAATGCTCAAGGATTTCCCTATGAAGATTAGGAGGGAAGCAACTATACGTTAAGTTTTCAAAGAGGAAGGATTGAATGTGATCAAACTCATTAAGGAATCAGCAAAAGAATTGGCAAGAGTAGATGTTGAAGCTCAAATACTTGAAGATGATAAGAAGTGAATGTATGAGATTACTTCCCAGCCTTAGCTGATGGAAAAGAGTAAGAAGTGTTCGAATGTTTGGAAACTAAATTGAAAGTGAGTACAGCCTATCATCCTTAAACGAAGGGTTAAAGTGAGAAAACGATCCAGGAAATATAAGATATGTTGAGGGGTTGAGGAGTGTAGGCCCCCATTATATTGAGATAAAGTGGGAGAAAGGAGGTTGTCGAATCATAAGTTAATTCAGCACACCAAGGGCGCATTAGTGTTGGGTTGGAAAGTAGTTGAAGCAGCTCATAATAGACAAAAAAAGAAGGCGGATCTGCATCAAAAGAGTATGGATATAGAAATAGGATTGTGGGTATTGACAAAAGTTTCACCTTGAAAGAGATTGGCTAGGTTTTTAGAAGGGACAAGTTGAGTCCAAACTATAGTGAACTGTTCAAGGTATTGATAAATATAGGTAAAGCTGCCCATGAGTTGATGTTGCCGCCGCAGTTGCAGTATATATAATGTGTTCCGCATGTCAATATTAAGGCGATATGTATCTGATTCGAACCAAGTCATTGATTAGGAGCCAATTGGCTCTTATCCAAATTTATTCTGCATGGAACGATCGATCCAAGTCCTAGATCGTTAAGAGCGAGTCCTTAGGAATGAGTTTATATCCATAGTGAGTATGCTTTGAATAAATCCTTGAGTAGAAGAGTCTACCTGGAAGTTAGATTCAGATATGCTTGACAAATATCCTCACTTGTTTAGTTAGATTAGATTCTGTCTCGGAATCTTTTTAAGGGGGGGTGTAGCGACTCGTATATTTTTAGTATTTTTTAAATGTGTAATTATGAAACTATTAAATAAATAAAATATGTACATGGCTTCTGTCATCGGGTTATTGCTTTATTATTATATATATGTGATTACTAGTATATGGGATTGAATTGTGTGGTTAATTATTGGGTTGTATGATTTTGTTTCGCTTTTAAAAGTGATTTTATTGCAGTTTTATTTTTTCATAAATATTTGGATTGTCTCTAAAATTGGTTTTATGATTTTATAATTACAATATCTATTTTTGGGATTTTATAAAATTTAGAAATCAATATTTCATCAATTATTTAACCCTGTATGATTTTCTGATTATATTTCAGTGTAAATTCCATATTAAATTCAGAGATATCTCAAAAATTATGAAATTCATATTTTGTGAAGTTTATAATATTCTGAGAACTTTAAAATTATTCTGGAAATATTAGGGATTAATTTCACCCGCGCGTTGATTCATTTAATTGTTCAAAGCGGGTATAAATTGTATTTCAGAAATTGTTTTAAAATTATGAAAATTACGTTTTTATTTACTTCAGGATATTTATAACATTTTAACACTATTTCTGTGATTTATAGCGCGACTTGGTTCAAAAATTACGAGTTTCGTGTTAAATCGGACTGCCAGAATGTTATATTTATCGTTTTTGCTACGTGTTCAATTTATATGCAATTTGGGCCACGCATTTGTTGCTGGTTCCTTACAGATATAACAAATAAACAGTGTGGGCAGATATGCAACCAACTCCCCTGTATCAATCTCAATTTTTATCCAATCCTTAGTTCTCTCTCTCTAATTTTCCATCCTTCTCCTTTCACTCGTCTCCATATATTCCCGTTTCTTCCCCTTTTTCATTAGTATTCGAGCTTCCCTGTTTCTTCCGGTTCTAGTCGAAGCACTCAAGAATTGAAGTCGAACTAAGGATAACCTAGTGGACTGTCGACGAGCTCAGTAGGGTTTTAACCGAAGAATCTGAGTGTTGAAGTCCAATCCAAGGTGATCTAGTGGTTAGACGATAAAGCCTGAGCGTCTGAGTCGGCTTAGAGTCGATCAATAATAGTTATAAAGCTCTACAAGGCAAGTAGCCTGACCATGCTCTTATGGTGCAGTATATATGTGTTGTGGATATGTTGTGAACTTGATAATTTCATTAACAAAACACCTTAGTAGATTTAACTTAGTGAAAAATGTAGCACTCGACCGATAAGCAAATATAGTCCTGACGGATGACTCATTACAGTCTCGACGGATGACTCATTACGGTCCCGATGGATGACTTATTATAGTCCCGACGAATAATGATCTGTTATCCATCGAGTGAGTAGCTTATGTAATAATAAATCTGTAGCACATTTCTGCATACATCTTTGTATAGATTCTGTAGTAGGATATAAGTCATGTTGACTTTAATTAGATATGCAGAATAGGTTGATTAAATGTACATAATTGATGTCTTGTAATTCTGCATAAATGAAATGAAGTCAAGTGCCAAATAACTACTCGACGGATGATCTACAAAGCTACTCGACGAATGATCAACAAGACAAGTCGACGGATGATCATGTACTCGACGGATAATCAATTCAAATATCCGTTGACAGTGACAACACAGTCACATGCGTCGAATGTATGCAAAAGGAATGTGGAAGCCTATTCAACTGGGTTTTAGAGAACAAAGAAGCATTGCCATTTCCATGCTATTATGAAGATATTCAAAGATGCTGGAATAGAGTAATGAAGCAGCAGAGTATTAGACTTGATAGGTTTTTTTTTATTATCTTGTTTTATTACTTTGTAATCTTGGTGCTATATAAACCAAGAAGTAGCAAATAGAACAACAACAAGACTAAGAACACTTTTCTCAGAGAACCATTTGTAAGCTGTATTTCTTAGCATTTCTCTATAAACTTAGTTGTTCATATTTGTAAGCAACTGTGAACTAATTTAGCTACACAGAGTTCTCTAGATATAATATATATCTCAGGTGGATACATTCAAATCCACCAAAAAGTTTTTAAAGACTCGTGTTTTTAATTACTTGTGTTTTGATTCTAACTAAGTTATTATTCCACACTTTGCAAATCAATTCACACAGATATATATTCTAAGTTAGAACACTTTTAAACCAAGAAAAAGTTTCAAGAATTCCATTGGTATCAGCGCAAGCTCTTGATAAACAACGAGTTTAAAGATCACAACAAAACAACAAGATGAACAAGAAGGATGTTGGAGTCAAGATTCCTTTTCTGGATAAAGATAATTACCATCACTGGAAGGTAAAAATGCATCTTCATTTACTTTCTCAAGATGAGGCCTACGTAGATTGCATAGAAAGAGGCCCTCATGTACCAATGAGAGCTGCAACTGGAAATGAGCCATCTGTCCCCAAGCCAAGGCATGAATGGTCTGATCCTGATATTGAATAAGTCAGGAAGGATAAGAAGGCCATGAATATTCTGTTCAATGGAGTTGATGGTGACATGTTTGACAACATCATCAATTACAAAACTGCCAAGGCAGTTTGGGACACTATACAAATTATTTGTGATGGCACTGAACAAGTTAGAGAAAACAAGATGTAGCTGCTAATTCAGCAATATGAGCACTTTCATAGTGAAGTTAGTAAGTCTCTCACTGACATTTTTAGTAGATTTCAAAAACTACTAAATGCTCTGAAGTTGCATGGAAGGGTTTATCAGATAAAAGACTCCAATCTTAAGTTCCTTCGATCTCTTCCAAAGGAATGGAAACCTATGACAGTCTCATTGAGATACTCTCAAGATTACAAGGAGTTTACTTTGGAGAGACTGTATGGCATCCTGAAAACTTATGAGCTTGAAATAGAGCAAGCTGAGAGGATGGAGAGAGGAAAGAAGAAAGGAGGATCCATTGCACTAGTTGCTGAGTTAGAGAAAGAGAAGGAGATGAAGATGGAAGCTGTTGAATCAACTTCAAAGGACTGTGAAAACAAGGGCATAGGGCTGCCAGCAGAAAATGAAGATTCTTTGAGCCAAGATGACATGGAAGATATTGATGAACATCTAGCATTTCTTTCCAGAAGATTTTCCAAGCTCAAGTTCAAGAAGAACTTTGGAGTAGCTAACTAAATAGAAACATGGTGGATAAATCAAAATTCAAATGTTTCAAATGTGGCTTGGAAGGGCACTTTGCCAGTGAGTCTAGAAAGTCAGATTTTAACAAGAAAAAGTTTGAGCCTGTGGATTATAAACAGAAATACTTTGAGTTGCTCAAACAAAAGGAAAGGGCTTTCATTACACAAGAAAATAACTGGGCAGCAGTTTGTCTAGATGAGGATGAGGATGTTAGCTATGTCAATCTAGCCCTAATGGCCAAGTCTGATGAAACAGAGACAAGTTCTTCAAGTAATCAGGTAATCACCACTAACCTTGCACATTTATATAAAGCTGAGTGTAATGATGCAATAAATGACATGTCTATATAATTATATCATTTGCGTATTACACTTAAGTCTCTTACTAAGGAAAATGCTAAAACCAAATAAAACAATTTGTTTTTAAGTGAGAGGAATAATGTTCTATAGTCTCAGTTTGTTGAATTTGAAAAATTGAGAATTGAGTGTAAAATTGCTAATGATGAATTAACTGAGTCCTTGAAGAAAGAAGAGATCTTGAAGAAGTAGCTTGAATGAGAACAGGAGGTGATTAAGGCATGGAAAACATCTAGAGATGTTCATGCTCAAATCACCAAAGTTCAAGGTATTGAGTCCTTTTGTGATGCATCCTGGAAGAAGAATAAGGAGAAGCTAGAATCCGATTTGGTTGAAGGATTGCTAAAAGATGTAGACTCGACGGATGATGAGGGTCATCCGTCGGATAACAAAAAGGGTTATCCGTCGAGTGATATAAATCCTCATCCGTCGACTGTGAGCAAGCCTGTGAGTAAGGCCAAACTTATTAAGTTAAATGAGAGATATGGATCAGTTTCCAAGAATTTTGTTCTAGGAGAAACCAATCAAGTGAAGAAGGAGAAAAAGGCTATTGTTGGTCATATGACAGTCAAGCAGTTCAGTGACATACTGGAGAAAATTGAGGTTAAAACAGATGCTAAAAAGAAAAATAATAGAAATGGTAAAGTAGGAATTAACAAGTATAACTACACACCTGATAAATATGCTCTCAGAAAAATTTGTGTCAAGTGTGGTAGTGTAAATTACTTGTCTGTTAATTGCAAATCTGCCATGCCTACTTCCATATATGTGCCACCTCATTTTTTCAATATGAATGCCATGCCTTCTATGAATGCTATGTCTGCACATAATATGAATGCACAATTTGCTAATATGCCATTTGCACCTAATCCTTATTATGCTGCATTTAGTATTCCACAAAAGCCATTTAGCATGCCTTACTAGAATAACATGTTTACTAATAGCATGTCATTCTCTGTTAATCAAAATATGCATGATAATTCTGCTGTAATGAATGGTTTCAAAGGTCCAACTCAAATGACTAAGGATGAATCTGAAATTCCCAAGTCAAATGAGATCAAACCTAAGAAACAGAAAAAGAAAGCTAACAAGGCAGGACCCCAGGAAACTTGGGTACCAAAATCAACTTGATTTGATTTTGATGTGTGCAGGGAAACAAAAAGAATCTATGGTACTTGGATAGTGGCTGTTCAAGACACATGACTGGTGATTCTACCATGCTCACAGAGTTCAAGGAGAGAGCTGGCCCAAGTATTACTTTTGGAGATGACAACAAGGGTTATACTGTGGGATATGGCTTGATTTCAAATGACAATGTAATCATTGAAGAGGTTGCCTTAGTGGATGGTCTCAAGCACAATTTGTTGAGTATCAGCCAGCTTTGTGATAAAGGCAATTCAGTAACCTTCAACTCAGAAGCCCGTGTTGTGACAAATAAAAGAAGCAACAAAGTGGTTCTCACTGGAGTGAGAAAAGGAAATGTGTACCTAGTTGACTTCAACTCATCAAATGCAGAATCTGTTACCTGTCTTCTTAGTAAAGCAAGTTAGGATGAAAGTTGGTTATGGCACAAAAAGCTATCCCATCTAAACTTCAAGACCATGAATGAACTTGTAAAGAAAGAACTAACTGGTTAGAGGCATTCCTCAAGTGGAGTTTTCTAAGGATGGATTGTGTGATGCCTGCCAAAAAGGAAAGCAAACTAAAGCATCATTCAAAAAGAAGCTTGATTCATCAATTGAAGAACCTTTGCAACTGCTACATATGGATTTGTTTGGACCAGTCAATGTATTATCAATTTCAAAGAAAAGATTTTGCTTAGTAATTGTTGATGATTTCTCAAAGTTCTCTTGGACATATTTCCTAAAGTCTAAAAATGAGGCAAGTGAAATTATTATCAATCACATAAGGCAAGTCAATAATCATCCTGATTTCAAAGTTAGAAGAATCAGGAGTGACAATAGAACTGAGTTCAAGAATTCCACTATGAGAGCATTCTGTGAAGAAAATGGGATTATGCATGAGTTTTCAGCAGCAAAAACTCCACAACAAAATGGAGTTGTAGAAAGGAAGAACAGATCACTTATTGAAGTTGTAAGGACAATGCTTGAAGACTCTAAATTACCAACATATTTCTGGGCTGAAGCTGTAAATACTGCATGCTACACTCAGAATATTTCTCTGGTTAATCAAGCAAAATGCATGACTCCCTATCAATTGTTCAAGAACAAGAAGCCAACTCTAAATTTCCTTCATGTCTTTGGCTGCAAATGTTATATCTTGAGAAATCAAACTGATCAGAATGGGAAGTTTGTTGCTAAAGAAGATGAAGGAATTTTTGTTGGATATGCTGTTGGTAAAGCATACAGAGTCTACAATATGAGAACCAACATTGTTGTGGAATCAATACATGTTGTGTTAGATGATAAAAATATTGAAGGACTACAAGATGGAGATTACCATGAGAGCCTCAAATTTGACAATGTGGAGATGGTTAGTGATGACAGTGATGATGAAAGTGATCAAGAAACTACTACTAAGGATAGTGCAGGAAAATCTACCTCAAATGAAGCTGTTAACTCAACATCCGTCGAGTTACAAAATGCATCATCCGTCGATAGACAACCTGCATCATCCGTCGAGAGACAACTAGCCTCGTCCTTCGGTACTCAAAATTCACCATCCATCGGGTTATCACAAAGAGCTGAAAGTCATAATAGAACACTTTCAGAAAATTCCCCTCTCTCAAATCAAAGATCCATAAACTCAGGGGAGTTTCAATCAATCAAAATTCAACCACACATCAAAACAACAATGAGGCCTCTTCGTCTAGAGATAATCTACCTCAACAAAGGAAATGGACAAAGGATCATCCTTTTGAGCTTATCATAGGTGATGTATCTTCTAGAGTTCAAACAAGGAGAGCAACTGAAGAAGAATATCTATAGAGTAGCTTTCTTTCTAAGGAAGAACCAAAGAAGGTAAAAGAAGCTTTGTTGGATCCTGATTGGATTTTAACTATGCAGGAAGAGCTAAACCAATTTGAGAGGAATAAGGTATGGAAGCTGGTGCCCAAGCCTAAAGGAAAGAATCCAATAGACACCAAATGGGTATTCAGAAACAAGATGGATGAAAATGGCATAGTAGTCAGGAACAAAGCTAGATTGGTTGCTAAGGGCTATTGTCAACAAGAAGGAAGAGATTTTGATGAAACATTTGCTCCTGTTGCAAGACTTGAAGCCCTCAGGTCTATGCAGCCCATGCCAATTTCAAGGTCTATCAAATGGATGTAAAGAGTGCCTTTCTAAATGGAGATTTGGAGGAGAAAGTCTATGTAAGTCAGCCTCCTGGTTTTGAAGACTCAAATTTCCCAGATTATGTCTACTATCTATTGAAAGCACTCTATGGACTGAAGCAAGCACCTAGAGCCTGGTATGACACTTTATCAAAGTTCCTTTTGGAAAATCACTTTACAAGAGGTACTGTAGATAAAACTTTATTCTTTAGAAATGTTAATGACTCTAGTATACTTCAACAAATTTATGTAGATGACATTATTTTTGGCTCTTCAGATGAAAAACTTTGCAAAAAGTTTGCCAAATTGATGCAAAGTAAGTATGAAATGAGTATGATGGGAGAACTAACTTACTTTCTTGGTCTGCAAGTTAAGCAAGTTGGTGATGGAATATTCATTAGTCAAACTAAATACATTTATGATCTTTTAAAGAAGTTTGATCTAATGGATTGCACATCTGCAAAAACTCCAATGGCCACTGCAACTAAGCTTGAATTAAATACTACTGAAAAGTCTGTGGATATTTCAAGTTATAGGGGCATGGTTGGCTCACTTCTATACTTAACAGCTAGTAGGCCAGATCTAATGTTTGCTACATGTTTATGTGCTAGATTTCAGGCTGATCCTAGAGAATCTCACTTAGTAGCTATTAAAAGAATTTTTAGATATCTCAAGGGAACAGCAAAACTTGGCATTTGGTACCCTAGAGATTCTGGTTTTGATCTAACTGGTTATTCAGATGCAGATTATGCAGGTTGTAGAATTGATAGAAAAAGTACAACGGGAACCTGTCAATTTCTAGGAAACAAGCTTGTGTCCTGGTTTAGTAAAAAGCAGAATTTAGTTTCTACTTCTACAGCTGAAGCTGAATATATTGTTGCTGGTAGTTGTTGTGCACATATTTTGTGGATGAAAAACCAATTGCTAGACTATGTTCTGCAAGTGGATAGAATTCCCATTTTCTGTGATAACACAAGTGCAATTGCCATCACTGAAAATCCAGTACAACATTCAAGGATAAAACACATAGACATCAAGTACCACTTCATAAGGGAACATGTAATGAATGGTACTGTGGAACTACATTTTGTTTCAAGTGAAAAGCAGCTTGCAGATATATTTACCAAGACACTGGATGAATCCACCTTTTCAAGGTTGGTAAGTGAGTTAGGTATGATAAATTATTCTTAAAATTTTTTCAGATATTTTACAAGTTGTAATGCAGCCAGAAATTAATTGATTTTTTAGTCTTGGATGAAATTTTGGCTAAGTCAAAATTTGCATCCCGACGAATGATCATTATCCATCGAGTTTGATCATCCGTCGCTATACAATTATCAAATAAAAAGCAATTACTTTTCTGGAATATTTTATGACTCGACGGATAACTGATTTATCCTCATCCGTCCAATTGTCTTATTCTTAGCCGTTGATTCTCTGAACATTATCCATTGAGTATACTTACAGTTTGTAAGCATAACACGATGGATAATTGAAGGAATTTTTGCAGTTTATTTTTTAAACGGCTATTTTGGGCAATTCTTATTGGTTACTTTATTTTACTTTATTATTTTTGACAGTTATTTTTGAGATAGTATAAAAGCTTGATTCATTTCCATTACTTTTCTTTTATCATTCTCAAATCATCTGCTCTAAATTCTCTCTTTCTCTAAAGCAACTACCATCTCTATCTCTGCAATTTCCACTCTCTAACAATGGCACCAGTAGTCAAGATCATGTCACAAACTGGATACATCTATGAGAAAAACAACTTCACGGCTCTAGTAAACAAGGGGATTCAACATTCAAGTGACTACCACAAAATGATGGATTTTGTGAAGAACTGCAAACTCAGCTATGCAATGCTAGAATCACCCACCATCTTCTGTGAGGTTGTTGAAGAGATGTGGACGACTGCTACATACAACTCTACTGATAAGACCATCACACTCACTATTAAAGGTAAGGAATTTTGTATCAATAGTGATGTTATTAAAGCATATTTCAAAATTCCTGATAATACTGTGACCTCACCACACACAGATACTGATATTGTTAATATGCTTCATTCCATGAACTATGCACTCTCCATTTCTAAGA